>NW_024062794.1:0-600000 GCF_006381635.1 Hibiscus syriacus | reverse complement strand
TAATTTTTAGCTCGTGAGTTTTTGAGTCGAGTTGAACTTACTTTTAAAGTTTTCGAGTTCGAGTCGAGCTCAACAGTACTCGAGTTCGAGTTAGCTCGTTTAACAAATGACGTCGTTTGATTTAATTTTTTTTTAAAGAAAAAAAGAGAACCGGCGGTTCACACCAGTTTTGCCGGTTCTCAGCCGGTTCTTCTGGTTCTTTATCGGTTCTGTGCTCATCCGGTTTTGGGAGTTAACCGGACCGGACAGGCCACCGGTTCATGGTTCAACCGATCGAACATGCCAGTCCGGTCTGATTTTAATAACATTGCTCATCTCATTAGACCTACTGATTATTAGTGTATTAAATAAGACTTTGATGTACTTTATCATTAAAAGTTTAATATCCATTAGGATTAAAGTTCTATATGATGTCTATTCCTTATATATATAAATATTGAGTTTAAATAAAATATTATATACAATTTAAATTGGGATAATAATATAATAATTTTCTCTCTTTTATCATTCATCTTCTTATTATTCGATTTTTTATTTTATTACAATTTAATCAATTCTAATTTCTCTTGTAAAATTTTCTAATCCACCATCCATCCATATATATATATATCCGATAATAACTAAAATTTATGACGAAAAATTATACTAACAAACAATTCTTACATAATCTAATGTAAAAAAAACGAATTTTTTTGGGTATGAATAAATATGTTCAAAACTCGAAAACAGTCAACCTTAAATTCAAAATTCCAACCAGAAAAATCTAAGAACTGTGTATTTAAGCCACTCGTGTCCACAAGTTCAAGAGCCAAAGGCTTCAAAATAGGACTTTGGGGTTTGTCCACATACGGACGTTGATATTAAATGATGGAACTTAAAAAATTATATTTAAAATTTAGAGAATGTAGAATTATAAAATTTTAGGGGTACGAAATTAAATAATTCATAAAAAAAATATAAAAAAAGTTAAAATATAAGAGGATTTAATATTTTTTAAAGTATACGACAGCACTCACAACACCCATCGGTCCATCCTTGGGTTTGCCAAATGGCCCCTTGTAGACTGAGCCACATAAGCAAATCGTCATGCCTATGTTATCAATGATCCAAAAAATTAATAACCTCTCTTTATCTCGCAGTATCTGAATCGGCATTTGTTTTAGTTTGGTGACTGTAAAAAGTCTTCCGCGGTTAGTACGGTTAGTGACGGTCTATTAACCCTAGAGAAAGATGCGTCAAGATTAGGTAGCAAATGGCATGAGATTCATGATGTTAGCTTCCCTAACAAAATGACTTTAACCTTTAATTCATTCATTATTTAATTAATGAGGTTTGGTCTTTTTCAAATGTTTAGACGTTGAAGACATTGCATGCGTTCATTCTCTATGACCATACTTAACGGAGGATATCTATCTAAATCAACTACCAACAACCCAAGCTTTCGATTTAATTTCGGTAGACCCAATTGATGTTGTTAGCTATCAATTGATTTTAGTTTTGATAAATCACGTGTGACCTGTTAGGAGTTATGTCAAGAAGATCACGACTTCTCGAGAGATGCAAGATTGCAATAATCCTATGTTTAAAGATAATCTTATAAATTTATAAATTCGTTCTTCTTAACATAAAATCTCGCATCGGTCTCTTATTAGTAATACTCACTACATGCATGCCATGAATCTCACAACATTCATATTGCTATATTTGACGTTTATTTCAAAATAATTTAGGTAAAAAAACCTAAAGTAAAATTTAGCATGCTATGGGTTCAAGACATTTGACATTTGTGTATGGATGGGGTTAATAGGTACAGAGAATGTAGTTCCAAACTCAACAACAACTCAACCACCAATTTAGGTAGAAATAGATATTTTAGCACCGAAAGGGTCCTACACTATGCCTTCACTAATCATTAATTTATCTAACATATTAAAGGGACAGCTGAATTCCTAATTTTGGTTCAAAATTTCTCTTCTCAAGCAACCACATAATTATTTAAGTTAATAAACTTGTGTTTTGTTGCTACACCTTATAAGATTGTAAACATTGAACTTTGCAGATTTGAGGTTACATCTTAGGGATTGCGATACCTACTTACAGGGAAGGATCAAGAGAGCTGGTGGGAACAATAGCGGCCTTCTTAAAAATTTTAAATTGTCATATATTTTAGATTTTTTCTATGTAATTTCTATTAATAATCTGTTTTCATCCCGTAGAAGTAGAATTATATAATTTATGTTTCCTCCTAAAATTTTAAAAGTTCGCACCCAATATAAAATCCTACATTTTTCCTTTCTATTCATCTATGTTGATTGAGTTGTACTTTTGTATGGACTAGGAAATGTGAACTAAACATTTTAATTGATTTCTTCAAGTATATGTTTTTCTTTACCAACTCTAACAATTGAAGCCACTCGAATTGCATATTTTTCTCCTTTCTGCTACTAATCAAGATAGTGACATTCATTCTTGAATTTGTAATTCGAATCTTAATATTATATAATGGAATCAAGTGATATTGTTTTCCAAGTAGGTGATAACATATCATCAGAAACGTAAAGAGATGAGAAACCTTTGGTGTGTCGTTTGCTTTGACGATGGTTCATCTTTGAGGAAAATAAGAGCCACACGGTGTGAAATCAAGTGGTCTCTCAATGACCAAAACTTAAGTCAAAACGTCACTGTAATTTGCCCAAAGTCTTTACCTGCACTTAAAACAAAAGATATCTACACTCTGCTTTCCACCAAACATCTGTTCAGAACTTTACTATTATTTCATTATCCGATTGGATAAACAAGATTTAAAACTTAATTTAATCAAGTCGTTAGTGTAATGATAAAAGATTTGTGTCGATTTTATATCTTGATTGAAACCAGGTTCAAAGTTGAAATGCTAGACAACATCTCTCACACTAAACTAACGGGGTTTATTAAACTTGAAATTCGAACAACTCGAAACATTTTAATATTCAACCAATTTCAACCCAAAAATAATCATGCATCAATAAACATTTCAATGATCATTTTCAAAACTTAACATGCAAAGTGTAGTGAAAAGTAAGTATTAGGCTGAAGTCTAAGATACTAAAAGAGTTATTTTAACTATTTTTCCTTTTTTTTCTTTAATAAGCATTTATACTTTTGTTGTATTCAAATAAACCCATATACTTTAATTTGTAATTAAATTAGTCTTATATTAGAAGTTTTTATTTATATAGTAATTTTATGTTCAGAGACCGGGATAAAGTTGAAACATTTTGGGGGAGTCAAAGTGTGTTATAAAATAACTTAAATTAAATTATTACTTTATGAAAGAATTCAAATTGCAATGTTTTCATTTGGCCAAGATGATTCAAAGGATTATATCAAAGTTATTAATTTATGTGAGGAGCCAAAAATCCAATGGTATCATCCAATTATTTAAATATATATAATCACTTATGGATCGATGGGACAGTATGTGATGATCATCCCTAAAAATTTCAAATTCTAATATATTTTAGATATATCTTTGTCTATTGATAATATGTCCTCTAAAATATTATATGTTCGTTCCCTTAAAATATTATAAGTTCACCCCTATTATAAAATTATGTGTCTGTCCCTATATATAACTTAATTGATGAGACATTAATTTAGTTGATATCATTATTATTGTAATATATAAAAGATCGTTGATTCAAATATATTTAAGTGCAATTTACCTTTAATTTAGAATTGATGTTATGGAACTCATTAAGTGATCTTAGTGGTTAAAGAAAATATTATTTTCTCTAGAAGATCCAAATTTAAGCATTTTATAGTCATTCTAGACTAATAAAAGAATCGAGGTTATAAATAATTAAATGTGTGTGTATATATATATACACAAAAAAATGGAACGAGGCCAAGTCCTCAAATAATTTATTTGATTTTAATTATTTTACTTAAATATTATATTAAAATATAAAAAGAAAAGTTATTATAATAATATTAATCATCCTACTAAAACTGATTTTTATATAATTTTTTAATTGAATAGATATTCAATTATTTAATTCATAATATCAATACCAAATTAATAAGAGGGTAATTAATAATATATTGGATTTATAGGTATTTAATAATCCTCCTGGATTCTCCTATTTATTGGTTGAAAAGGGTAACCCCCCATTCTATGGCATGACCCTTGTGGCCTCTTCTTTCTTGTATTTATTTATAAAGAGACTGAATGAAGAATCTCATACATATGTGAGCAAAACCATATCCAAAACAAAACAATACCCTCTTTTTTTTCTCTGTATTCCCCTGGTTTTTGGTGATTGAAGAAGAAAATGGGGAAAGGAAGAGCTCCATGTTGTGATAAGGAGAAAGTGAAGAGAGGTCCATGGAGTCCTTCGGAGGATTTGAGGCTCATCTCTTTTATTCAGAAGCATGGCCACCAGAACTGGAGAGCTCTCCCTAAACAAGCTGGTCAGTCCTTTTCTCTTTCTTTTCAATGATCAAAATTACGAGTTAGGATGAATCGAGAGAGAGTGGGTGAGAGCGATCACATCCCTTAAAATTTTATAAATTTACTTTCTAACATTTTCCATCTATGTTACGAGTCCAAAACTCTTTCCTTTTCAATTGATCTAATTCTCAGTTCTTTCGTCTTGAATCAATGTTTATTAAACCTCCCTTTTTCTCTCTTAATCTGATATCATGCACCGTCACTCAGATATTTTTCATTAAAAATAATTTAAAATGAATACTGATAATATTGTATACAAGTCCATAAATTATTTTACCAGAAGGGAAGTTTGAAACGCTCGTTTTACTTGTTGAAATCTGCAGATACTGCCAATTTTCATCTCACTGGTCAATCTTAATTAGTCTTAAAAAAATCCAGATCAGATTCAGTGAATTTCGTCTCTTTATCGTCACCTAGCAAGCTTTCAAATGTACTTTACAAAAATGATAAAAAAAATCCACCTGCTTACCAATGCAATCCCACCTTTAATGTCATTCCATAATAAGCATATGTATAGCATTGTTTTAGGGTTTTTACGATAATAATAGACGTTCAAATATTCTTGTAGATTTCGTGTTTGAACATGAGACTTTAGAGATAATAACCATCATTTTAACTACCGCTATTGTCACCGAAAATATTAGTCAATAAAGAAATGGCCAGTGTTAGTTGAACCAAAATGTTTGAAGCTGTTCATAACTGGTGTGTTTTGGCATTGCATTTTGTCTTTGTGGATGGTGTTTGGGCAGTTTTGGTGAAATGGAAAAGGCCCGTTCAAGAATATACTCTTGTTCTTATACTTTGCGATTTTCAACTGCAACGTCTGTCATAAGTTGAAATTTCCTACCTAAAAATGAGGCCGGTAAACAATGAAGAGTCAACATCTAGATCGTCCACAAATTCACTTAACTTACTCTTTATTATAAACAAAATTCTAAGATAAAAAAAAATGTAACAAATATCAACATTATGGTTTGAATTTTTAAAAATAAATATTTTATAATTAATTATCAATTGGTTTAGTGATGAGATATTACTTGGCTTAGACGACGATTAATGGACCGATGGGTGCTAGGAGTTGTGGTCGCACTCCTTTAAAATTTTTTTTGATTCTTATATAATATATATATTTTCTATTGATGATTTAATTTTGTATCTGTAAATTTTTAATATAACCTTTTAAGTTTGCACTTACTAACATAAAATCATACATTTGTCATTGTGAATAGAATACACCAAGTTAAAAGGATTCATCTTTATCAATTGATGTGCGACATCTCAACGCATCTATAGATTTTATTGTATTACTTTCCTCATCCGATATAAACATCCCAACACACAAAAAGTTTTAAGTAGCTTTCAATCTTTCAATGGTTGAATTTTGAAGGAAAGAAAACAATGAATGTGAAATGGTTTCCATCACTATCTCAAGGAATTTGTGGTACCATTTATGGAAATTATTGCCTTCAAACATACAAAAGTTTGAATATAGATTGTGTGGATGAATGGGTGTAGGGCTACTGAGATGTGGAAAGAGTTGCCGTTTAAGATGGATTAATTACCTGAGGCCAGATGTCAAGCGTGGCAACTTCACCAAAGAGGAAGAAGACGCAATCATAAGGCTACATGAGACTTTGGGAAACAAGTGAGTTTCTATTTACAGATACCTGTCATCTTCTTCTTCAGTTTATATATGTTTGGTCAAATTCGGGACTTAATCCCTACACTTTAGTTTGAGTTAATTGAACCCATAGAGTGAATTAACTCAATGGTAAAATGGAATTTTATTCTTTCAAGAAGATTCGGGTTCGAGCAATTGTGTCTGTAGGGTTCAGACAGATACCTTATAATCATCATCCCATATTATTCAAAAAAAATGTTGAAAGTGTAGGGACTAAATCTCAATTTGAGAGTAGAAGAGGGACCAAAACTATATTTTAGCCTATATTCTTTTGTCATCTTAATTACTTACGATACAATTAAATTGATTCTCAGGTGGTCTACGATAGCAGCACATTTTCCTGGAAGAACAGACAATGAGATAAAGAATGTGTGGAACACTCATTTGAAGAAGAGATTAGTTTCAAAGAATGAAAATACTCAAAAGAAAGATGAATCCAAGGAGTTTTCTACATCATCATCAAGTTCATGCTTCTCATCATCAAGTGGCAAAAACTCTAGAGAGGCATTTGCAATGCCAGTATCAGACAATGCTCAAGACTTCAAAACTGATCACCTATCAAACCATGGCAGCAGCAGCCCGTCTGAGGAGCCGGAAGGATTATCCAGTTCTTCAATCTCTTCCAACATCACGAATTCCAGTCAGGTTGGTGTTTCAAATCCAGAAGGCCAAGTAGGTTCTTTATGCAACTTCATAGGAGGTTATTATGATGTTAATAACAACGCATCAGAGGAGGTGAACAAACCGGGTATCCTCGATACTGCCTTTGACATCTCGTTCGAGTCCGATTTGGAGTTTTGGAACATGTTAGATAGCTTCGGACCTTTCCAATCCGATGAGATCCAATCACATGATGGCACCCAAAGTTCGAATTTTGAAGTTGAAAATAACAAGTGGTTGATGTACCTGGAACATGAACTGGGACTAGAGTCGAAGGATGGAGGTGAGGCTAACTCGGTAGGTCCCGAGATAAAGCCAGAAGGTGAAATGGAGATGGGTCATTATCACAACACAGTTCAGCCATCAACCAAGTAGCTCTTACTTTTCTTAGAGGGCTTAACTAAGTGGTTTGACTTCATCATGTTGAAAATATACTTTAGGGTTTACCTAACTTGTAGGTCTTTTTAGATGCATGATGGATAAAATAAAATATTCATCTGATCTTCAAGTTAAGCAAATACTACATTGTAGATTGAACCAAACCTAAATTTATCTCCATTTCAAGCAAAATACCATCAACATTTTTAAGTGGGTAGGTGAATATTTTGTTATCAAAAGAAAATTGGATTTCGGTGAATGAAGAGGGTAGGTAAAGTTATCGTACTCAAAATTTTTAAATAATTTTTTTAGAATTTTTGCTTCTAATAGATATTGAACCCACAACTTAAGAGAGAGAATGTATCAACCGAGAGCTTTTAATTACATGTTTTATAGATTTTTTTGAATTAGAGTACTTTGTATTAGAAGTAATTACAAAGCACACCACCTCAAGGACCTCATTAAAAAACCTCCATAATCCTAAATAGAGGAAAAAGAGTGTACCATTGAGGTGGTAAAGATCAACCACCACAAAGACTTACAACACACAAACCAACCCCCATCCCTACAACACTCCCCCTGCAGAACGAAAATAAGCCATCCCATACCAACCAATACAGAAAAGAGGGGGCAATCACAAACGGCATAACCGAGAACATGGACCAACACTTCAAACGAAACAACCACAACATCCAAAGCTTAAACCGAAGACAAGCACTGAGACCAAAGCAACTCACTACCAAAGACTGGTCCATTAGAGAAAGGAGAACTTGAAGCTCGAAATTCAACAGCGCAAAGCAAATATAAAGGATAGGCATCGATTGCATACAGAAAATCCGAAGAAGAACAACTCCCCACGAAGCACAAGCTACCAAGGAAACTCGGGAAACTGCAAGAACACAAAACCAGAATACAGAACTTCACCAGTTTGCCCAAACCCCAAAGCAGCAACATCACCCGAACAAGATTATTGACTACTTGAATTTGAAACTAAGTATATTTAAAATATATGAGTAATTTTAAGCATTCGTATATTTAATATATAGACAATTTAAATTTGATTTGTCTAAAGAAATAAACAATATTATTAAAAATTATAATATAATAATTTTTTTGAACGATTCTGATTCAAATCATACAAACAATAAAAATATAGATATCAAATTTTCAAAAATCGAATAATAAAAGATCAACTACTAAAGCCGAGTATTGTGTACTCACTTTCTTTCGTCCAAGATTAATTGTTTTAATAATGAAATTATATGTTATAACGAATCAATTATAGTTAAAGATATTAAATTATATTATATGTTTCATTTTAACACGAATTAAACAATTTTAGTGGTTAAATAGATGATTATTATCTTTAAAAGTTCTACGTTCGAATATAACGTATGTAGAGAGTGTTTGAACATTCATCATTAAATAGTTGAAAAACTTTTAAACATTTATTACATTTTAATCACTCTATCGTACGCATGCACGTGAGTGTGAGTTAATAACTCATATTAATAATACAAATGAATTATATGACGGGATTGAAACTTTAAAACCAAATGCTGACATTGGAATCGGATAATGAAGCCTTTATCAAATGGTTCAGTTCTATTTCTTTACCTATTTGTTAAAATAAATCTTTAAATTATTATACTAACTACTTGTCGCAACCGTCTTTCGGTTGGGCCCCGAAATTAGGCTTCGACTTGAAATAATTGGGTTAGAGTCGTCACCGATCATTTTAAAACGAATTTAGGTGGGTCAGACACCATCTTACCTAATATGACTGTGTAATCCACTATCAGTAACATTTATTAACTGCAGAACACAAGCTGAGAATTCAGCATCATGTACTTATTGTGACTCCATGAGGTCTGTGAGCGTGTTTTTTCCGTTCTCTGTTCTTGTTGGAAAAATCTGGTGGGAGTGATCGAGATCCTGAACGGTCTGCGCTAAACTTGCAACTGAAAACCGGTTGTCTAATATTGCCTTGGATTTGAAACACTACTGGGCTACACTCCGGTTCTCCGCCGAACTGGAAAACGAACTGAGGATCGGGTTTGGCTCTAACCATTAAATGAAGCTTAGCGGTGGATTTGTCTTAATCGTTTCCGACTTTCATCCACCCATCTTGGAACACTACCGGTCTGGTTTGAGACATATCCAAGTCGACGTTAACCCACAAGCTTCCCACTGCTGACGTTACATGTTCAACCTGTGCGGCCGGTGTAGACTTCGACGCAAAGCGTCAAGGGCTTCCCGGAGAGACTGCGTATCGTCAGTGCATCGAGATGGAAGCCGGATGCGGAGGTGGACGATTCGCGGTGAATCACCTACGCCGTTGCTGAGGGGCAAAAAAGATGTTTGGGATGGGAAGTTCGTGAGCCTCAGCTTGCAGAAACACGACGTCGTTGTCGGGTAAACGTTGGCTCCGGCTGGTTTCGTCGCTTGTGAGAGTTTCAAAGCTAATGATTCGCCGATCAAACTAACGAACGGGCATGGATCCATCGTAAACAACGATGGCAACTAAAAGTGAACGCCGAAGGCAATAAAGACTATTGAATCCTCGAAGTTGGCTCTAATGGAGGCAGTGAAGAACTCCTTCCCCCCTTATCAGATTTCCATCAAAGGAAATGTGGGATCATGTTCTTTTTTCGAGAGAAAGAAATGAAGGGAAAGCTATTATTTTTCTCCCCAGTGGAGTCGCCAAGCTGTCGGAATCGTCTTTCGGTTGGACCCTGAAATTTCCTTTTCAGACTATGAGCTTCGTCTTTCCAGTATTCAGAGGTTACTTTTAACTTGGAGTTATCCTTGACTTTATCTTGATAGCCTTTTCTTAAGTCTTCGAGCTCAAAGCGGACTCTCTTCTGTTCCCTTTCCAGTTTGTCTGCTTTATCTTTCTGTGAGTCGGCATCGAGCTTCCATTGATAACGTTCAGCTTCAAGTTCCTTAATTCTCTGCTTCAGCTCGTTATTCACAGCTTCAAACTCTGCCTTGGCTATCTCAAGTCCGGAAGGGATAGGCCTGAGATGTTCTTCCATAGTCCGAGTGTCTTCATAGTCTGGCACTGGGACGTTATCATTCTTTCTCAATCTTTGCCATTCCACATAATCCGGAGTAAGCATGTCTCTGGCAGCAACGACATCCATTCGAAATACTTTCTTCCATGACTCAGATGCTTCTTTGATCATCTTCTTATAACTGTCACCGCTATACACAAACTCTGATTTAATTAGTCCGTATGTTGCGGGGACAAACTGACTTGCCCCATACTGTCTAAGTGTTAACAACAGAGCGTACCCAACTGCACCCCAAAGTCCGAGTAAGATCATAGTATCAGAATCCCCACACCGGAAAAGAACGTCACCGAGGAATAACCAAGGGGCTCTCCAGGTAATATCCCGATCCTGAAGATGTGTAAAGACTTTCATCCACTTTTCTTTCGAAGCATCTTCATGCCATTTCCTAGTGATGAATTCTTCCAAAGGTGAATAGGTAGTGCTGAACCGGCGATAGGCCACCCCATTGCCTTGTTTCTGTAGCAATTTATAGCATAAGAATCCCATATTTTTGGTTCGGTTTTAGTGTTTTGATGGGATTGAAATGCTACGTGATTTGTCTATTTGATTCACGAAACCCATGATACACCGGATGATTCGGAGCGTGAATTGGTTGCAGCCGCCATGAGGACTCTCCAAGAGTCCTCAGTTTGGACGGTGGTTCATCCCTTCCATGCTAACTATACGGCGTTGAAGGGCAACAGAAGGAAAAACCAAACTTACCTAGGTTTGCACACGTACTGGCCATGGTTGTTTGGCCAGTAGAGTTGCGGGTTGGGCCTGACAAAAACCAAAACAAAAAAAAAAAACATTACTATAATAATATGTGTAATGTAATATGTATACATAATAATGAAACGTTTATAATATATTATATAATGTGGTCGGACGAAAATGAGTGTCGACACTAATTTAAATTATATTGTTTGTTAATTAAAAAAATAAATTTAACTAATGAGATGTAGACATATCATACAAAATTAAGTTTTATTTTGACTAAAAAATAATTTAGGTGCTCAAAATAAAAAATTACATAATTTAGATACTTATTTTGACAAAAAAAATAATAATTCATATTTCAAATGGGTTGATTTCATGTCCGTTAGAGAGATTGTATTCGTTTAGACTTGGTGAAGCTGAATTTAATTGGAGCGGGCTTTTCAAGGTAGGAGCTTCGCCTGAAGTTGTGTCCCGACTAACTGCTGCTCGTCAAGAGTTTGTTTCGAGGTATTGATCTTCAGTGACATATTGAGACTCTTCGAAAGTACCGGAGCTGTAATAGTTTTATAGAAGCTTCTGAGACATGTTTGGTGTAATATTGAGCGGTAATATTCAGGCCCTCGCAAGAAGTTTTGGATTTCATTTGGAGGTTTGAAGCTCAACTCCATCCCATGCGGATCTTCATATCCGGTGTATTTGTTCGTGTAGAAGCACGGAGTTTTGCGTTTTGCATATTGTTATGTGCGGTAGTCTGAGTAAGCTTCCATTAAGAGGAGGATCCATATTTTGTTTCTGTAGCTGCGGATGCTGCTAGTTTAATTCTGTCTCTGGAGGATTGGAAACTGCTAAGTGAAGTGCTTGTTTAAGTTTCGTGTAAAGCAGGTTTCTGGCAAGGGCTGCTATTCCTGTCTTAATTGTTCTGGTTAGCGTATGTGGTGGTTTGGTTGTATATCTGGTTTTGCAGGCTGCTGTTTTGCTTTACTGTTGAGTAAAAATGGTGGTTATCCAACTTGGGAGCCAACAGGAGGTACTTGGTGGTTGGAGTGGTTGAATCCTTTCGACTTTCTTGAGGATCTAATCGTTGAACATGAGCATACTGAGTATACTTAATGGGAAAAAGTACAATAATTGGTTAACAATTCGTATAGGGGCTGATTTTTTTGGAATGAAATATACTGGTATGAGAACCTTTGATTGTTTGGTGGCTAATTGCGAGGGGATCAATCCGACCTCGAGATGATCTCCTACCGGGCGAAATAAAGCTTTAATGTCGATGGGGCTGCTAAAGAGGAAGCTGCAGGCCGTTTAAACAAGCTTTTGAAGTAGCAAAGTTGGCCGAATTTGAACTCCGTGAAAAATTGAAGAGAATTAAAGGGGTAATCGTTTCTTTGGCATAGATTTGGATTTTTATCTGGCTAATATGGGACTGTTTTGTTTTGATGTATTAGCGTTAGTTCCTTTCCCGAATGTGGTGTTCTCTTTTTCTCCGATCAGGATTTAAGAGGTTTTTAACGAGACTTACATTTTGAGGTTAATCAAATTTTACGAGTAATGAATAAAATCAATTTGCTGATAAAAAAGTAACTATATATGTAGAGTAAACTACACTATTTATCATTGCACATTGGTCGTTGATTCATTTATACCATTAAACTTTCAATTTTGTTAATTACAACATTGAACTTTAGTTTTACATATAATTATATCACTCTAATGTTAAGTTAGTATCGCGGGACAATAACATGACTTAACTTTAAGTTTGTATTAATTTTGTCAGTGAATATTTAAACATTTATTTTTTGGCATTGTATTTTCAAGTCGCTGTAGACAATCAATCACTGATTATCATCGATCGTCTTTTATGCAAAATCGATACTAAAACATTCACATTTTACTCTTTTTTTCTCCTCATAGGATTCATTTTCTACGGAATCTACTCAAAACCGACGAAATTAAAAAAAATCTATCATTTTTTAGATGTTTAGAAATATTCTAAGATTTATGTTTTGATTTAATTTTAATAACTCGCAGTAAAAAAATAAAATTATTGACGTGATATTTTAAAAACATCTAATGATGATTTGACATTATATCATGATGATATATTAATATCATCGTTAATTTTTAATAGTAAATAATTAAAATAAAATCAAAATATAATATTATATTATATATAATTTTGAAGTAAAATATTATTGGACAATTAAAATAAAAATAAAATTAAGATATTAAACGTATAGTTTAACTTACTTTATTTTGAAATGGGGACGCAATCCAGGCCCATTCTGCCCTTAAACGAAATAGGAATACAAAGCCCAGGTCTCCTCTTCCCTGCTGCTCTTTGGGCACCCACACCCCTGTTTTAACCCATTTCGCGCTTCTTCTTTCTCTGTCTAGCACTTTCCCTTCATCTCTGCGCTTTTCTTCTCCTTTCCTTTCATTCCGTTTTTTCTTTCTTTTAAATTTTGTTGAATTTTTACGGAAACAAAATGGATATGGTGGAAACTTTTGTTAGATTTACTGGCGGTTCCACCGAGTCTCAGGGAGAAGAAGAAGAAGAAGAAGAAGATGAAAGAAGCAAAATCTTTTTACAGATAAAACCCTACTGTTTGGAGCTTCTTGAACTTTCCCAAAACCCTAAAAAGCATGCCTCTTCTATTCCAGCATTGCTCCACCTGCTTCGCTCTTCCCCGCCCGATTCTCTCCAGCCGTTCTTTGAGTAATCAATTCTCCCTTTCTTCTTCTGCTTATTTCCTTTCTTTTTTATACTTCCTTTGATTGATATTTTTGCTACTAACGTATTGATTTTGGAGTTAAAACATACGAAGTCAATTACTTTAATGACACTGAATTTGATTTTTGTGTTACTTTTTTTCTGTAGCTACACTTTGTTTCCATTGCTTCTTTTGCTGGATGCTGCAGTTGATTGCAGAAGTTCGCGGAACAAAAGTGAAATTAGTAATAATAAACGAGTAAGTGATAAAGTAGCAGAAGGAGTGGTGGCGTGCTTGGAAGAGCTTCTCAAGAAATGCCATTTGGGTTCTGTGGATCAGGTCAATTTCCCCCTTTTCATCTATATTTAAGTAAATTTCTCTCTTATTTTGTTTATTTTACCTTTCGAAATATGTACATGCATCTAATACCTTGAGTTTGAATATGGAGAATGCAATGTAGATCATGGCGGATGGAGTTTCACCTGCTATTAAAAGGATATGCTTTTGTTATTTGTTATGTTTTTATCCCCTTTGTAGTAAAGCGATAAACATACATCAACAAAGTAATAGGCACCATCTCGTTTGCAGCTAAACTATAAGTTAAGTAAAAGTCAGTCTTTATATCAAATGATTGCTTAAAAGAATGAAACTAAGGAAAATAAACAAAATGAATCAAAAGCAAAAATGAGAAAACCCAGACTTAGGGAACCTTCTCAAATATGGTAGAAAGTGATAGGCAAAAGGAAGTGTAAAATGGTACTTTGACAATTCATCAAACACCTTGAATGGTGAACAAGAAAAAAAAATTATAATACAAATGTAACATGTGTTCAAATAGGTTTATTTCATATAAAGTAATGTGATGTATGCTTTTATCCATAAAAGTTTGTACATTTTTTTATTTTAATATTTAAAAATGTAATACAAGCCCATATGATACTTCTCTTAATCAAAAACCTAGTGGAAAAATGATAATCAAACTGAGGTTTATTAATATAATGGGCTATTAGATTTATCCTTCAGAAAATGATATCAAACTTAAGATTAGTATAGCACTCATGCTGTCCCCAGCTAGCAATTTATCTGTCGTTTTATTTTTATTTTAGTTTTAAGTGTTGAGCAATAACCCTTGATTTCCGGCATGAATATGGTCTCCTATGGCGAGGTTTATTATTGGAATTCAGATTTTATTCTCTTTCTCTTCTTATTTCTGTGAGAAAGTTGATGCGACCCCCTCCCCCCTCCCCCCAAAACAAAATTTCTATGAGAAAGTTGATGCTAGCCTTTTGTTTATGGGTTGATTCTATATTAGGTTTCCTGTTTGCGTATGTATTAGGATGATCATATTATATCTAAATATTTTCATTAAGCTGAATGAAATTTAATGCTTTCTTGTCACAGATGGTCGTGGTTCTGAAAAAATTGACTTATGCTGCTTTGCTTTCTTCATCTGAGGCATCAGAAGAGTTTCGTGAAGGAGTTAACAAGTGTTTCAGGGCTTTGCTTCTGAATTTACTTCATTGTTCTAATCAGTCCTGCTTGTGCAAACAAAGTCTTGATCTCCCAATGCTCTTAGAAACTAGAGACTTACTGATACCAAATAGAACTCTGAAGCTTGACTTGGAACAAGGAGAATGTTTACTGGCATTTTTGCAGTCAGAAGCAGCTTCGGCTGCTGTGGGACACTGGCTATCTCTTCTTCTCAAAGTACATCAATACCCTTTTATCTATGCTTATACTGGAGTATATTTAATCTTTTTGTTTTGGGTAATTCGTTTCATTTAATTATTTATATCAAATTGATACGTATCTTGTGGCAAGGCTGCTGATACTGAGGCTACACGAGGACATCGAGGCAGTGCAAATCTTCGTATTGAAGCCTTTTTAACCCTACGTGTTCTTGTTGCTAAGGTACTTGTTCATTCATTAGATCCTTAAGAAGGGGCTTCTGCTTGATGCATATTATTTTCTTTTTCGTATTAATTACTCCACTTTGTCTTTCATTCAACATAAGTGCTTACAATGGGCACCCTGCATATTTTGAGTAAAACTTTTACATGGGAGAAATTCTATTTTGTCTTTTCTTCTAATGGGAGTTTTGTCAAGGCGTGAGCCCAGACATGCCTGCCCCTTAGCACTAGACAACAAAAGCACCTTAGATTCTTTCAGGTGAGGCCCATTTGATCAGGTGCATGCCTTTGGTGTTTTTTTTTCTTTGTGAGGCGATAGGCATAAAAAAGGCCTGCCTGATTGAAGTTTTCTTTAGTTCCTGTTATTTAGCACTTCTTTCTTTAGATATTATACATTTACTAGTAAGAAAGAGAAACTATCGAACTCTATATTTCTCAATGTACGAGTCATGCACATTGACTAGTAAGAAAAGCTTTATATATTTATATAGATACACACACACAGTCACACACACATGTTGCACTTTCCTTCATGAAGGTAGCACTTTCTTTGTGCCTTGCGCTTGAGGCAATATAAGGTTTCTAATGCCTAAAATGTCCTATGTGCCCTTGACAGCACTGCTTTTTTGTTGCTTTTTTCCATGTAAATTTCACTATCTTTCAGACATACTCTTTGCATTTACCTGCATGTAGTTCATATGTATTTGTAAAACTTGTACCGACATATATTCCTAATGATTCCATCCAGTAGATGATTGTAGTTTTTTAGTAGAAATCACTAGTTTGATAAAGGAAATTTGAGTGTGGCCTTGTTTACGATAGAAATAGGAATAAATTAGGCTTTAAATAAACAAAATCATATCTTTCTGTGATATTTAAGCTTTTTTCTTCAGTCTTTTTTGCAATTTAAATTCCATAATTTTTCAGGCACTCTACAAGCTGCTTTATGTATCTGAGTGTGCATAAAAAAATATATTCCTAATGTTTATAGTTGGGAGAGGATTTTCTCTGTAGGAATAATTATATTGGGAAATGGGTATTGAGTGTGGCACTATTTATCACTCAAGAATGAAGGCTATTCTAGCTGTTAAGATTGTGGCCTTGCAAAGGTTTTACCTCATCTGATTTGAGTGGAGTAGTTCTAGACTTTTATTGCAACAATGCTTTATCACAGGTGGAATCTTGGATTAATTCTGTTGGCATATTACATCCTTTTCAGGTAGGTACTGCAGATGCGTTGGCTTTCTTCTTACCTGGTGTCATTAGTCAGTTTGCCAAAGTGTTGCACCTTTCAAAAGCAATGATAAGTGGGGCTGCTGGAAGTGTAGAAGCTATTGACCAAGCAATTAGAGGATTGGCTGAGTACCTTATGATAGTCCTTGAAGATGAAGCCAATTTGTCTGGTCTTGATATGTACAAAGATGATTCTTTTGGCCATAATTCAAATAAGTACAAATCTACAACTTCATTCTTGGATGAACTCCGTCAATTGCCATTGAAAGCTCAGGGCAGAAGAGTGCTAGAAAGTGTAAATGGTGAATCAATCAATTCAGTTAGTTCTAAGACTGAATCTGGAGTAAAAAGTAGCCCAGATCTTTTCAAAGGACTGGGGTCTTTTCATGTAGATCGTACAAAAGAGTGGATTGAGAAAACCTCTGGGCACGTGAACAAACTATTATGTGCAACATTTCCCTCTGTATGGATCTATGTTTGATATGTTCATTTTTACTTTTAAGATACTTTACGGCATCAAAATTTGTACCAGATAATTTATATTCATAAGTACTGCACCTTTGTTTTGATATACTGTAATTATGTTACATGTCTCAGATATGTGTTCATCAAGCGAAAAAGGTGAGGCATGGGCTTTTTATTGCCATTCGAGGTCTGCTATTGAAGTGCAATTTCACGCTGGAAAAGAGCAAACAGATGTTTTTGGTAGGTTGAATTCCATCAATTTCATTCGTAGTTGTTGATTGTAAAAATCCTCTTTAAGTGAAGGATTTTGTTTTATCTCTTCTAAGTCTTAATGAATTATTACTCTCATCATAAGGGGGAAACATTCTTAAGAGGGATAACTGAATAAGGAGGGGATGTAATATTGAACATGGGGTGGGGGTGGGGGAGAGAATATAGAGAAATAGAAGGAATGCTAAGAGGAAGAAGGGAAGAAACTAGCAAGAAATACTGGGGAGAGATAGATAGACAATGGAGAAAAAAGCCATTTCCAATTACTCAAATCTCTTAGTTTTCATCAAAAGCTACCATAAATTGAAATAACAAAAGAAACCTTGTAGGGTATAAAACATGCCCTAAAACAAGAGAGAAAAAATCAGCTATTATGATTTAGTTTAAGATAAGGACTGTTCTGGTTGGGTGGTAGACGCAGTGGTACATGTATGATAAACGGGAACAGAGGACTCTTTTAAGGTTGTATTGGTTCTAAGTTACCATCACCTCTAAATTTGGTGGGGGCCCAAGTAGCATGCTTAAGCATATTCACGTATGTTGGATGATAACTATTTTCAGGAAAATAGGTAGTGCCCTTTTTAGTTTGTAACTTTGTATTAGATGTATTATCTTTTGAGATTTTAACCTCAGTGGGAGGAGATTTGCATGGTAGTAAAGTGAATCTTCTGACCTGGAGTTTCATGAGTGCTTCTTCCAAAAGGTGCATTTAAAGGTTTGAAATTATGTTATCTTCGAAGTTCTTGGTTATAATTTGAGTTTCCGACCATGCGTTTAAAATTTTCAGGATTGCTTTAATTATCTCATTTTTCATGTTAATTTTTTTTTGTTTTAGGGCATTGCCTAGCGATTATCCTTTCTCAATGTGATTGATTCCATTGCCGTGGAATTTTTTATGAGTTGTAGCTTTTAGTTGTTTACTTGTTTTGGTATATACTGAATATAATATATCCAATAATCATGCAGGAGTGCTTATGTGCTTTGGTTATTGATGAATCTGAAGAGATTTCAGCAGCTGCCCAGGACTTCATGGAATATTTGTTCTCCGCCTCTGGGAAACATCATGTAGAACATGACATTGCTGTGATTTTTAGCAGGTTTTATACTTGTGCAATAATGTTAAGCTGTAAGTAACAAGGTGAATTTCTCCTTTTTGAATGAATTCCCTTATAAGTTCCTTTTTGAAACAGGCTTATTGAAACACTTCCAAAGATTGTGCTCGGGAGTGATGAATTACTTGCACTTTCACATGTTCGACAATTGCTTACAGTGATATATTATTCTGGTCCTCAGTTTTTGTTGCATCACCTGCAATCTCCTGTATGTGCCGTTTCCACCATTATGTTTGTATCAATAATGTGGTGTATGTGTTGTTTGTAATAAGTGATTTATCAAATAGATATCCATAGTGTTATATGTTCAATATTGAATATCTGGTTGTTTGGCGGAAATAGTGTATAGTACCTAAACTAAACAGACTTTTATATCTCCTGATGTGCACTTGGAAAATCTGAAAAGGTTGCACTTGAAAGACATGCTTATATTTATGTTCCTTGGCCATGTATATGGGTGCCAACTGCCAAGAACCAGTATTTATCCAAGTCCTAGATGTGTCAACTATCCTGTATCTAAGACACGGAATATGGTACAAAGAGTTGAACAAGAACATATTTGCATGGATTCTTTGTACAACTTGTACCTTATTAAGATGATTGTTAACAATTCTATGAAGTCATCTTCAGTCTAATAGGTAACATAATAGATTGTTAAACGTAAACTAAAGCATCAAGCATACCTAAGCTAGTGTCAATTAACAACAATGCGTCTCTGTCAACTATCATTCTATCAAGTTATGGGAATGGGAAGTTAGATGAGACAAGGCCTTAACACTCATTGTTTGAAAGCTTTGTTCAATGTTATCTTTGAGGCAGCTGATTAAATAGTAATTTGTTGGTTTCCCAACCACAAATGATATTTTGGAGTTAGATAGATGATTGCACTACATAGTTTGTGCATAAATGTATCTCCGTATATTCCTATCTTCCTTCAGATGTTTTTGTTTAAAGGTGTAAGGGTTATATGATATAATTGAATAGCAGTCGATTGGAAGATTAATGCATATCTTCCTTCAGGCGTTCTTATTTCTAATAGGTTAAGATGTAAAGGTGAAACAAAATGACCGAATAACAGTCAATTGGGAGGTTAAAGAGTGGCATTAGAATTGACTTGCCACTTTAATGTAGAAGCCATTTTGCAGATCTCAGTATCTTGTAATACCCCACTTGTCCTCTTCAAGCCTTCAGCTATAAACGCCCTTCACAGAAGCTTTCCTGAAGTATATATTAAAGTTGCTGGTAGATTGAAGCAATGTTGTCCATCAGATATTCATTGTTTCAGTAAAATATTATGATCATGATAACTTCTGTTATATTTAGGGTGGTTAACTGTTCTCCTGTTAGTCTTGTTATTACTAGTACTATTAGTTGAATTTGATTGACATTTTATTGTTTTCTTTAAAAATTAGTGTTTTGCATTGTAGATTACAGCTGCCAGATTCTTGGATGTTTTTGCCCTCTGTCTTAGTCAGAATTCGGCTTTTACTGGTTCTCTAAACAAGCTTGTTTCAACAAGGTCGTCTTCAATAGGATACCTTCCCTCTGTTGCTGAGTTGAAAGGATTACATGTTGTGGGTGAGAGTGAGATCTTACACCGTGCTGCTTCATCTAAAAGTTCAAAGCTCATGGGTATTCATGAAATTGGAAAACAACACACTGCAGAAGCTAGGCAGACATATCTTAAGCTGCCATGCATGCCCCCTTGGTTTGTTTATGTTGGTGGTCAAAAGTTATACGAGGCTCTTGCTGGGATTCTTAGACTTGTAGGTTTATCTTTAGTGGCAGGTCATTTTAAATCTTTTAACCCCTATTAATTTATTGAACTTCTGCCGTATATGCTTTGTACTTACCTTCTCTTGATTGTTTGTCTCTATAGACTATAAAAGTGAAGGCCATTTATCAGTTATTGCCGATATTCCGTTGGGTTACTTGCGTAAATTGGTTTTGGAAGTTAGACAGAAGCAATACACTAAAGAAAGCTGGCAGTCTTGGTACCATCGAACTGGTTCAGGGCAGTTACTGCGCCAGGCCAGTACCGCTGTATGTATTCTAAATGAGATGATATTTGGCATATCAGATCAGGCAGTTGATGCTTTTAGAAGAATGTTTCAGAAATCCAAGATAAAAGGGGTAGATTTTCCGGAATCTGATGAAATATCTTCCGATGGCCAGCCTCACAAACTTAAATCTGCTGTGGTGGATGAATGTGTTTGGAAAGTTGCATTGCAGAAGGGTTCTAGGAGTCACTTCATTGATTGCATTGGGAAAATCTTACATGAATATCTATGTTCTGAAGTTTGGGATCTTCCTGCAGATCATCAGTCTATGCTAATGCAATCTGATGCTGAAGTTGAAGATATCACTTTGTATTTCTTCCGTGATATTTCCATATTACATCAGGAAATTACATTAACATTATTCTTTCCACTCATTTATATTCTCTTTCTCTCTCTTTTTTTTTATTACTTTTTTTGAATTTTCATGATTTTACTGTGATTTTATTGATTGTGTTTCGTTTCTTGAAACAGGTTATTATTGATGGAATAGGAATCTTTGCTTTGTCCCTTGGAAGTGATTTTGCTTCCAGTGGTTTCTTACATTCGTCTCTGTATCTGTTGCTTGAGAATCTTATATCCTCAAACTTTGAAGTTAGGAGTTCCTCTGACGGCGTTTTACATCTTCTTTCCACTACAGCTGGCCATTCAACGGTGTGCTTGTACAACATATTATTATCTATAATTTAGCTGTATATTATGGAATTGATTCAATGGTGTTTGCCCTTTTTTTTTGGTAGGTTGGGCAATTGGTTTTGGCAAATGCTGATTATATTGTTGATTCTGTATGCCGGCAATTACGGCATCTGGATCTAAACCCTCATGTGCCAAATGTGCTTGCTTCGATGCTTTCCTATGTTGGAGTGGGTTATAAGATATTGCCTCTGTTAGAGGAACCGGTACTATTTTCATTTTATAGCCATGAGATGGCAATGTTTTACTCATTTGTGGTTTATGGGAAATGTTACATATCATGTGCCAAAAAAATGAAAAAATTAAGACATCAGAATAATTGTAGTTTTTCAACAGATATTTTCAAATTTTGAGAATATGTATTTGAATGAGTATCATGTCAACATGAAAAGATACAGCAGAATGACAGTATCCTTTCTGTTTTGGGTCTTCATGAGGGGCAGATGCTGTGCGGGACAAAATTGCATTTAACCTGGGCAACATAAAAAATCTTGTATCTGATATCTTATTTCCTGCATTTTATTTCAAAGAAAATTTCTTGCTTTTTTCTTTAATTTTTTATATATATTTAACAGGTTTCCCAGCCTTGGTAAATACGGGCTTAATGTTGATTATATGCAATGGTCTTAATTTGTTTGTTTGTTTGGTTTTTTTTCCTTCATTTCTTTATTTGCTTTCAGATTTTTTTGTTCTTAATGCCCGAATACTGCTTTGACTGGTATATTTGTACATTTGTACAGATGCGCTGCGTTGCACAGGAGCTTGAAATTCTTGGCAGGCATAAACACCCAGATTTAACTATTCCATTTTTAAAGGTCATAAATTTTATCTTTCTCGTGTCATTTTTTTTTAATTTTGGATAATTTTCATCTCGGTTCTTTTTTCATTAAAAATGGTTTCTTTTATTTATTTTTCAATGTTCTGTGCTATTTTTTCAGTAAATACCAATAATCAGTAATCCATACTACCATACTATATGTGCATGATTACCTATGGATTCTAGTTAAGATCAGTACTTCACATATCTACCTTTTACCTTATGGCTCATCCTTCTCAAACTATTCTTTTGCATCATTGATAGCAAACTATTCTCCTATGTATATTAAACTAGCATTCAGTATTTCCTTTTTTGTTCCTATCTAATCTAAAACATTTTAAATTTAAAACTCTTGTTATTTACTGCATCCTTTTGGTGTTAATGATTTCACTCTGCATTTTGTAGTTGTGTCTCAGAATTTTGTTCTCTCTTTTATACAATTCGAATTAAGAAAAAGAAAAAAAAATCTTCTTTTTTACTTTAAAAATACTTTTACTCATTGTGGTTCCATAATTTATTGAGATACACAAAAGGAATAGAGATTTAAATCTAGAGGAGTTCTTTAAACCTTATAAATCTTAAAGAAGCAGATGTAGCTTCTTTCTCAGCTTGGTTCAAGCATGCTGCTTTGTTTAGTTGAGTTTTGTTACTCTAACAGTCAAACTGCATAAACTCCCATTGCTCTTAAAGCTGTATTCATCTTATATTATTTCTTTTTAAGTTATATATGAAGATTATTTAGGTATTACCGTATTAGAGAACAAAGTTCAAAATTTTATGGGGCTTCTATTGTTAATCAATTTTTGTGACCCATTAATTATTTTGTTGTTTGAGCTAAAGTTTGTCTCTGTTTGAACTTTTTCCGTAGTTGTAATGTCCTTGGTTCTAAATCTTTTTGGTCGGTTCTATTGTTGTTTTCAACATCCTTTTTGCTGCTCTTCTCTACTGCACATCTGGGGGTGCTTTTCTCCATCCCATGATTTCCACTGCTTTTATTAAGTTGACGTTTCTGATGATTATGCATTTTTTAGGCTGTATCTGAGATTATAAAGGCATCTAAGCGTGAGGCTTTTTCCCTGCCCTCCCAAGCAAACTCTAATCTGATGCATTTCAAGTCCAAAATATCTGAAAGAGAAAAGAAAGTTCTACCAGAACTAAGACAAGGATCAAGCTCAGATTCTGCTGATGAGATTGATGGGATTCCCATGGAATCAGGTGATTGCTTTTCTTCCTTAAAAAAAGATACTTTATTATACCAATTTGAAATGTTGTACTCGTTGAAGAGGATTCTGCTTCTTTGAGATGTTCACTTTTTTCATCTTCTCAATGGTCCAACTAACCCATGCCAACCCAAACCAAGCAGCCCATTTTTCTCTCGCTTTATTTCATGGGACCTCTAATAACACAAGTAACCTATCGACAGTTTTGTTCTTTTTTTTTATTAAATATGGTTCTACAATTTTCCGAATACTTTCACTTTGTAGCTATTTTGAAGGATACAAAAAACATAAACTAAACAACTAAATGGAATATTCGTTTTCATTATTTAACCATTGTTTTTTCCATTGGCTGTTATCTGGTCTTAGGCATATGCTTTTTCACCGCACAAGCAATAATATATCTTTCCCACCATATATATGTAATTATTCTGGAAAACCAATTTCTTTGCACCAAAAGTCATCCTCTGTTGTGTGTGCACTTTTTTTTTTAAAGGTGGAGTTTTTAATTTCTTTATCAGTATCTTGGATCTATCAGAGTAGAAAAAATTGATACTAATAAAATGATGATATCATAATTGTAGAGCAATGGGACAATATTGTGTTCAAGTTGAATGATTCCAGAAGATATAGGCGAACTGTTGGATCTATTGCTGGTTCATGTTTAACTGCGACAACTCCTTTGCTGGCTTCTACGAGTCAAGCAGCGTGCTTGGTGGCACTGGACATTATTGAGGTATTTTTACTGAAAAAATTGTCATTTTAAATGGGGCAGCTGATTGAAAGGCGTTAGATGATTACTAGTTAGTAATCCAGGATAAACCTAATTACAGATAACACGGAATTAGGGTCAATAGAGAATTGCTATGGTCCATAGAATATTAGTCAAAACTTTAAGTGTGAGATGCCATAAGCTCCTAAAACATATAGGAAGATATCTCTGTTCCCAGTCCATAACTCCATTTTAGTAAATGCTGGAGAGACTTTAATTGTTAACCACTATTTCTATAAAAGGCCGCAGAAGACATCAAGTTGCAGATTCATCGAACGTTTTTGATCTTATTTTAATCAACTCTGATATGTAGGATGGCATAGCAGCACTTGCAAAAGTCGAAGATGCCTATAGGATTGAAAAGGAAACCATAGAAGCAGTTGAAGAAGAGCTTGAATCGTGTTCATTATATCAGCTGAAAGATAATTTGACTGCTGCTGACGACAGTACCGTTGAGAACCGGTTGCTTCCAGCAATGAATAAAATTTGGCCGTTCTTGGTTGTTTGCGTTCAACAAAAAAACACATTGGTATGTATTTTTCCTTTTTTTACCCAGCTGAACCGCCTCAAATTAGCATTGTTTAAGTTGATCTTACTCTTCGATTTTTCATTTTGGGTTGACTATCTCCTCATCAGCTGCTTGGTAGGTTGCAGTAACCTGACTTATTGACATTTTGTTGTGCATCACATTGGATTACGACTTTTGTTCTTTCAACAGGTTGTCAGGAGATGTTTAAGTATTGTAAGCAGTGTCGTGCAAACTTGCGGTGGAGATTTTTTCTCCCGCCGGTTCCACACGGATGGAGCTCATTTCTGGAAACTCTTAAGCTCATCTCCATTCCAAAAGAAGGCAAACATGAAAGAACGAGCCCCATTACAACTTCCATACAGGAGTGGTAATGTTTATTCAGAGGACTCTGTCGCAGCAGAAACCTCGAGTTTGAAAGTACAGGTAGCACTGCTTAATATGATTGCTGATTTGTCCCAAAGCAAAAGAAGTGCTTCAGCATTGGAAGTTGTTATGAAGAAGGTAAGTGGTATTGTGGTGGGAATAGCGTGCAGCGGAGTCGCCGGGCTTCACGATGCATCGGTGAATGCGCTAAAGGGACTTGCATCCATCGACCCTGATCTTATATGGATTCTTGTAGCTGATGTTTACTATTCAGTGAAGAAGAGTGGGTTGCCTTCACCACCAACCTCGGATTTTCCACCAATCACTGAAATTCTGCCACCAGCAGCGTCTTATAAGGAGTTCCTTTACGTGAAATATGGAGGGCAGAGTTATGGTTTTGATGTAGACATTTCGTTCCTCGAAACTCTATTTGGGAAATTGCAAACTTTTGGTGTTATCTAAACCCATTCACAGCTCAATTTTTGTATATTTAAAGCTCTGCTGCATTTGCTGCTTTTTATTTTATTTTGTTTATTTTTACTAATTTATTTATATAAATTAATAATCAGTTATAAATTGAATAATAATAAAATTATGTTTATTTTTATAATTGTGGTTTTTAGTGAGAACTGAATCAATTCTTTTAGTAATTAATAATAAATAAATATAACCGATTGTGTGTGTGGGTCTGGGTGTATATATATATATATATGGTTACAAGAGAGCAAAACAAAAGATCGGTATTAACCAAATATTTTTAATTAATAATAAAAAATTAGTATAACCGAATATTTTAAATAATCTCAGTCTGAAACATTTTTCGACAGTTAAAAATTTCCCAAAGATGAAAGGTCGTGTGGCTATCAAACATCTAGAGTAGGGGAGACTCATCCCATTGATCCAACTCTCGTCCTCTTCTGGATCCCAGTTGAGCTATGCCCCAAATTAGATGTAGTGAACCATCGTCTATTAACCATAAATTTTCCCCCTCCCTCATATTCCTCATCGTACAAATTATCGTAAACCATCGTCTCATTTACTGTGTATATGAATAAAAACCAAAACCATAACTTTTTTTTTATCAGAACATCACAAACTTTACTAAAAATGAAAGTATTAAAATTGAAATCACATGACACCATATAACGATGTCAGGTATTATTATAAATAATTATATATTTTTTTTAATTTTTCAATTAAAATTATATAAACTAAATATATGATAAAATAATAAAAAAATATTATTTTACTTTTAGTTGATATTAAATCTTAAATTTAATCAATAAAAAAAATTCAAATTTGATCCTAATAAACCTCTTTCATCCGATTATTGAAAACAAATAAAACAATTAAGATAGAATAGCTTCTTAACATTAAATAATTTAATTCAATTTTTAAAATACAATATCACATGTTATCATTTGTGTGATGTCATGCGTCACCTTATTATTTCAACTGTGACATGTCACCATACATCATTTATATTTATCACTTGAAAAAAATAAAATAATTTAAATATTCTTATAAAAAATTGATGTATGATATGATGTCACATGTCAAGTGATTATTTGAGAGTTAACACCAACATTCTCTTGATTTCAATTAATAACTTTTGATGAGAATACATATTACTACAATGTTATTTTCTTAATAATTACATCCTTTAACCATTATAAACTCCAAACATAAATCATAAAGTTAATCAAAAAAGAATAATACTTTGAAAAAAGAATTAACATGATAAAGCACCAAAAATGCCCCTTAGAATAGTTATACATGACAGGCATGTTTGTCGGCAAGGAACACAGCTTTGGCCTTTTTATAATTATAATCAAATTATATATATGAAAAGATAAGAGGGAGAGCCATAGGAAATCAAATCTTCACACACAAACTATGACTTTTAGCTGTATGTTGAAGCATTGATAATCACTCTGTTGGTTTTACAGCTTGCTGGATGGAGTTCCGACTGGTTTTTCTCTTGATCTCTTTTCGACCACACGAGACAAGCGCTTGACTTCCTCTTTCGGTAGACGGCGCGGACGGTACAGCCAATTTCCTCCATCAACCACAAGAGTGGTCCCAGTCACATATTTACCTTCAAGATTCACATAAATAATGAATTAAGGGCTCAAATTTTGCTCAGTCAACCATTAAAGCTGGTAAAACAATGGCAATCAAGGGAAAATGTTTGCTACTCTTCCTATCAATTCAAAAATAGATTTTTATATCATATTATTTATAAACCATGAAAGGTGAAACCCAGATTTGACCGTATTTCATAAATGCTTATCTGCTGGTAATGACAGGGATCAACGAAACTCACCAGCATCTGAAACAAGGTATACTGCTGCCATAGCAATATCCCATTTGTACCCTATGTGAGACGAAGGCAACTGCTCTCGAGCTTGGATTTTAATCTCGTCAGGTGCGAGTTTACTCAAGCCAGGAGTATCTGCAATAGGGCCTGGGGCAATACCATTGACTTGAATATCGTAGTCAGTTCCCCACTCGAGTGCCAAACTTCTAGTGATGCTATCAACGGCTGCTTAACAAAAAGTAACACTGGAATTAAGCACTGACTCGAGATTAAGATCGTGGTTGCACAGACATCAGAAGAAGAAATTTGTACACCAAACCTTGGCCGCAGAGACATGTATTTGGTACCAAGAAGCTGTGTAATGTAAAGTAGCACTGATATTTAAGATTGATCCGCCACTCGTTGTGTTCCTTCCATGTCCTCCCTTTCTGAGATACCCAAGTGCTTCATGGCACATTGTGAATGTACCAACAGAATCAATATCCATAACTGCATTTAGGAAAAGAGAAAATGTTAAAGCTTCATAACTCCAGTTGTATCGAAGTTGAACTTAAATATTGCTATCATTCATAGACAGTATGATTGAAGATTAGATGACACTGAACACTACAAATGGTATTGAGAAAGCTGAAAGTACCTGTTCGAAACCCGTTAGGGGACAAACTTCAGCAGAAACAAGAAAGTTGCCAGCAGCAGCATTCACAAGAATGTCAATTCGGCCAAAATGCTTGAAAGTTGATTCAATCACTCTTTTCGCATCTTCCCGTTTACGAACATCCCCCTCAAAGCCAACAGCCTTCAAAAACAATAGCAAGCAAATGCATGTCAGCTGATTTGATGTAGAAAGTAGAACCCCCCCCCCCACCCACAGAACACACACACACACACACACACACACACAAAGTAAAGAAAAATACAGCATATCAAACAATTAATGGATCAATAACCACCACATAAAGAAACAATTGCGTCAGTTGAATGAATTTTGTCATAAAAAACTTAATGCTCTGTTTTGGAACTTGTATTTCATTTCATATGTAAAGGGTAAGAGTGAAATCATATATTATGCATAAATAATTAAGGTTCAATGTAATGTATAGTAAAGAAGTATCAAAACATAGATTTATCAAATTCAAATTTATATTAGGAATTTCAAAATCTCTACGAAATAGGCATCTAACAAATCCATGGTTTGAGAAAAACACAAATGCTACATTTCTAAGTATTTTATTACTTATTTATACTATCTTTGAAATCTAAACTCAAATTTTAAAATCCAAGTTCCCAAATGCTAACTAAAGATAATGCAACAAGGTAAACACTAAGCATCCACACAATTTTACAGTTAGTTCTAAATATCTCATTGCAAGCATTGTCTACAGGAGCTGCTGATTAATTTTTGCTTATTTAATTATTGATGACACTGGTTGAAACTAGCAGTTTTATCAACCAAAAAAAGCACAAATTGGCCCCTAAAAGAAGAATAAATCAACAAAACATGTAATAACAGAGAAGAACAACAAAAAATAGTATCTCAGGAATTAACTTGAATATAGCTGAATGTATGTATATATACAGGAAGCACGTGATTAACTATAAACTATGATAAAGAACAAAGAGGTAATGAATTAATGAGATGAATCAATGAGAGAATACTAACAAAGATGGTACTAACTTCAAATGAAGTCCAACCACACACACACAAAGCATAAGATGCATGTTTCAAGTACTGTTACTCTATTGCCAAAGACAGGTCTGATAAGATATACATCGCACTCGTTTAAACATCGAAATAGATTTTTCCTTTCCTATGTACACGATATCTAATTCTCTGGAATGCTTGGCAAGAAACATGCTTTCTCCAGGCCTACTCAAAGGTTAGGCTTGAATTCACCATGCTTTCCACTTTCTTTTTTCCAAATTTCATTGGGATACCAAACAACACATGAAGCAGTATATGACCTTAGTTACAACTTACAAACAAGCAAAAAAAAAGGGGGGGAGGGGGAACAATTCAGATAGAAAAAAGTGAACGGAAAGTCACCAAAAGAAGATGAAAAAAATTAATTCGAAGATGTATGCAAATATGATAAGGAAAGAAAGTGAAGTAAATAGGCGATGAAAATTTACATTAATCCCAAGGGATTGAAGAGCAGAGACAGCAGCTTGAAGGACTTGTTTGCGTCGACCCATGATCGCAACGGAAGCTCCATGTTTCCCGAACTGAGTAGAGATCTCGAAACCAATGCCTGAGCCTTCCCCTGTAATCAAACCCACTTTCCCTTTCAAAATCTCTTCTTTGAATGGTGACTCCATCACCGTTCCTTCCCTCTCAGTATTCAGACCCAACCTTGTAATGAAGGCGAAAATGAAAGGAAACAAACACGGTTATGCACTACGCATGGATGTGGTCCACCAACCCTAATTCCACTAAAAGTTAGTGTTTGTGGACTCCATGATTCCAAGTCGATGATTCCCACTCCCCACGTTTATCGTTTTCCTTTTGTTTGAAAGAGTAAATTCTTAAATTAGAAACGGGGTCGGTATACCCTATCTAAGATAATTTGCCATATCAACCATAATATAGGATAGAAAAGCATAAAGCCAAGTGGATGAAGATACACAACATAGTACTTCAAACATTATTGAATATCAATATTACAAAGCAAATTGGGTGAATAAAATTATTATTCAAATTTTATTTAAAAAATTTAGAATAAAGTATTTATTTGGTCACTTATTTATTACTTAATTTTTATTTTGGTCATTTATTTATTTTTTAAAAATATTTCTAACGCTACATTTTATTTATATTTTGATTATTTATTGTTAAAAAATTGATGGTGAAAATAATTTAAATTTTATATTTTATCATAAATAAATATTACAAATTTAATTTTTAGAATGAATTAAATATTTATTTTATAAAAATATATAAATAATTATTTAATTCTTTTCTTATTTTCAAATGAAGTGGGAAAATTATTTCGTCTTTAATTTAGTAATTATATAAGTTAAATAATAACTTTGATTGCAAAATAAATTATTGGTTTAGTTTGGTGATTAATCATTTAGATAGCTTTTTGAAATGTCGTAGGTTTGAATCTCAAATCAAACGGAAAATAATTTATTTTATGATATAAGTTTAGTATAACTTAAATGATTTTATTGGTGAAATAAAATTAACTTAAAATAATTATTAAATTGTTGACGCAAAAATTTTAAAAATAATTAAAAAAAATTAAATCATCATCATCGTCAACTTTTTAACGAAGAGTGTCAAAATAGGAACAAAAAGTAACATTATATATGATTTTGAAAAAAAAATAGTTTGATGATCAAAATAAAAACACGAAAATAGGTGGGTGATTAAATAGATAATTTATCCAAAATTTTATTGAGTCCGATCGAACCAAATATATTTGTAAATAGATTAAGTTGATAAAAAAAATAAACTTAAAATAAAGAAAGAATTGAATAAAAAAAATTAGAGTTGACTCATACTTAAAATTTGAATAATAAACAAAACAATCAAAGCTAAAGCTAAAGATATAAAGAAGATTAATTTTAATATCTAATTTTTCAATTATTCAATTTTTTAAAATCTAAAATTGACTCGAACTTAAAATTTAAATAATTAATTTGAGTTGACTTGAATAACTTAAAATTAAAAAAAATATATACAATCTTTTTAGTTGAATTGAGTTTTACTCACCTAGTCCAAAATAGTTAGGGGTTAATAGAAATGGGTAAACTACACCAACTGTCACTAATATTTAGATAAACTTTTTTTTCACTATTAAAATCTGAAAAATTACTTTACATCTATTAACGAAATTGATTTGTAATAAAATAATTATTTGTTGGATGACATTTGTTATTTGAGTTATGAAAATTTAATGTAACGTGTTAGACCGGTTGATTTGGTCCTCTTTGTCTTAATTGACCTCTCATTGGTTGACCATTTAACTTAATTTAAAAAACATAAATATTTCATTTGAAAGAAGAAACAAAGATAGAAGTAGGAGAAAATAAAGAAAAGAAAAGGACAACAAAATGACAGCAAAGTTTCAAGTTGTCGGCTCTCGTTTTAAATAAATGCACAAAATAAATTTTACCACTTATTTTAATTAAAGTTAAAGTTTTAAACAAGTGGTTTTAGAGATAAAAGTAAATATTATTTTTTTAAAATATTTTAGATTCAAGTAGTTATATTTATATAATGTATATGTGTTGTCAAATGATTAAAAAAGTTTTGAACAAATACTACCTTATAATCATGTCATAATATTAACAAATATTAAAGTTGTAAATGATTTGAGTTTTAGAGTTGTAAATAGGGATGAACCCAGGACCCAAACTCGACGTGTTTTGATCCAAGCCGATTGGGTTAGATTTTTTAAAAAAAAAGAGGTCGGTTAGATTTTTAAAACAATAAGTCCAGGTCAGGTGCAGCTTTAAGGTAAATTTTTTTTGAACTGATCCAACCTGAAAAATAATATAATTATATCTTATATATTTAGAGATAGTTACGGTAATAATCCAAAAAACACCAAATGAGTGGTTCCTCTTAGGTCAAGATTGTAACAACTCAAATTTTCAAGTCAATATTTGGATATTGATCGGAAGTTTAATTGAAGAGATTCAATGAATTATGGATGTCCATCAAGCCGAATTCAAGTTCATTCAGTCGAGGAGTTATTCTAGTTGAAGATAAAAATAAGATTTTTGAGTTTCAGACGAAAGAGAAAAGACCCAGAGTGTAATTTATCTATTGATAGAAAAATATGGGGAGGATTCTTTACCAACTTAAGCGTGACTTGTGAGATATTATGCAGTGAATTTTTCTTTTCTCTCTGTAAGACTTATTTTCTTTTCTCTAAAGTTCCACATTTTTCTATCTCTTTCATTCATCCGAAAATTCCGAGATAAGATTCTTGATCTTTGAATCATAAACTCCAACATAAGATCACCGTCTTCTTTAACGGTGGATATGAATTCATTTAGGGTTTGGGGAGAGTTTAAGCTCTAAGAGATTCCTCCCATGATTTATACTCAAATTTCTTGAACAGTTGTTGTTGTTAAGCAAGTTGTGATCGTTTCTGTCGTAACCGTCTTTCGGTTAGGCCCCGGATTTGGGCTTCGACTTGAAAAATGTGATTGGAGTCGCCACCGATTATTTATTTAAAAAATAAATAGGTTAATCGGATACCTTATATCTTACCTGATCTGCGTCTTACCAAAGATATGTCGGATTCGGGAGTCGATTACGGTCAAGGAAGGATTAGCACCCTTGAACCGCCCTTTCGGTACTACGTAATTTGCCGGTTGTCTTAAATTAAGAAAATTGTAATTTAAAATTAAAAGGTAAAAATACGATCACAATTACTTACCTTAGATAGTTTTAAAGGTGTGGCCTTAAGAAGGTCAAAAAACCATGTTAGATAAAAAGGTAATAGATAAAAAGGTAAGAAATAAATAAATTAATTAAATTAAAATAAAGAGAAAACAAATTAAATAAAAGATAAGATAAAGAAAACAAAGATAAAATAGTAAGTAAAATAAATATAAAAAATAAAGAAAAAGAAGAAAAAAATATAGAAATAAAACAAATAAATAAAATAATAATAAAAGTAAAATAAATATATATATAATAAAAAAATAAAAAAGTAAATATATATATATAATTAATAAAACTGATAATAAAAAATAATATATTTATATATAATCTAAAAAAATAAAAATATATACTAAAGTAAAAAAGAAAATACATAAAATGTAAAAAAATATTACATGAAAAAAAAGAAAAGAAAAATAACAAAACAATTAAATAAAATGAGTAACAAGGGAAATGTGCTTATAAATAAAGTTAAATGAATAAAATAATAATAATTAAAACGTAAATGTAAGAGACCAAATCAAAAGTAAAAAAGATACTACCTTTTATTTATTTTTCGAATCGTTTACAATAGCTTTGCCTTTGTATCTTCTCGTGCTTTCCTCTATGTTTTGTGTGTAAATCGTGTGTTACAATGGTGAGTTACAATGGCTATTTATAGTGCTTGTGGATCCTATCTTTAGGAGTTTAAATCATAGTAGAACTCTATCCTATTTTTTGAATCCTAGCAAAATTCTATCATATCTTTAGGAGTTTGAATTCTAGTAGGACGAAAAGGTGTGTTGACAGCTGCCCCTCTTTGCCCATAGTCGTGTAACGGGGATAGGGCAAAGATTAAAAGACACACTTTTCGTTCGGTGGAGTTGAAAATTGACTCTGATGTTTCAATAATTCCCTGTCGAATTGAGTTACGGATGACTCCTCCGTCGTGAAGCCGAGTTCATCTTGGAATGATATGAAATTGAAGCCGTAGTTTGGAATTTGAATCAGAACGTGGCTTCTCGTTGCCCTTCGGTCTTCTTCTCGGTTTAAAGACCTTGGATCGGAATCGAACTCAGAAATCTTCATTGACATATAGCTTTTGTTTGAAAATGGTTGCTTGTCACTAAGGCACGGTTAACCCAGGTCCTCTTCTCGACTTGAAAACATCGACTGCAACCGGAAAGTAGTGCGATTGATGTGTCATCGAGCTGAATGGAATCGAACTCGACAATTTTGATGGCAGATAACCCTTCTAGCATTGAGTTATGCTGTAAATGATGTGCCTTGGAGCTGAGCGTAGTCGAACTCGAAGGTCTTTGTTGACATATACTCCCTTTTTGAGTTGGATATCCTTCGCCGTGAAGTTGAAATCCAATCTAAAGATGGATGATGCTTGTGTGCATGATTCCCTTCGTCGTGAAGTTGAGCCTGAAATTGGATATCCTTCGTCGTGAAGTTGAAATCCAAGTAAGTAGCATTGTTCAGAGTCCAATATCCTCCGTCGTGAAGTTGAAATTGAATCTGAATGAAATTTTGTTGACAAGCAGCGGTCCCTTCGTCGTGAAGTTGAACTTGCGTTGTCTGGAGTCCAATATCCTTCGTTGTGAAGTTGAAATTGGCTCTGAGATTGGGAAGTTGTTGTTGACAAGCAGCGGTCCCTTCGTCGTGAAGTTGAACTTGCATTGTCTGGAGTCCAATATCCTTCGTTGTGAAGTTGAAATTGGCTCTGCGATTGGGAAGTTGTTGTTGACAAGTAGCGGTCTCTTCGTCGTGAAGTTGAACTTGCGTTGTCTGAAGTCCAATATCCTTCGTTGTGAAGTTGAAATTGGCTCTGAAATTGAGAAGTTGTTGTTGACAAGCAGCAGTCCCTTCGTCGTGAAGTTGAACTTGCGTTGTCTGAAGTCCAATATCCTTCATTGTGAAGTTGAAATTGGTTCTGAAATTGAGAAGTTGTTGACAGGCAGCGGTCCCTTCGTCGTGAAGTTGCACTTGCGTTGTCTGAAGTCCAATATCCTTCATTGTGAAGTTGAAATTGGCTCTGAAATTGAGAAGTTGTTGTTGACAGGCAGCGGTCCCTTCGTCGTGAAGTTGAACTTGCGTTGTCTGGAGTCCAATATCATTCGTTGTGAAGTTGAAATTGGCTCTGAAATTGAGAAGTTGTTTGTTGACAACCAGTTGTCCCTTCGTTGTGAAGTTGAACTTGTGTTGCCTCGAGTGCCACGATATCCTCCTTCGTGGAGTTGAAATCGCAGATGGCCCATTCGTTGTGAAGTTGAGCCTTGACTTGAATATCCTTCGTCGTGAAGTTGAAATCCAAGTATTGTATGTTGCGGGTGGACACAATTCCCTTCACCGTGAAGTTGAAACCGTGGAGACCCCTTTATTGTGAAGTTTGGCTTCGAGCTAGATATCCTTCGTCGTGAAGTTAAAATCCACTCTCGAGCAAATCGTGTCGCTTTGAGTTCAATATCCTTCGCCGCGAAGTTGAAATTGACTCTAGCTAAAACCTGAAAAAGTTATGCATATATGTGATGCTATGGATGCAATGCTCTTAGGTGTGCCTAAAATGCATATGCAACATATGTTATCTTGGGGCTCTGGAGAGAAATCTCGATCTCCAGTTGCCTGTCTGGAATCTTGATTCTTGAATCTTCAAATTTTGATCCTTGATCTTGAATTCTTCAAATGTTCAAATCTGATGTGCACATTCTATTTTTGATTTGAGAAATGCTTCTCGACCATCTCAAGTATGTGCCTGAGCTGAGTGTAACGGTTCAGATGATGCTTCAAAAGAAGTTGTCTTGAAAGAGATAGAATTCGTTTCAAGGGAAACGATCTCAAAGATATCTGTTGTTTCATGAGAAACGGTCTCAAGGGAAACAAAATTATGTTTTAAGGGAAATAAATTTGAAGATTTTGTGTTTCAAGAGTAACTGTCTCAAGGGAGAAAAAATTTGTTTTAGGGGAAATAAATTCAAAGGTTTTGTTTCAAGGGAAACTGTCTCAAGATAGACGAAAATTGTTTCAAGAGAAACTGTCTTAAGAGAGACAAAACTTAGTTCCAAGGGAAACTATCTCAAGAGAGACGAAATTTATTTCAAGGGAAATGTTTTCAATGTTTATGTTTCAAGAGAAACTGTCTCAAGAGAGACAAATCTTGTTTTAAGAAAAACAATCATGAGTGAAATAAATCTTCTTTCGAGTAAAACAGTCCCAAGTGAGACAAAGTCTGTTTTAAAAAAGCAATCTCAAATGAGATAATCATCTGTATTAAATGACACTGTCTCAAGCGAGACAGAATTTATATTGGAAATGTCGAATCTGAAAATGAATGTCGATCTTTCTATCAGTCGAGTTGGTTGAAGTGTAGCTTCTTGCTGCTGAGCTAAACAACCGACATCAATCTGTAAAGGTGCTTTTGAATCGAGTATCCTTCGTCTTGAAGTCGAACTTGACTCTAAAGCTGTAAAAATTATGTACGTGGAAAGAAAATGATAGATATGATGCTCTAAAATGTATGCATAAGATGCATGTAACATGAATTGGTTATATTTTATCTCCTGAAAAAGGTCTGATAATTTGCATTAGGATGTTGAATCCCCAAAGATGCCCCAATATCAAAAAATGCCCCAATATTTGATGTTGAATCTTCAAAGATGCCCCAAATGTTCCTCATTTCTTGCTTCATCATTGATTCTGAGCACGAGCTTTATGTCTAAGAGTCACATGTCATTTACCAAGATCCACTCTAGAGAGACTGTCTTGTTTGAAAAAAATGTTTTTCTTTCTCTTTTATTTTCAAAGTTCTGAAAATATCAATTAAAAGAGTTTTGAAAGATGTTTGATCCAAAGTTTTGAAAATATTGTCACTTTCACGGTTTTACAATTGAGACAAATCATAAAACTAGAGTTCATCGGATATCAAAGAATTAATTACAATGTTAATCCTTCAATAAATTATAGCTATTTGACATGTGCCAAGATCAAAGCTATTTTTGGGAAATGGTCAAGCAAAGAAAGGATAAAAAGTCTCAGGTTATTGTGTTTGGTCAAAGGTTTGGCATTTTTGTTCATTTGATGCTAAATGGTTTGACATTTGATGCTCAAAGGTTTGATGGAGTAGCTTGCATGCTCATCTACTAGAAGTGTTCTCCGACTCCCAGCTTTTATGGTCACACTCGGATTATGTGATGCCTTATCGAGGAATTTGTGTGATCGCCTCAGTTGCACAATTTTTATATTCGAGCCGCCTTTTCAGGTTTTCAACTCGAACACTCCTTTGGTTTCAAGACGTTATTCAGGATTTACGTCTTGAACCCCCCTTTGTTATTTTTCTCTATCATACATTAATTACATTGTTTTTTGCAAACAAAGATTAATCCTGATGGGCGGAATGAAATCTGAAGATAGTCTCTCCTGTTTAGAAATCCATGTATGATTAGAAAGGACTTTTAAGGAACGTAATGTAGGCCAGGGTTCATGGTTATGAAAGAAAAGGATAAATAGGCCCAAACAAGTGTTTCAGGGTGTTGAACCAAGGATCAATTCATTCTGATGCCTTTAATCTTGTCTTGCTCAAAATGTCTCTTTCTCTTGATGCTCTATGATCTTCGAGTGAAGTGATTCGGGAATGATTGTGCTTGATCAATCTCGTAGTTTGAAGCTTGATGTGCCATTTGTCTTTAGGGAATCTTTGCATGTGTTTTTTGTCCCTTTTTCTTTTTTCTTTTTATTCTTTTTTTGCTTTTTTTTTCTTTTTTTTTCTTTTTGCCCTTTTTATTCTGATTAAATATTTGCACTTGGCATCTGGTTCACCTTTTGGTAACTCCTTTGGATTGATGTCTTCACTCATGTGAGCAGATTTCTTCCATATTGCCCCCCAGTGTGGAGGGTGATCCTTGGTTAGGGTTGAATCAGAAGAAAAATACTATAGGCTCAAAAGGGGACACAATGGATATATATTTTCTCCTGTTGTGAAGGGATAAAGAAAGAAAGCCGTTCATCATTTCATACATGGAAGTCCTCACAGAAAAGGTATCCCCAGGGGGATAGATTTTCAGGATTAATTCTATTCACATGAAAACAGTGTAATTAACGCGTGATAGAATTATTTCGGATGAATTCTTCTTTTTTCCCCAGATGTCTCAATGTTCAAGCTCCCCGCAAGATGCCCCAAGTTGTGTCTTTAGAATAAATCTCATGTTCAGATGAACAACTCAATGCCTTGGGTTAAAATGTCAATTTTGAGTCTAAAAAGGCAGTGGTGTGATCTTATTGACTCAAAGAAAAATATGGGTGTATCAAAAAGATAAAGGCAATGTTCAAGAATTTCAAAGGGAGGTAATGTCAAAATTTGGTCTTTTTGGTAATGACCATGAGTTATTTTGGGCAAAGAATCAAGGTATTTTATTCTGGGGTTTGAGACAGGATAAGAAATGTCTGATCTTGTCATATGTCAAAAATCTATAATTCTTGAAGAATTAAAAGAATCCTTAATTCATTTAATATTCGAAGAACTAAAGATTAAAACTCGTTCAATTGCTCCACCTTAGAAAGTAGCATAAATTCAATCGTTTAACAGATTAAGCAAACATGAAAGATCAGAGACGTGTTCAAACAAAACAATCCTCTGAGTGCAAATGGTATATGTCATGTCCCCTTCTTCGGCTTTTTATGCCCCTGAATCCATCAGGTTTTGGATCTTGCGCTTCAATGCCTTATAGTTCTCAGAGGAATGTTTGCGGCTTCTTATGTGGTAACAACTGACAGCTTCAACATCGTAGTCCTTAGGATACGAGGATTCTTTTCTTAGATCATCATGGCCGGATTTGTCCTATCATCAGCTAATTAGGCTCTTTAATGTTACAATCCTGCTTCCATGTGGTTAAATTCGCTTCATCGAGTCCTTCATGACTTAATTTCATGTTTGTGAAAATGCTTAAAATTGTAGATGAAAATGCAAAAAGGCAAAAATGCAAAATGCAAGAATGCATGAAATGTTCGAGGCATTGATCCAGAAAAGTGTCCATTATTATAAATAATCCTTATTCAGACAAAAATGTTTTATCTTGTAAGAGATATAAAAACAATAAAAGGTATGTTCGGACTAAATCTTCTAGACATCCATCCGAGATACTTTCTTCCATGACTCGACTGCTTCTTTGATCATCTTCTTATAACTGTCACTGTGATACATAAACTCTGATATAGATAATCCATATGTTGCTGGGACAAACTGATGTGCCCCATACTGTCTAAGTGCCAATAACGGAGCATACCCAACTGCACCTCAAAGTCCAAATAGGGTCATAGTGTCAGAATTCCCATACTTGAAAAGAACATCACTGAGGAACAACCAGGGGGCTCTCCAGGTAATATCCCGGTCCTGAAGATGAGTGAAGACTTTCATCCATTTCTCTTTTAAAGCGCCTTAATGTCATGTCATGGTGATGAACTCTCTCAAAGGTGAATACGTAGTGCTAAATCTACAGTAGGCAACCCCATTAGTCTTCCAGAAGTGGATGTGAATCCAGACTTGAAGGAACTGAACACATCCAATGAATCTACCTCCGCCAGCTCTTCAGTAATGGTTGAGAGACCAAAAGGTCTCGGCTGAGATGGTCGGTGCTGGGTTGACTCGTTTCGAAAGTTTCTTAAACAGTTCCACCACGGCTGCGTCAATGCATCCCAAAACCTTTGGAAAGATGATCAAGCCATCCATACCTAGTGCAAAAAGGTCTATAGTCTTCCATTCATCAGGGTGGTCCTTCATTAGTTCCCTTATGCGGATCCACTCAATTCCTTGCCCGTTACCTTTGTTTCGGAGTCGGTCAGTCACCCATTTTTCATCAACTCCTGCAATCTTAGCCAGCCCGTTCTTGAAAGGCTCACTCTTGATGTGTTTGATGTAGGCTCGCTCCAGTTTAATGCTTTCACTGTAACATCCTCCATGTCGGGTGAGTGATTAAATTGCAAAGTTTCAACATTTGGTGATTAAAGTAGAATAATTATATAGTTTAAAGAGTATGGTTAGTAAATATGAGATGGAGGTAAGGACCAAATGGTCATTTGTAAGGAAATTTTAATTAAAAAAATAAAATGTTATGGGGTTATATGAGAACCCACGTGTGACATTAGGTTTCCAGAACCCTCCCATTTCTTCTTCCTTCTTCCTTATTTTCTTCTCTTCCTTCTCTCAACGTGGAGCTTGCAAGTAAAGGTAAGAATCTGAACCTTGGTAGTTTCTTTGATATTTAAGATTGGAAATGAAAGTTTGGATGTTATATAAGCTAAAGGAAAGCTTATAGGACATTAAAACAACAAGATAAGTGTTTTAGAGATAGATTTGGAAATGAATTTTTAGATGAAATTTTGATAGGAATGAGTTTTTGAAGTTTGAATAAGATTTTTGACTTGTCAAGAAGCTAACTAAGAAGTATGAGGTGTTAGAATTCAAATTAGAACATATTGGAATTTGGGTTGGATTCTTAAATTCTACATGGAGAATTAGATTTATAGGTTTTAGAGGTATTTAATGGATAATAATTAGTTAAAGTAAGTGTATGAAAGCTAAGAGTAGTAAAGAGAGTGAAATATGTATGTTTGAGCTGAAATGGGATGATTTTCGAGCTCAAAATAGGATTTCTGAGTTAGGGGAATCGGTACCCATTCAAGGGGAACCGATACCCCCTCAACGGATATGAATTTCCAGAATACTAGAGGGGAATCGATACCCCCAGGGGGGAACCGATACCCCCTCATCGTATATGAAATTCCAGAATGCTTGTGGGGAATCGATACCCCCAGGGGGGGAACCGATTCCCCCATGAGAAAAAAAATGAAAGAAAAGGAAGAAAGACTAAGCTATAAATTCCTTAAATTAGTAAGCTATTAAAGCTTAATTTCAAGACATAGACATCTGATGATCATCTTGAAAATTATGTTTATGTAGATACCGAGCCTACTCGAGTTCGGGAACAATCTACAAGTAGGATCGATCGAGGAAAAAGCAAAGAAGTATAGGTGAGTGCATATGCATAGCATGATTATAGAAATATCCTGCATTCTAGACTTGTGATAAGTCTAGATTTATATCTTGATACATGAGCATATTCTGTATTATGATACATGACATGAATTCATATTATATGTATTACATGACATGAATATGCAGAAAAAGTTATATGAACTATGTGATAAAGGTATGTAAATGATATGCCTATGTGATAAAGGTATGAAAATACTATGTCTACGCGATATGAACTACGGGAAATGTATAAGCCCATGTTATGTAGATGAGAACTATAGGTATAGTTGGCATGCCAAGGGTAGAGGGTCTACGCGGTTCTTTAGGACATATGTATATCCTTTGGAACCTGTGTGAAGTCTTGAAAGACACATACTTGATCCATAGTATATGTATATGATTCTTAAGGAATTCTATGTGGTCCTTATGGACATTATTATATGGCACTACGGTGCAATTCTACGCGGTTCTTTAGGACATATGTATATCCTTTGGAACCTGTGTGAAGTCTTGAAAGACACATACTTGATCCATAGTATATGTATATGATTCTTAAGGAATTCTATGTGGTCCTTATGGACATTATTATATGGCACTACGGTGCAATTCTACGCGGCACTTCGGTGCATTTATACGAGCTGTGGTGACAGCATAGTGCACAACCTCATATTACTCCGATACCTTAGGTTCTCAATACGATACCATGGGCCAATAAACTTATTAAATACAGATTCATGAATGTTACAGTCATACGCTTACAGGTATGGATATTGATGAAGTATACTACATTGATTAAGTACATGTTTGCATCTCATCTCATATGATCCTGATATTTTCATTACATTACATTGCCTTGTTATTATTATTTCCTCACTAAGTCGATGACTTAGCGTGTGAGTGTTTCACACGTAGGATCCGAGGAATTAGACGAGACAGGTGAAGCAGCTTGACAGTATTACTCCTGCAACCATCAGATCAGAAGCAACTTAATCAGTAGGTCATTTTGTTATGTAAATAGCAGTTGGCATGGAATTAAAGGGTTAAGTTGTGTATGCTCTGAATATTTTGGTAAACTTATATTACAGTATGTATATTATTGTATTTTCTTAATATAAGATCAAATATTTTACTATTATTTATTAAGAGTTGTGTTTTAAAGTCAATGTAATATCTCTGACTCATATCCGGGTCGGGTATGGGTTGGGGGTGTTACATTTAATGGTATCAGAGCCATGGTTTAGCCGATTCTAGGCATAAACCAGAGTCTATAGAGTCTTTAAATGGAATACATGCCAACAAATAGCGAGAACTTCTGATCTGGTATAGTATGAGTATGCTGTTTTGCTAATAGAATAATGTGGTTATTCTTATTAGATGTCCGGACATAATAGCTCCCGAAGTGAAGCGGGAGAAGATAGGCATGCTGAAAGCAGTAATTCACCTGCCCTGGCCAGGCAAGGTGAAGAACAGGCATCTCAAGGAGTGCCTGTGCAAGATCAAGATACGTTCTTCAGAACGTTAGACGCTATTCTGACGCGTCTTCAACCTCCTGCTCCACTAACTCCAAGAATGAATGTAGCAAAAGAGTTAAGAAGTTTAGGAGCTCCCGAATTTAAGGGAGAAGCTGAGGAAGGTCCAGTGTCAGCGGATCTTTGGTTGAATGATTTGAAAATCATGTTAGAGGGTCTCCACTGTTCTGAAGTGGAGAAATTAGATGGAGCTGTGTCTTTATTGAGGGGTCAGGCGAGGATATGGTGGACGAACGTCACCATGAGGATGTCAACCGACCAGTTGACTTGGTCTTTGTTTTTAGAAGAATTTAAAAACAAGTATATTGGAGATCAGTTTATCCGACAAATGAAGCAGGAGTTTATGAATTTGAAGCAGATGAGCCGCTCTGTATATGAGTACGAATGTGAGTTTAATAAGCTGAGCAGGTTTGCAGCTGAGCTTGTGCCTACTGAGAAAGATGCTTGTGAATGGTTCGTGGAGGGCTTGCGCCCTAGACTTAAAGAAATGTTGATTGTATTAAACCTGTCCTCGTTCCAGGAGGTGATCAATCGTGCAAAAGCTCTGGAAAGGGCTCAGAATGAACGATTTGGGGACTCAAGAGTTCAGACATCAAAGAGGACGACTACTTCTTCTAGCTCAGTACCAACAAAAAGGGGAAGAGACTCGGGATTTCGATCACAAACTAGATCAGAATCAGTTGCATCGTCTGCTAGGGGAGCAAGTCAGGCAAGACCTAGACAGACGCAGTCAGTGGAATCTGGTGCTGGGAGATCTACTCTGGGTCAAGGGAGACAATGTCAGCATTGTGGGAAAAACCATTATGGAGCTTGTCGTATGGCAGCTGGGACTTGTTTTCGATGTGGAGATGCCGGACATTTTGTCCGGGATTGTCCAGTGATTGTTGGTGAGCCGGCACCATCTGGAAGAGCTGGTTCTTCCTCACAAAGAGGACGAGGAAGAGGCAGAGGAAGGAACCCGTCTGAATTCTCTGCTCAACCTGAAGTTCGATCCACTGCTCGAGTATACAACCTAAAGACAAGTGAAGACCGTGATGACCCTGATATTATAGCAGGTACTTTTCAGTTGTATGATAAATTAGTATTGGTACTGATTGATCCGGGTTCTAATTATTCTTATATTACAAGTAAGTTAGTAAAAGAGTTGGGGATTCCCTTAGAAGCTACGAGTAATGAGATTATAGTAACAACTCCTTTAGGCCATAGTGCCCGGGTGAATAAAGTCTGTAAGGGGTGTCCCATAAAGGTTCAGGGAATTGAATTCCCTGCTAATCTGATGGAATTACCCTTTGACGAGTTTGAAGTGATTCTGGGAATGGATTGGTTGTTTCGTTATTATGGAGATGTTAGTTGCAGATTGAAAAAGGTAACTCTGAAAAGTCCAGAAGGAATAGAGATAAGTGTGAGCAGTGAAAAGTTTAATCCTTTAGCAAATGTAATATCAGTGATGTCTGCCAAGAAATTATTGTTACAAGGATGTCAGGGTTTTCTTGCAAATGTGATTGATTCAAGAGCTCAAGAGAAAAGGTTAGAGGAAATTCCAATAGTTCGAGAGTTCCCTGATGTTTTTCCTGCTGAATTGCCAGGAGTACCTCCGGATAGAGAGGGTAGAATTCCAAATTGAAATAATGCCGGGAACAGCTCCGATTGCAATGGCACCTTATCGAATGGCTCCGAAAGAATTGCAAGAGTTAAAGAATCAATTACAAGAGTTGCTAGAGAAGGGATTTATCCGACCAAGTGTATCGCCTTGGGGAGCTCCGGTGTTATTTGTTAAAAAGAAGGATGGATCAATGCGTCTTTGCATTGACTATCGACAGCTCAATAAGGTGACCATCAAGAACAAGTATCCCCTTCCGCGCATTGATGACTTGTTTGATCAACTAAAAGGAGCTTCGGTATTTTCGAAGATTGATCTACGTTCGGGTTATCATCAATTGAAGATCCAGGAGAAAGATATTCCGAAGACAGCTTTCAGAACGAGATATGGTCATTATGAATTCATAGTAATGCCATTCGGAGTAAACGAATGCACCTGCTGCTTTCATGGATCTCATGAACAGGATTTTTCAGCCCTATCTGGACCAGTTTGTTGTTGTCTTTATTGATGACATACTGGTGTACTCGAAATCCCATGAAGAGCATAGCACACATCTGAGGATCGTCTTGCAAATTTTAAGAGATAAAACGTTGTATGCCAAATTGTCCAAATGTGAGTTCTGGTTAAAGGAAGTAATTTTCCTGGGGCATGTGATCTCGGCAGTTGGGATTAGAGTAGACCCTCAGAAAGTTAAAGCTATAATGGATTGGGAAGTTCCTAAGAATGTGTCTGAAGTTCGGAGTTTTCTTGGACTTGCCGGTTATTATCGAAGATTCGTTAAGAATTTTTCAATGATTATGCTGCCTCTAACAAAGCTAATGAGAAAGAACGTACCATTTGTTTGGACTTCTGAATGTAAAGAAAGCTTCGAAGCTTTAAAGAGAATTCTGACGGAAACTCCGATATTGGTTCAACCGGAATCTGGCAAGAATTTTGTAGTATACAGTGACGCATCCCATAACGGGTTGGGGTGTGTATTAATGCAAGAAGGAAAAGTGGTAGCGTACGCATCGAGACAGTTGAAACCACATGAAAGGAATTACCCCACTCATGATTTAGAAATGGCTGCTGTAGTATTCGCTCTCAGGATTTGGCGTCATTATCTTTATGGGGAGCGTTGTTACTTATATACGGATCATAAGAGCCTGAAGTACCTGATGACTCAAAAAGAATTGAATTTGAGGCAACGTAGATGGGTAGAGTTCTTAAAGGATTATGATGTGATAATTGACTATTATCCCGGAAAGGCTAATGTGGTAGTAGATGCTCTGAGTAGAAAGACGTTTGCAGCTTTACGAGCTATGGATGCAAGATTATCTTTAACGGGAGACGGTGGTCTTTGTGCGGAATTAACCCTTAAACCAGCATGGTTGGAACGAATAGGAGAATTGCAAGGTAAAGATGAAATGTGTTTGAAAAGAATTGAACAAGTAAAGAACAAAGAGATTAAAGACTTTGAGATTAAGTCAGATGGAAATCTATATTGTAAAGGAAGAATTGTAATACCCGACAATGACGACTTGAAGAAAGAAATATTAACAGAGGCTCATTGCAGTCCTTTAACGATGCACCCGGGTGGAACCAAGATGTATATGGATTTGAAGAATCGATTTTGGTGGTCAGGGATGAAGCGAAGCATCACCGAATTTGTGTCTAAGTGTTTGATATGTCAACAAGTCAAAGCCGAGCATCAAGTTCCATCAGGATTATTGCAACCGCTTTTCATTCCTCAATGGAAATGGGAAAATGTTACGATGGATTTTGTTTCGGGGTTACCCTTGACTCCGAACAAAAGAGAATCAATCTGGGTAATTGTTGATCGATTAACTAAGTCAGCGCATTTCCTCCCTGTTAGAACGGATTTCTCTATGGAAAAGTATGCAGAGCTGTATATTAGAGAAGTTATTAGATTGCATGGAGTACCTGTTTCCATAGTCTCTGATCGAGACCCTCGATTCACTTCTAGATTCTGGAAATCTTTGCATGGAGCGTTGGGGACTCGTTTAAACTTTAGTACGGCTTTTCATCCTCAGACTGATGGGCAATCAGAGAGAACTATTCAGATATTGGAAGATATGCTGAGAGCATGCGTAATGGAATTTAAAGGGTCATGGGAAAAGTATTTACCGCTGGCAGAGTTCGCTTACAACAATAGTTATCAGTCTAGTATAAAGATGGCCCCATATGAAGCATTATATGGAAGAAAATGTCGTACTCCATTAAATTGGTATGAACTCAAAGACCGAAGTGTTCTTGGTCCGGATTTAATTCAAGATGTAGAACAGAAAGTTCGAGAAATTCAGCATAACCTCAAAGTGGCCTCTGATCGGCAAAAGTCCTATTCTGATCTTAAAAGGAAAGAAATTGAATTTCAAGTTGGAGATAAAGTGTTTTTAAAAGTGTCCCCATGGAAGAAGGTGTTGAGATTTGGTCGAAAAGGAAAATTGAGTCCTCGGTTTATTGGACCTTATGAGATTGTAAAGAGAGTAGGACCGGTAGCATATCAGCTAGCTTTACCACCTGAGATGGAAAAGATACATGATGTCTTTCACGTTTCAATGCTTCGAAGATATCGATCGGATCCCTCCCATATCATAAATCCATAAGAGATTGAGGTTCGTCCTGACTTGACTTATGAGGAAGAACCGATTTAAATTTTAGCACATGAAGTTAAGCAATTGAGGAACAAGATTATTCCTTTGGTCAAAGTGTTGTGGAGAAATCACAAAGTAGAAGAAGCAACATGGGAGCGTGAAGAGGATATGCGACATCAATACCCTCATTTGTTCGTGCAATGAAAATTCGAGGACGAATTTTCTTAAGGGGGAGAGATTTGTAACATCCTCCATGTCGGGTGAGTGATTAAATTGCAAAGTTTCAACATTTGGTGATTAAATAGAATAATTATATAGTTTAAAGAGTATGGTTAGTAAATATGAGATGGAGGTAAGGACCAAATGGTCATTTGTAAGGAAATTTTAATTAAAAAAATAAAATGTTATGGGGTTATATGAGAACCCACGTGTGACATTAGGTTTCCAGAACCCTCCCATTTCTTCTTCCTTCTTCCTTATTTTCTTCTCTTCCTTCTCTCAACGTGGAGCTTGCAAGTAAAGGTAAGAATCTGAACCTTTGTAGTTTCTTTGATTTTTAAGATTGGAAATGAAAGTTTGGATGTTATATAAGCTAAAGGAAAGCTTATAGGACATTAAAACAACAAGATAAGTGTTTTAGAGATAGATTTGGAAATGAATTTTTAGATGAAATTTTGATAGGAATGAGTTTTTGAAGTTTGAATAAGATTTTTGACTTGTCAAGAAGCTAACTAAGAAGTATGAGGTGTTAGAATTCAAATTAGAACATATTGGAATTTGGGTTGGATTCTTAAATTCTACATGGAGAATTAGATTTATAGGTTTTAGAGGTATTTAATGGATAATAATTAGTTAAAGTAAGTGTATGAAAGCTAAGAGTAGTAAAGAGAGTGAAATATGTATGTTTGAGCTGAAATGGGATGATTTCCGAGCTCAAAATAGGATTTCTGAGTTAGGGAATCGGTACCCATTCAAGGGGAACCGATACCCCCTCAACGGATATGAATTTCCAGAATACTAGAGGGGAATCGATACCCCCAGGGGGGAACCGATACCCCCTCATCGTATATGAAATTCCAGAATGCTTGTGGGGAATCGATACCCCCAGGGGGGGAACCGATTCCCCCATGAGAAAAAAAATGAAAGAAAAGGAAGAAAGACTAAGCTATAAATTCCTTAAATTAGTAAGCTATTAAAGCTTAATTTCAAGACATAGACATCTGATGATCATCTTGAAAATTATGTTTATGTAGATACCGAGCCTACTCGAGTTCGGGAACAATCTACAAGTAGGATCGATCGAGGAAAAAGCAAAGAAGTATAGGTGAGTGCATATGCATAGCATGATTATAGAAATATCCTGCATTCTAGACTTGTGATAAGTCTAGATTTATATCTTGATACATGAGCATATTCTGTATTATGATACATGACATGAATTCATATTATATGTATTACATGACATGAATATGCAGAAAAAGTTATATGAACTATGTGATAAAGGTATGTAAATGATATGCCTATGTGATAAAGGTATGAAAATACTATGTCTACGCGATATGAACTACGGGAAATGTATAAGCCCATGTTATGTAGATGAGAACTATAGGTATAGTTGGCATGCCAAGGGTAGAGGGTCTACGCGGTTCTTTAGGACATATGTATATCCTTTGGAACCTGTGTGAAGTCTTGAAAGACACATACTTGATCCATAGTATATGTATATGATTCTTAAGGAATTCTATGTGGTCCTTATGGACATTATTATATGGCACTACGGTGCAATTCTACGCGGTTCTTTAGGACATATGTATATCCTTTGGAACCTGTGTGAAGTCTTGAAAGACACATACTTGATCCATAGTATATGTATATGATTCTTAAGGAATTCTATGTGGTCCTTATGGACATTATTATATGGCACTACGGTGCAATTCTACGCGGCACTTCGGTGCATTTATACGAGCTGTGGTGACAGCATAGTGCACAACCTCACATTACTCTGATACCTTAGGTTCTCAATACGATACCATGGGCCAATAAACTTATTAAATACAGATTCATGAATGTTACAGTCATACGCTTACAGGTATGGATATTGATGAAGTATACTACATTGATTAAGTACATGTTTGCATCTCATCTCATATGATCCTGATATTTTCATTACATTACATTGCCTTGTTATTATTATTGCCTCACTAAGTCGATGACTTAGCGTGTGAGTGTTTCACACGTAGGATCCGAGGAATTAGACAAGACAGGTGAAGCAGCTTGACAGTATTACTCCTGCAACCATCAGATCAGAAGCAACTTAATCAGTAGGTCATTTTGTTATGTAAATAGCAGTTGGCATGGAATTAAAGGGTTAAGTTGTGTATGCTCTGAATATTTTGGTAAACTTATATTACAGTATGTATATTATTGTATTTTCTTAATATAAGATCAAATATTTTACTATTATTTATTAAGAGTTGTGTTTTAAAGTCAATGTAATATCTCTGACTCATATCCGGGTCGGGTATGGGTTGGGGGTGTTACATTCACAGTGCAATAGTGTAGTATACTCCTCGATGGTAGGTACCATGTCCTCCTGGTTAAAAGTGAAGCAACTGTATCCCAGGTTCCAAAATTGAACCAAGACTCTGATTAAGGGCTCATCGGTCTTAACATGAAGCAAAAATACAATGTCACCATACCGCTGACTGAACTTCTGTTTCCGATTATTCTTCCAACTATCTCAGATGTCTCGAAGTTCTTGCACATTATTATGTTTTAAACTGATAGAGGCGTAGCTAACTAGCTCTGACACATAGCTTCCTTGAAGACTATCTCCATTTTCCTTCTGAGTCTTCTCGGACCATAGTCGTACCTCGGGGTTTTTAATCTCTTGTATTACAACACCTTTGTCCATTAATGCAGATTATTTATGGTTAACGAACACGTTTTTTTTTGTGGATCAACACCTCTTTTGAATGATGCAGATGATGGAAATAAAATAAAAGAGAGGAAAAAAAATGAAAAGAGTTAGTAAGGTAAAGATAATAATCAGAGCAATCATGAAAATAAAAGTCCTACCCCACATGATATCTACCCCACATGCTTATTATTCCTACCCGGACATGATCTCTATCCCGCAAGTTGATTTTGAACAAGTCCTAACTGCATAAATTTCTAGTTCACATGTTTTGAACAGAAAGTAAAGCAAAAAATAATTTCGGTATCCTAGGGTTTAAAACGAGATTTTGGGGTGGGCCCTAACTCCTTGTAGTCTCCGGGTTTAGGTTCTAAAAAAAAGGTACTCGAGTTCTCCTTGCCGGTGCCCCCTTGGGCTTACCAGACCCTTAGTCCTAAACCCATCACAGGCTTCTGTGGACTAAGTTAAACTCGAGAGGAAACATTCCATTATGCCCACACGGAGAATAAATTCACATGAAGGCATAAGGTATATGTATCCCGAAGGCTACTTGCTAGGCCTACACGGTGAATAAATTCACACGAAGGCGTCGCTTTCACCCCCACTTAAAAGGGTTCGGAGCTCGGGTATAGAGCCTTTGGATGAAAAAGTTTGGAAAGCTGAAATCATTAGAAAACGGTCAGTCCAACTATTTACTCGAAAAAAAATATAACCAAAAGTAAGTAATAAGGATCGGAATGTTGCCTTAAAATTCAAACTTACCCTTTTCGTTAAAAAGACAACTGGAAATTACCTTAGCCTGACTCGCTTACCTGCTTCCCCAGCGGAGTCGCCAAGCTGTCGTAACCGTCTTTCGGTTGGGCCCCGGAATTGGGCTTCGACTTGAAAAATGTGATTGGAGTCGCCACCGATTATTTATTTAAAAAATAAATAGGTTAATCGGATACCTTATATCTTACCTGATCTACGTCTTACCAAAGATATGTCGGATTCGGGAGTCGATTACGGTCAAGGAAGGATTAGCACCCTTGAACCGCCCTTTCGGTACTACGTAATTTGCCGGTTGTCTTAAATTAAGAAAATTGTAATTTAAAATTAAAAGGTAAAAATACGATCACAATTACTTACCTTAGATAGTTTTAAAGGTGTGGCCTTAAGAAGGTCAAAAAAACATGTTAGATAAAAAGGTAATAGATAAAAAGGTAAGAAATAAATAAATTAATTAAATTAAATTAAAGAGAAAACAAATTAAATAAAAGATAAGATAAAGAAAACAAAGATAAAATAGTAAGTAAAATAAATATAAAAAATAAAGAAAAAGAAGAAAAAGAAGAAAAAAATATAGAAATAAAACAAATAAATAAAATAATAATAAAAAAGTAAAAATAATATATATATATATAATAAAAATAAAAAAAGTAAATATATATATATATATAAATTAATAAAACTGATAATAAAAAATAATATATTTATATATATAATCTAAAAAAAATAAAAATATATACTAAAGTAAAAAAGAAAATACATAAAATGTAAAAAAATATTACATGAAAAAAAAGAAAAGAAAAATAACAAAACAATTAAATAAAATGAGTAACAAGGGAAATGTGCTTATAAATAAAGTTAAATGAATAAAATAATAATAATTAAAACGTAAATGTAAGAGACCAAATCAAAAGTAAAAAAGATACTACCTTTTATTTATTTTTCGAATCGTTTACAATAGCTTTGCCTTTGTATCTTCTCGTGCTTTCCTCTATGTTTTGTGTGTAAATCGTGTGTTACAATGGTGAGTTACAATGGCTATTTATAGTGCTTGTGGATCCTATCTTTAGGAGTTTAAATCATAGTAGAACTCTATCCTATTTTTTGAATCCTAGCAAAATTATATCCTATCTTTAGGAGTTTGAATTCTAGTAGGACGAAAAGGTGTGTTGACAGTTTCTTTGATGCTAAAAACGTCTTGGAAGCTTTAGATTTGTGAAAAGTGGTGCAAGAGCCCCTAAAAGAATAAGCAATTAATAGAGGGTTCTATGATAAACTAGGAAGATATGTAAATTGTTTGGAGACTAAAGTAATACACCTTATTTATTCTCTATTAATATACGTCATTTGCATTTGTTTTGTTTGTTTGTATGAAATGTTGAAGCATGTTGAGAAATTGAGTGCTTGCGGGTTCGTTGTGTACGATTTAAGCGTTAGAAATATATAAAACGATGCATTTATGATCCCTAGTGACTTTATAGGATTTAATAATTATCATAGGGCTTAAAACAAGTATTTAAGGGAGTTTGAAGTTAATTTCCAAAGGCAACAAGATATAAGTTTGAGTATCAATTCTAAATGAATTGATATCAATATTTTTTTATTGGCAAAATATGAGTTTTGTAAAGTTAGTATCGATATCACGTTCCTTTGGTATTGATATTGTTCTTCTAGTATCAATATTACGAACTTGATATTTCGAATTCGAGCAACTAGTGTAGTATGTAATACCCCAAACATCTGGTCAGTGACTAAAGTGTAAAGATTTAAAAGTTAGTGGTTATATTTTGATAAATTGAAAAGTTCACGACTAATTTTGGAAAATGGTGTCTAGGACTTATTATCAAAGATTGAAGGATTGAAGGGTAAAATGGTCTTTTGATAATAAATGAATTAAAAAATCATTTTAAGGGTTATATAACATGTGAGATATTAGGAAAAAGAAGAAAGGAAAAGTCTGGAAACTCTCATCTTCTCTTCTTCCCAACGTGAACACCATGTCTATGGTAAGTGATTTTAAAGTTGATTGTTTCTTTCGTTTTTGAGTTGGTTTTTAGTCCTTGGGTGAATAAAAGCTTAAGGAAGCTTAAAGATAGCTAAAAACCATGGAATTATTGAGTTATTGGTAAATTAGTAAAATGAGTTTTTAAGAGAATTGATTGATATTGATTGTATTTAGATTTTTAAAGGTATATTTGACTTGTCAGGGGTTTAGATAAGATGTTAGAAGTGTTAGAAATGATTGAGAACATGTTTGAAGAATTAGTATGTGTTGAGTTAATCGATCGATGGAATCGACCAAGAGATGAGTGAATTGGCAATTAAAAATTTGGTGGAAGCTTTTGCAGAAAATTGAAAGTAATTGCACAACGATTTAGAGTGGTTCGACTTTCTCAACCAAAGTCTACGTCCACTACCTTAGCTATCCACACTAAGGATTTTCCAACAAATTCACTAATTTGCACTTTCTTTTGAGGACAAAGAGTAACCTTACAAATCCCTCAAGAATTATACTTGAATTCTTGAGCACACTCTTTTTCAAAGAGAAATACACAAATTTGCAAACTTACAAGGAAAAACCTCACAAGGCAATATGTTTGTACAATTCTAGAACAAGATAAGAACACTCAAAGATGATTACAAATGAGCACAAATAGTGTTCTTGAAAGCAAAATGAATGTTGAAAGGAAATTTGACTTGAATTGCACAAACTTGATGTTTGATGCTTTCTCTCTTGTTTCTCTATGATTTCTTCTTGATTGTTGTTGATCAATGGCTTCTAAACTTGTTTAAATACTCCTTCAAATGATTCTGAACGTTGGGGATGGTTAGTGGAGTCAATAGAGCCGTTTAAGTGTGAAAACAATTAATAAATTCAGTTGGGAGCGTCAGTGCATCGATGCATACCCATGGTGTATCGGTGCATACCCAGGTGCATCGGTGCATCAAGTGTAAAATTCAAATATTTTAACCGTTGGACCCTTAGTGCATTGGTGTACTAAGAGTGCATCGATGCATAAAATGGATTCAATGTTTCAAAATAGCCAGAGTGCATCGATGCATGGTTTGTGCATCGATGCATCAAATGCACTGAGTGCATCGATACATGGTATGTGCATCGATGCATAAAATGCATTCGATTTTCAATTTAATCCATGGTGCATCAATGCATGGATTGGTGCATCGGTGCATCACTTTGAAAACTTGATTTTAGGCTTGATTTTGGTTCAAAATACTTTGTGAAAATTGTTTCAAAAATATATTAAGTATAAAACACAATTTTACACATTTAGTAAGGTTTGAATTTGATCTTGAAATAATTGGAGTAATATTTTGATATCCGAATAATTAAATCGAATATACTAAGAAAATCGTTTGTAAAATCTTAAAATTCGTTTAACTTAATTTGTTATATCGAAACATCAAAAATGTTTTCAACAGTATGATTTTTAGTTTCAAGTGTTCTATGGAGAATTTTAGATGTTAAAGGAGTTTTAATGGATATAAGTTAGTTGGAATAAGAGTAAGTGAGTTTAAGGGTTTGATTTGGGTTAAAAGTATGAGATTTAAGTGAGTTTTGGGTAAAATTCGAAGTGGAATGGGTGAATTCTAGGCAAGGGTATCGGTAATGGAAGAACAATATTGATACCATATGAATCGGATGAACAACATCAGTACTGAAGGTGTAGTGTAACATCCCAAATCAGGGTCAGTGACTAAATTGTAAATTTTGAAAGTTTTGAGTTCAATTTAGAAATAAAATTAAAAGTCTCGGGATTTAAGTAAAGAATTTTAATATTGGATTAAATAGCAAAGATGGATGAACTAAAGGGGCAAAATGGTCTTTTCATGGGAAAGATTTTTATCTTCCTTTTTTGAGTATTATAAAACGTGGGAAATATGAGAGAGTTCCAGACTTCTCTTCTTCATTCTCTTCTTTTTCACCGTGAAGCCATAAGTAAATGAAAGATCTCTTGTTAGTTGATATTTAGCTGAATTTAGGATTTGGTTATGATTATTGGATGATAATTAAGATTAAGGAAAGCTTAAATCATCTTAAAAACAAAGGATGGTGGAATTAGGAGAGATTAAAGATTTTGAGTTTTTGAATAAAATCTTGAAATAAAGTTGATAAGTTGAATTTGACTTGTCAATAGTTGAATTAAGAGATTTGGAATAGAAAGGAATTTAGAACATGTTGAAATTTGAGTATAATTATTGAATTTCATTAAGGGGAGAGGATTTCGAGAATTAAGATGGGTTAAATGAGTACAAATGGGCTTAAGTATGTGTGTTTGAGTTTAGTATATAAAAGAGGTTGAAATATGAAGTGTTTAAGATGAAATGAAGTAAATTTCGTGTTGAAAATATGATTTCTGGGCTAGGGGAATCATTACCCATTCAAGGGGAATCGATACCCCCTCAAACGAACCAGAAATTCCAGAATCACATAGGGGAACCGATTCCCCCACAGGAGGGAACCGATTTCCCCCTAAAGGAAAATTGTAAATATGGGTTTAATAAGTTCGTTTAAGTTGCTAGTATCCAATTACAAGGTGTAGGTATCTAATGATTGCCTCAAAATGTACATTTATGTAGATTTTACGCGTAAAGCAATTTCGGAACATTTGACAAGTAAGATCGATCAAGGGAAAGATAAGAGATTGGAATTGACTAGTGAGGCCAAGGTGAGTGCATACTAGTGACATGTAGTGTTTAATGGAAATAAGACTTACGATGAGTCTATTTCCTAGAGTAATATGCATGAAGTCATAGACATGATTATGTGTTGGTTATAACTATATGTGATTATATGTATTACATTGATTGTATGTATGCATGACTAAAGATAATGATATGCTTTGTATATGCTATATGATTTATGTAAAACTTTATTATGTAATAATGGAAGAACATGGAATAAGTTATATGATAGAGTCATAAGAAATGAAATGAACATGAGAGAATAAGATAATCAAGTATAAGTCATATGATATGGTATAAGTGATTATACGAGAAATGTTAGGAGACTCTAAGAGAATAGTATAAATTCGAGGGCATAAATAAGGATACATAAGTTATATAGAGAAGATTGATAAATTAAAGGAAACTATGGTTTATGTATTAAAGTGAAGAGCTACAAAGTTTTATTAAAGAGTATTGTGGAAGTCATGAGAAATTGAACTAAATAAATAGATGGTTTATGTGAGTGAAAAGGGAAAATGATATAAAATAAGTGGAAATTATTTATAGGATATAATGATACTAATTGAACATGTAATATAAACTTTATAAAGGAGTACTTGGGTAAAATCATTATATGATACAATTATAGAATATTACTATACAAATTATATTAAAATAATATATATGAGAATATGAGTAAGTTTATAGGTTATTGATAGGACATATAAGAGTATATAAATGTATGATAATATGAAAATGTGAACTAAGTTTAATGATGTTGAACCCTATGAGTAGAAGTTATGTGATTATAAGTAACATGATTATATGATCACAAGATATGATACATGATATGAGATATATGAAAGAGAAAATATATGTTATATGAAATATTATATGACTGTGCGATTATATGAAAATGTTCTACGCATAAGTGAACCATGTGTTTATATGTATATGGGATATGTGATTTATATGACGATGAGCTATGTGAAAGAACTACATGACTATGTGTATATGTGAATGTATGTTAACATAAATATTAATGCCCATGTTATGTGTCATGAGAGCTAGGGGTATAGTTGGCATGCCAAGAGTCGAGGGTCTACGCGGTCCTTCGGGATATATATGTATTCTTTGGAACATGTGTGAAGTCTGGTGAGACACATACTTGATCCCTAGTATATGTATATGATTCTTAAGGAATGATATGTGGTCCTTATGGACATTATTATATGGCACTACAGTGTAATTCTATGCGGCACTCCGGTGCAATTCTACGTGGCACTTTGGTGCAATTATACGAGCTGTGGTGACAACATAGTGCACAACCTCTATAGACTCACATATCTATAGTTCTCACATGTGTACATGGGCTTTGAAAAGAGAACATAATTTGATATAATGATATGTGTATTTCTCGTGACATGGTAGAAGTGCATATATGTCATAGTGATATGAGATACTATGCGTTTATGTATTATATGATTATAGAAATTAGTAATGTATTGTGGCATATTAAAATATATATATAAAATGTTTAGATTCATTATATGCTCATATGACGGAATTGAAGTAATGACAAGGGAATTAGTAAGGATAAACAGGTTGGTGATATGAGAACAATGTATGTGATATATGTATATGATGTGTGATATGAATTGCATGATATGATATATGTGCGATAGGGGTTATGGTATCTGTTACATAATATACATGAATATATGTTGATGTATATGTAAATGAGTTGTATAATTTGATAGCATAAAACAGTCATGCATGATTAGTGGGTATGAATTCCATTAGATGTGTTTTCTTTATGCCTCACTAAGTCATCGACTTAGCATGTGAGTGTTTCACACGCAGGTTACAGAAAGTGAATATAGAAGCTATGAGGAGCAATACAGGTCAGCATCTCCCTTATAAGATTTTAGATCAGAAAATAGATGAGTTAAATGATTTTTGTTATTTTGAATATAGTTGACATGTACTAATTGATTGAGTTAAATATGCTCTGATCGATTTTGGTTATGGTGGTCAAATTATGTAACTAAATTGCTTTTACTTTAATGAAAGTTTTAAATTTTCTTTGAATTTTGTCAAGAATCAAAGTTTGAAAAGTCAATGAGATACCTCGGACTCATATCCGGGTCGAGTACGTGTTGGGGTGTTACATTTAATGGTATCAGAGATAAGGTTTAGCCGATTCTCGGCATAAACCGAAGTCCAAAGTGTCATAAAATGTGTACATGCCAACATAGAGTGAAAAATTTCTGATCTGATAGTGTAAGGAGTATGTTGTCTTGCTAATAGAATAAGAATAGTTTAATACAGTAGAAATCCGACCGTGATAATTTCGAAGTAAAGTGAAAGATGATATTCCTGACTGTGATAGCTATTCACCTGCCCTGGACAGGCAGGATGAAGAGCGGACACCTCAGGAAATGCCTAGTAAGATCAAAAGTTGATTTCAGAAAGCTGAAATCATATCTGAATAATGATAGAAAGTTTTCATTATTTTGAATCGGAAACACGATATTGAGTAGTTTTGTTATTATGTGGATAAGATAGAATATGGTGAACAAGTGTCACTATAAGATTGTTAAAAAGATCAAAGGATGTGGTGAGTATTTGTATAAGAATTCAAGAATAGATGCATCAGTGACAAGTGTATAAGAGATATGGATATAGAGTTTATGAATTTAAGACAAAGGGATAATATTGTGTATAAGCAAGAGTGTGGCTATAATAAGGGTTTGCATTCTAGATGAAAAGAGTTAGCGTTGGCTAACCAGATTATGTGATGGAAAATGTATGTGAATTATAAGATTTTGAGATATTGTCATAACAGAAGAACCAAAGATGAGGTGGATCTGGATACAATTGTATATTTGGATTATAATAAATGTGGATTTGATAAGTTAAGTAAACTATTGCTGAGATAATTCCGACTGGAATGAATGTATATGAATGGTTCGATGAAGGTTTATGCTTTAGATTGGAATAATTGGTGGTGACTAACAGAATTATGTGATGGTAAGTGTATCAAAGGTAAAGGATTATAAGACGATGTCAGGGTAAATTAATTAAGTAGGGTCTGAATTGAGACACGATTATGTATTTTGATCACGGAAATGTAAGGTAATAGAGGAAACAAGAGAATAATATTGTATACGAATAAGAGTGTGGGCTGGATAAGTGAGTAAATTGCACTGATTGGATTTCAACTGAGAAGATGAATATGATTAGTCTGATTAGGGCTTATGCCCTAAATTGGAAAAGTTGTGACTGATTAATGGTAATAGTATGGATAATAAAGTTCTAAGATTTGAAAAAATATAAAGTTAAGTTAATCAAGTATGATGTGGATTTGGATATGGTTTTGATCATATAAATATGATGTGGGCAAGGAAATAAGTATTGGTATGTTTAAAAAGGAGCTTTGAGGAAGAAAATATAAGTACAAGAGATAGTAAAGAATGAGGTTCTATATAAGTAAAGTGGATTATCAAAGTTATGAAGATGCGATGAAGATCAGTAATCAGGGATAAGTATAAACGATATGAAAAGAGTATGAGAGCCTGAAGAAAAGATGTGATCTATATTATAAGGAGATTTTGATTTTGGAAGGAATGAAAGAATAAAGGGATAGGAAAAGACAAAGATGGAGGTTAAACGATCAAGTAAGACAATAGGTATATTGAGATATAAGTTATAAGTTGATATTGAAATAATACAATTTTCAATTATTAGAAGAACGAGAATGGGTGATTATTCTTTGAACAAATACGTAAGGGTTATATGAAAAGATTGGGTGTATAATAATACTTACAAAGATTAAGAAATGAGAAAAAGCTTGATTTATGTGCAAATCACATAGAGAATGATGAAAAAGATCAATTGATCCATAATAGTGAGGATTAAGGATTTGGGGGTGCTATCTATATAATGAATAATATTATATGGACTTATAAAGATATGGACGTATATGAAGAATTGAGTATGGGAAAATGGTAGGTTGTAGCGGTGGCAGGAAATATTAAGGGAAGCAACATGAAAATATTAGAAGACGTGATATTATAAAGGCATGCAGTGAAAATTCGAGGACGAATTTCTTTAAAAGAGGGAAGATTTGTAACATCCCAAATCAGTGTCAGTGACTAAATTGCAAATTTTGAAAGTTTTGTGTTGAATTTAAAAATAAAATTAAAAGTCTCAGGATTTAAGTAAAGAATTTTAATATTGGATTAAATAGCAAAGATGGATGAACTAAAGGGGTAATATGGTCTTTTCATGGGAAAGATTTTTATCTTCCCTTTTTGAGTATTATAAAACGTGGGAAATATGAGAGAGTTCCAGACTTCTCTTCTTCATTCTCTTCTTTTCCACCGTGAAGCCATAAGCAAAGGTAAGATCTCTTGTTAGTTGATATTTAGGTGAATTTAGGATTTGGTTATGATTATTGGATGATAATTAAGCTTAAGGAAAGCTTAAATCATCTTAAAAACAAAGGATTGTGGAATTAGGAGAGATTAAAGATTTTGAGTTTTTGAATGAAATCTTGAAATAAAGTTGATAAGTTGAATTTGACTTGTCAATAAATGAATTAAGAGATTTGGAGTGATAGAAAGGAATTTAGAACATGTTGAAATTTGAGTATAATTATTGAATTTCATTAAGAGGAGAGGATTTTGAGAATTTAGATGGGTTAAATGAGTACAAATGGGCTTAAGTATGTGTGTTTGAGTTTAGTATATAAAAGAGGTTGAAATATGAAGTGTTTAAGATGAAATGAAGTAAATTTCGTGTTGAAAATATGATTTATGGGCTAGGAGAATCGGTACCCATTCAAGGGGAATGGATACCCCCTCAAACGAACCAGAAATTCCAGAATCTCATAGGGAAACCGATTCCCCCACAGGAGGGAACCGATTCCCCCTAAAGGAAAATTGTGAATATGGGTTTAATAAGTTCGTTTAAGTTACTAGTATCCAATTACAAGGAGTAGGTATCTAACGATTGCCTCAAAATGTACATTTATGTAGATTCTACGCGTAAAGCAATTCCGGAACATTTGGCAAGTAAGATCGATCAAGGGAAAGATAAGAGATTGAAATTGACTAGTGAGGCCAAGGTGAGTGCATACTAGTGACATGTAGTGTTTAATGGAAATAAGACTTACGATGAGTCTATTTCCTAGAGTAATATGCATGAAGTCATAGACATGATTATGTGTTGGTTATAACTATATGTGATTATATGTATTACATTGATTGTATGTATGCATGACTAAAGATAATGATATGCTTTGTATATACTATATGATTTATGTAAAACCTTATTATGTAATAATGGAAGAACATGGAATAAGTTATATGATAGAGTCATAAGAAATGAAATGAACATGAGAGAATAAGATAATCAAGTATAAGTCATATGATATGGTATAAGTGATTATACGAGAAATGTTAGGAGACTCTAAGAGAATAGTATAAATTCGAGGGCATAAATAAGGATACATAAGTTATATAGAGAAGATTGATAAATTAAAGGAAACTATGGTTTATGTATTAAAGTGAAGAGCTACAAAGTTTTATTAAAGAGTATTGTGGAAGTCATGAGAAATTGAACTAAATAAATAGATGGTTTATGTGAGTGAAAAGGGAAAATGATATAAAATAAGTGGAAATTATTTATAGGATAGAATGATACTAATTGAACCTGTAATATAAACTTTATAAAGGAGTACTTGGGTAAAATCATTATATGATACAATTATAGAATATTACTATACAAATTATATTAAAATAGTATATATGAGAATATGAGTAAGTTTATAGGTTATTGATAGGACATATAAGAGTATATAAATGTATGATAATATGAAAAAGTGAACTAAGTTTAATGATGTTGAACCCTATGAGTAGAAGTTATGTGATTATAAGTAACATGATTATATGATCACAAGATATGATACATGATATGAGATATATGAAAGAGAAAATATATGTTATATGAAATATTATATGACTATGCGATTATATGAAAATGTTCTACGTGTAAGTGAACCATGTGTTTATATGTATATGGGATGTGTGATTTATATGACGATGAACTATGTGAAAGAACTACATGACTATGTGTATATGTGAATGTATGTTAACATAAATATTAATGCTCATGTTATGTGTCATGAGAGCTAGGGGTATAATTGGCATGCCAAGAGTCGAGGGTCTACGCGGTCCTTCGGGACATATATGTATTCTTTGGAACATGTGTGAAGTCTGGTGAGACACATACTTGATCTCTAGTATATGTATATGATTCTTAAGGAATGATATGTGGTCCTTATGGACATTATTATATGGCACTACGGTGTAATTCTACGCGGCACTCCGGTGCAATTCTACGTGGCACTTTGGTGCAATTATACGAGCTATGGTGACAGTATAGTGCACAACCTCTATAGACTCACATATCTATAGTTCTCACATGTGTACATGGGCTTTGAAAAGAGAACATAATTTGATATAATGATATGTGTATTTCTCGTGACATTGTAGAAGTGCATATATGTCATGGTGATATGAGATGTTATGCGTTTATGTATTATATGATTATAGAAATTAGTAATATATTGTGGCATATTAAAATATATATAATATGTTTATATTCATTATATACTCATATGACAGAATTGAAGTAATGACAAGGGAATTAGTAAGGATAAACAAGTTGGTGATATGAGAACAATGTATGTGATATATGTATATGATGTGTGATATGAATTGTATGATATGATATATGTGTGATAGGAGTTATGGTATCTGTTACATAATATACATGAATATATGTTGATGTATATATAAATGAGTTGTATAATTTGATAGCATAAAATAGTCATGCATGATTAATGGGTATGAATTCCATTAAATGTGTTTTCTTTATGCCTCACTAAGTCATCGACTTAGCGTGTGAGTGTTTCACACGCAGGTTACAGAAAGTGAATATAGAAGCTATGAGGAGCAATACAGGTCAGCATCTCCCTTACAAGATTTCAGATCAGAAAATAGATGAGTTAAATGATTTTTGTTATTTTTGAATATAGTTGGCATGTACTAATTGATTGAGTTAAATATGCTCTGATCGATTTTGGTTATGGTGGTCAAATTATGTAACTAAATTGCTTTTACTTTAATGAAAGTTTTAAATTTTCTTTGAATTTTGTCAAGAGTCAAAGTTTGAAAAGTCAATGTGACACCTCGGACTCGTATCCGGGTCGGGTACGGGTTGGGGGTGTTACATGTAGTATCGATACTAGGGTATCGATATCAATAGTAGGGCATCGATACTATAATTGAAAAGGAATTCCCGAATGCAAAAAGGGTATCGATACTAAAGTGGGTATCGATACCATAGAAGGGAAGTATCGGTACTAGGTATAGAGTACCGACACTGTTCAGCTTGAAAATGAGAATTTGGTGTTTCCTTTAGTATATGAAAATGCTAATTTTGGTTATGTTCATATATAGATTTCAATCAAGTATAAGTACCGGACGGCACGATGTAGTAAGAGATTTAGTGAAAGTGAAAAGAAACTTTGCTTAAGGACTTAAGTGAGGTAAAAGTGAGTGCATTTTTTTATAGTTTTATATATAATAGGAGGAAGACTCATGATACCTCGAATGTTTTGAATTTTTTTTTGAATTTTATTATGAAATACTTTTATCATGTTTTTGTAAATAAATTTTGAATAATTTGGCTTGTGAGGAGCCAATCTTAAAAGCTTAATAATGAAAATGATTTGATTTATGTTATGTTATAATATTTTTCAAATAGTTAATATATTCGTATTTATGAACTATGAGTATATTATATATGTGATTACATGAGAATGTTGAATAAATACTATGTGAAATAAAATATTATGAGAATAAGTTCTATATGAATAAATGATAAACTTGGATAATGCTACGTGAAAATATATATGTTTATATGTGCTAGTGATCGTAGTCTATGTGAATAAAACATACTTGAATAATAAATGTGAAATAATTATATGGAATAAGCCTAAAGTATATTTTATGAGAATTAGGGGTATAATTGGCATGCCAAGAATCGAGGGTTCTACGCGGTCCTTCGGGACAAATTCTACGTGATCCTTCGGGACAAATTCTACGCGGACCTTCGGGACAAATCTATGTGGCACTTCGGTGCATATTATACGTGGCACTTCGGTGTAAATTATATGAGCAATGGTGACTGCATTATAGTGCACAACCTCAATGTACTCAGATAAATTGAGTTCTCAATAATATACGGTGGGCTAATTAAATAAATGGATATAAATTAAACAAATTGATATGAATTAAAAAGTGTATATGTAGTTATATGAAATGTAAATTGATTATAAATTGAACAGTGTCTAAAAGTATATATGTTAGTGATATGAAAAGTAAATTAATTTTCTTATTATGTATTTTTCAATGAAATGTATAAGCAAGTATTTTTAAATGTTTTATTATACTCATAAATGTCTCACTAAGTCAAAGACTTAGCGTGTGATTGTTTTTACACGTAGGTTCAGAAACGTCAGCAGAATAGACAAGGGTAGGACATCATATCTCTGAAGGATATCAACCCAGAGTGAATTAAATAGTAGGTGAATTGATTATTTGCAAATTGTTGGCATATACTAAAAATGTGTAAATCATAGATGTTCTAAGTTTTGCTTTCATTGTTAAGTTTTAGTCATATTTTAAAAGAATCAAAACGTTTGAAAAGTCAATGTGACATTTCGGATTCGTATATGGGTCGGGTACTGGTCGAGGGTGTTACATAGTATGTACATGTGAAAGAGTTTAGTCAAAACTAGGTCTTTTAAAAAAAATAACAATTAAAGTGGCTATAATATAATTTTAAAAAATTAAGTAATCAAAATAAAAAATAAAATACAAGTGACCACCAATATTGTTTAGCCATTTATTATTTCTTAACAGTTAAGACAATGGCCAGGGCCACACTATATATAACACAGTCTCCGCTTCCTCAACCAAAAATTCTCTCTATAAAAAAAAGGCTCCTTCAAATACACGTCAAAACCCGTTGCCCTAATTCTCCCCTTTTGTCTCCATCCCCACAATGGCTGCCAACACCATCAAAATAACCCTCCGATCCTCCGATAATCAAGAGTTTGAAGTCGATGAAGCTGTAGCCATGGAGTTCGGCACCATCAAGACTTTCTTCGACGATAATCTTGACGCCTCCATTGAACCCATTCCGCTCCCCAATGTCTCCTCCAAGTGTCTCTCCACCATTATCAAGTACTGCAAATTCCATCTAGGACTTCGCTCCCGAGACCACTCTTCGTTGGTGGCGGATGAAGCCAAGGCCTACGATGATGAGTTGGTCGATCCCCTTGACAATGAGTCGTTGATCGAGTTGGCGTTGGCCACTCATTATCTCGATGTCAAGGATATGCTTGATATGATAAACCAAGGCATTGCTGACAGGATTAAAAATAAGAGCGTGGAGTATGTGAGGAAGCTTTTCGGAATTGAGAATGACTATACGCCGGAGGAAGAGGCGGAGATGAGGGCACAATATGAATGGGCGTTTGAAGGGGTTGATCCGGACGAAGATTGATTGATTTTGATGATCGGGTCAGGGTTTTACAGTGTTTGTTTTCTTTTCCCAGTTATTAAAAGTAGTTGTTTTAGTTCCTTGAACTGAAACTTATCATAATTTCGTTTTTTGGAGTTATGTGATTTGGTAGTAGGTATATGCTGAAATTGCGTTTGAAAATTTATGATGGTGAGATTTTATGTGATTTGATAATTGGTATCTGCCTTAATCACTGAGAAATCCCTATTAATTAAATTCGAGTAGTTACCTCTATTAAACGTCTACAATATCAAAATGATACTTAAATAACGTTATTGATGAAAATTGCACTATTCTAGTAAATGTGTACCCATGTGGGAGCATCTTCCAAAAAAACGTATTTTCCACTACATATCTTTACCGAAAATTTTAAAATACAACTTGTTAACTTTTTAGGTTGGACATAATGACATTTTAAGGAAATTGAAAATGTTATAAATTTATACAACTTTTTTGTTTGTAAATCCTAAACCCCATAATTTAAATTTTTGGTTGCAATCAAAAAATTATAAATTTGTATAACTTTTTAGGTTGAACACCAATATTTTAGACTGAAAACTGCCTTAAATTAGCATTAAACTAGGCTACCGTACGACAAAAGTACCCTGCATGTACCTACTTGAAGGGTTATAGGTAGCTTTTCTCATGTTATTGTCATCAAAGACCAAAATATAAAGAAATTCGATGTCTGATGAATACCTTTAACATAAAATTGCTTTTGATTGTTGTCTCTCATTAAGAAGATGAGTCAAAGTGCATGTAAAGAAACTGAGAATAAGCCATGTGCTAAGTAAGCAACGGCAACTGAGATCACGGAACTTGCTGGATTCCAAGTAACAATAGCAAACATGATAACTTATGCAGTAAACGTGTCCAATGTAAGGCTCCCGCTAAGCAAACGAAAGTAAAGTGCTGAAGAGAATGCGGTTTTTGGGAGAGCAAAATGTATAGGTAGTAGACGATAATATATGAGCTATGTTGTTTACTAATACAAACATAATTATGAAGATCTAAAAGTGAAAAGTAGTTATTTTTCTGACATTGTTAGCCTTGGCTGATCTATTCACCAAAGTGTCTCCATCAATCTTTTGTAATACTTCTACTTCTTCTGGCAATACAGTTCCGTTTTAGATAATCTGAGTAGAGACCATGGAGGTGCTGGAATTGACAACACTTGCTGAAATATGCATGTTGCATTACACTTTTGTATTTTGAAAGTGTGAAACTTTTGGATATTTTAGTTTGCTTTTAAGGATGCTGACAAGCTAATGAGCTTGCAGAAGAATGCAGTGAAATAGTATATCTTATAGGCAAATCGTATCATTTTGGGAAGTGAAGAATAGATTACATTATATTTATTTTCTGGTATAAAGAAGTATACAAAAGCATCTAAGATAAAGTCATGTAATCTTAATTCTGATCGCTCCGTCCTGAGGTTCTACTTGTCAGAAGCTCGACAGCTCCTTGATGCTTAACCTATAGAATCACTGTATGTTACACTTGGCGGGAGGCTAACGGTGCGGCACAAGCATTAGCTCAGTTTGTTTTTATTACTGCGTAACCTTTGTACTTTGAACACAATATCCCATCTTGTCTTCCTGCTATTGTAACTGAAGATGTATTTTTAATGAATGAAAGATGGTTTAATTTCAAAAAAAAGAAAAAAGAACAGAAGCTAAAGTCATATAGGCCTCTCCATTACATCTTATTATTCTCAATTTACACATCCATACACATATAAGCCAATGCTGTCATATAATCTACACATGAAGCTGTGTCTTTTTATCACCATTGTATTACCTGATATTGTATTAAAATTACCAGTAACAAATGTCCATTGTGCTGAACAGTGCTCTTCATTAGTCTTAGCACATGTGCTATCAGGTAAGCTTCTCCCCCCAGTTATTGATTGGAGTAGTTAACTTGGACTGGAAACTTAGCATTTCATTCTTTACCTTACGACTCTGAATCAATCCCCTTCTAAAATCACTGCTCCAATTGAAACGTAAGACGGGTCTATAATATCGATAGCATTGAGTGTAACTGAAGACCCTATTCTTGCTCCAAGCATCTCAAACCAGTAATTTAAGAACATTGTTCCCCTCAAATGGTGTGCAAGAACTTTGAGGCTATTTGTTAATCTTTGTAAAGTGGCCCACCACTTAACATTATCAGCTAACCAGGGGAGCAAAGGCCAAACATACGAAATAAGCTAGCCACTGGTTTTTATATACCATTGTATTGTTCGGTGAGGTGAAAGTCACGAATGCAAAAACTAATAGATATGCAGGCAGCCTACATCAACAAGATAGACACAAAAACAAGCTGGAATTGATGGTGAGGTGGTAGGCGTGGGCTTGGAGTTCGGCACTGAAGAGGAAGGTTCGACCATGGAGGAAAAAGATAGAAGAGGAAGAATATAACGTTTCACTTTAGCATTTCTTAAGGATAACTAACAAAAATGATCATTAAGAAAACAAATTAAAAATTTACTAATTGTATTACAAGTTTTAAAAATTTAGTGATTAAAATGCAAACATCTTAAAAGATCAGTGATAATTTATGTAGTTTACCCTTAAACAAGCTTACTTAAGAGTACCAAAACTAGTTAAGGGACATGATTCATTAGTCATATAAATATTAGTCACATTCATTAGTAATTTTTTTAATAGTAGCCGTTAGTCTTATTAAAAAGTAAAAATATTTAAAATTACAATAAGAGTTTACAATTATCATTGTAAATTAAATACATAATTTAGACATTTTCCTATAACATTGAAACTAATCACTTTATATTATTTAAGGAGCATACATGAAAAAAATTAAAAATTTAACCAAAAGAATCGGACAAAAAATTGATACAAACAAATCTAATTGAATTGGCAAACGAACGATAAAAAGAGATTCAGCTATTGACAGACCACCGAGAACCGTAAATTAGAGTCGAGCGTCATGATAAACTATCCACGAACACAAAATCACGTATCCAAATAACAAAATCCAAATTATCAACAACAAAAAGTTTCTTTTGGATGATTATATTCAACAAACTTGTTTGAAAGAGGACATCACTGTGACCTTCAAAACACAAAAGTGCATCAAAATCCAAGGACTCAATGTCGGACAATAAAACGAGTATGCAGAGCAAAGAAGATGGGAAAATTTTCAAGACACAAAGTCCGCGATAACAAAGGGAATTCAAAATTGACAGACATAAGAATAATAACACAGTCAACAACTCGAAAAATAAAAATATTCATGTCTCAGTACCAGGTACTAGTATACCTAAAAAGAAATTTGCTAAACAAAACAACTAAATTTCAGGAAGAGGAAAACATCTCTAAGAAATACTCAGATGGCAACTGCTATCCTCCCAGCTACTTGATCGAGATCCCGTTGGCCGTTTGATGTGATTCTCCTACCACTGATGCACAGCATAAGAAGATGAGATGACACAAGTTGACGAGTAGCAACGCATAATATCACTAATTGTGATAAAATTTAAACCTTTAACCCCTAGAATCTATCAAATATTATCTCATCCAGCCAAACCAATTGATATAAAGTAATTACTATATTTAATAATTAATGTTAAATCACTTGGGCTTATTCAATTAATCCAACAAATTAAGCTGGTTGAACCAGTAGGCTGCTCTTAGAAAAAAAAAACTTGGGTTGGAGAAAGCGTGGTGAAATAATATGGTTTAAAAACTTATGCAAGTGCTTGACATTGCTGTGAAAAAAGCCATGTCAAGTATAGAAATGTCAAAACAAATGTTTTTTTTTAATAATGAAAATGTAAAGATATGAGGATAACGAAATCATTTTATCTAAAAGTCAACTTTCTAGCCAAAAATACTATGTTCTTAGTTTTTCTTTTATTTGGTTTCAAACCATAATTTTAGCAAGAGCCCAAATATTATGCCCATTTGTTATTCCTTTTGCTGTGAAAAACAGCTTTTAACCTCAAAGGTTAGTTTCACATTGATGATTTAGTTAAAAAAGATTTCTGGAAAAGTACCGAACAGCCTGTTTATTGGTTCTAAAGGTATTAATTTCAGATGAAAAAAATCCTTTGGTTAGCATTACTATCAAAAAGTGCTATCGGAAATCGAACAGCCAAGTAATGCTAAACACACCCCTAAAGTCTATGAGCTAATGAAATTAACCAAAATTTTCTAATTTAGTTTCATTGTTGGATATGAATTTTTTTTAATACCAACAAAACACTAAAGTGAGTAGCAATCAGAGTTTGAGAAACAAAAAGATTCATACTAAATAAAAACTCACCCTTTAGGATCAATATCAATGATGTTAACATTCTGCAATTGCTGAAGAATGTGACGAGCCACAGATCCACTGCTCTTGCAAAAATGGCGAGGGCGACTTCCATTTCTCTTTGCGCCTCCGTAAATCCTCCTAAAGGCACCAACACCAAGACCTCCTCTCAAGTATATTTTTCTTGCCATGGAAGCTACAAAAGTCAAGGGAAGTATCGCTCATTAGAACATGAAGATGTATTACAATGAAGCATCATTCATAAGCTTTTTTTATTATTATTATTATATAAAATGTACTAACCAGCTCTGATAAAGTACCAATCAGGGTCATAGGGAGGAAGCTCCTTGAGTTTTCCAGTCTTGACAATATCAGTCCATGAAGGAAGCTCGATCTAAGCAGATAAAAAAAAGGAAACCCATGTTTTATTTGTAATGAAAATAACAAAAAGAAAACATAAATGTTGAATTCCAATACCCTAATTGCATCTCCAACAGTCAAATAGACAGTACACTTTAATAATCACTGAGGCGAAAAGGAGTTCAAAAAAGAAAAAAAAAAGAACCTTGCCGGAGCGCTTGAGATGGGCGGCGTATGCCTTGACGAAGTCGTGGGGGGAAACGTCCTTAACTGCCCTTGCTGCCTCCATTTTTTGGGGGGTTCTCTCTTTAATTGCGGCAGCAGAGGTTTCTTCTTTCTGCGGCCTGATAGATAAAAAAACAATTGGTTTACATAGAATTAGGGTTTCGCGCTGATGCTGCTTGTGATATCTAATTACCTATATACCCTTTCTTTACATCTCTTTTTCTCGCTTCCATGTAGGGATCATAATTTAATGACTTAATATAAAAAAAATTCTCTAAACCATACTCTTTTCTTATTTATGTGTTTAGTTTTTTATTATTATCAATTTAGGTATTTAACATTTTTAATGTTATCATTTAGGTACCTCGATCATAATAGATATTTAAAAAGTTTATCAACCACTCAAAATGTGACACGTGAAATATTTATAAATTTCTAAAAATTTTATTTAAAAAAATAAAATTACTATTATTATTAAGAAAAACACCAAAATATTTGTAAAATCTTAAAAGAAGCCTCAAAATTCAAAATCTCAAACATTCACTCCATCTGCCGATAGTCTACCGACCGTTGTCTATCTACTCACTGACCACCATCAATTGTAGTTTCAAAACCCCCAAAATCCTTAAACTTAAATCCTTAAATTCCAACACACATCCATCTCAATCGGTGGATGAGTAGTCGGTGAGCTGGTGATTGACAGTTAAGTCGATGATCGACGGCGACGGCGGTCAGTATCAAAATTGAAGACATTTGGGGTATTTTATAAAAATAAGAAAAGTTGGGGATATTTTTAAATTTAATGTATTTTATTTTTTTAAATAAAGAAAATAAAAAATCAAGTCACGTGTCAAATATTGATTGGTTGACTGGTTTTTAATAGACTTTTTTAACGGTCATTACGACGTACCGTAGGCACCTAAATGATAACCGTTGGAAACATTAGACACCTAAACTGACAAAAAAAATTAGACACCTAAATGAGAAAAAAAAAAGTATGGTTTGAACATTTTATTATATTAAGCCTAAAATTTAATTCTAAACGGATAAATTTTGACTCGACCTAACTCGATAGAACTATTAAAAAAATTAGGATCGGCTAGCTTCGAGTTTAAGATAAAATAAAATTAATTTAATTTAAAATAATAATATAATTTCTTTTATATATTTAAAAATAATTGTCATAATATTCTTCCTTATAAATTTTTTAGTTGAATTATAATTTTTACTGAATAAAAATAATTTTATATATATGTATGTATATTTATGTAAAATCATATAATTTTTACTTTTAAGAATTCGAGATAAATCAAATTTGAATAGAAAAAATATATTTTTTAAATAAAATCAGACGAAGAATTTATACATTTTTAAATCGGATTTAAATAGAAAATATATGTTACTCAAATCCAATCAAATTGACAAAAAATACTTTCCGACCTAAATCATTCTCATCTCTAATTTCATGTGTCGGGCCTCTGCAATTTTCCGAGCTTCTTGTCTCCCGCCATGTATGCTCTGCCCAATCGATTTGGCAGAAACAATGAGATAAAGCATTGATTGATTGATTTATTTATTTATTTTTGTTTTAAAAAAAAAGATTGCCTTTTTAATATTGTTTCTGAAAACTATGATTGAAAAATACTTTTAATTTTTTTAGAACTACTTTTAAATTATTTGGTAGTGTTTAGTATTATTATTAAAAACATTTTTTAAAAATATAAATAATCATTTTAGACATGATGTTGTAACTTATAAATTAAAAACTTTTTAAATTATAATATTATAATATATTATATATATCAACTTAAATTATGACAATATATAAAAATATTCTGAATTATAAATAAATAATTTTTAATAATTTTACATATTCTATGAAAATATAAATTTTAAAAGAATTTTATATAAAGAATTGGCATAAAAATATATAAATTTATAAATAATTTTTTATAATTATTCATGATTTGACTCCAAAATACTTTTTCAAAAAAAATTTAATTTTGCGTTTGAATTGAAAAACAATTCTTATTGATATTTTCTTTTAAAAAGCAATAAGAAAGGACTTTTTAAGGACTTTGGCTATTTTCTTTACTGTTCTTATTGAAGATGTTATTTAAGTATGATGATTATGATAAAATTGATATTTCTTTCAAATAATTTTACCATTTTTCCTTTTGAGTTTTTTTTTGGTTCTTCAATGTTTTTATTATGGTTAATCTAGACCGATATATATCGCATACTTAATTTTGATGGTGAATATTTTAGTAAAATTTTGTAAATATATAAAATTTCGAATTTAAACATGCTCAAATAAATAGACTTTTTTTTAGTATGTGTATTAGGTGATTGAGATAGATAAACTGAATAATTGAAACGGGTTAATTTGGTAGCTAAGATGGACATATTGTTATATTTATATAAATGGGTTTAGGTTGGGATAAAAATGTAAAGAATTCATAGCTAAAGAAAAGAGTAGAAAGGATCGAGTTTGAAACTAATCTAGCGGTGGAGAATTTTTTTAAGCTTTTCTGGAAAAGATTTAAGTAAGTTATATTATTTTAGTTTAATTATTAAATAGTAGTTATAAATTGTATGTTGCAGTTTTTTTATAATTTTTTTTATTAATTTGGGAAATTATAAAATAATATATATTTAAAATACTTTAAATTATTTGACAATAAATACTTAAACATCTCTATATACTCGTGCTTGTAACACCCTAAACTCATTCATGCTTAAAGTATCACAAGTCAAGGTCCCGACAGACCCATTAATCATAGCTATAAGACATTTCCTTCAACATTCAACAATCTATCTTAAAAGAAAATGGTACATACAAAACGACTTGTTTTAAATTTTAATTTTAAAAGTGGAGCTCCATCTATATCTAGTATTAACTCAAAAATAAAATATTAATCCTAAAACATTTTACAACAAAAAAAATATTATAATGACCAACACCATAATGACTACACGGATACATCGGCTCGACAAAAGAATCAAGTATAGTACTCTAATAAATGAGGTTGCGATTCCACGATGATGACGCTCCTTAGCTTAACAACCTGCTCCTACGAAACCTAAGATGGCAAAAATAATTTATAGAGTGAGTCACTAGTGTCCTGTAATGAATAATTATTCTAAGAGATTTATATCATAAAAATAGGTAATGTAAGCGAAAAGCACATGAACTATAACACTTCTGATTGTTACACGTCTATATATATATACACCATTTGTGTATAACCTTCCATCCATGAAACGGTTAAACATTATTATTTTTGCATGATTGAAACATTTAAGTATCCCGGTGCAATGCACTTACATCTTACGGAATTCCTATGCGAGTCACCCAAAATAATATATGATTACGTGCTATCGTGTGAGTCACACTAATCCTTTGGGATTCCCGTGCTTATCATCTATAATTAAATATAATTAAGTTTTCCCGTGCGAATCACTCTAATCCTTCGAGGCTCTCGTGCGAGTCACCCGAAATAAATTGGAATGGCATCGAGTCATTCGAGCATGCAACTATAGTCACAATTATTTTCTTTATAATTATATGGATCCACAAAAAATAAGAGTACATTACCATAGACAAAACAACTAGGATGAAAACTCATTTTTCTTCTACCTTCAAACTTTTTCCTTGCCTTTACCTTGGAAAGACTCTCCTCCTTCTTTCACTAGAATAACGGAAAAATAATGACTTATAAAATGTTAACAATGAATAAAAATAGAATTTGATGCAACTGTGATTATGTTATTCTCTCAAGCAACTCTTCACGCACAAAGGTTCACCAGGATACCCTTGGTATAAATTTTGTTGCGGAAGACGGCTATCGGATAGAGCAAAATCGCAACTGATAATTTGAGAAAATAAAAATGAAGATAAAAAGAGACAAAATTTACGTGGAAAACCCCTAAATAAAATAGGGTAAAAACTACGGGCAACGGTAGAAGAATTTCACTATGAGAAAATAGGAATTACAACCTCTCTCGATCTACCAAGGAGAAAACAATGATAATTCTCTCTCGATAAAAAGGAGAAAACAACTCTCAAGAAACTCTCTAAATTCTCTCTAGTATTGGAAGAAAGCTAGAATGCTTTGGGATGGTTTTGAAGCTAAATGAGATAGGGTATTTATAGTTGAAGCTTAAGGACTAATCTTATAAATACTCTAAATTTTAGTGACTAAATTGTAATGTTCCCATTTATCAATTTTCCACAATTGCTGCTCCACCGAATTAAGCATGTGCACCGAAATTTTTGCTTGATTTTTTCAATATGTTTGGCCACTTTACTTGACTTTTCAACAATCTCCCACTTGAAGATTTGATTAGAACAATCATATATTCACACCATTCTTTCTACCTTGTACCTTCATGTTGCTTACGTTTCTGACAGGCCACAAGAGGATCGACACCAGGTAAATTTATCAGCATTGATCGCCTTCGTCATGAAATCTGCTATGTTGTCTTTGGTATGGATCTTCTGCATATCTACCGTTCCTTCTTCCACCTTTTCACGAATGAAATGGTATTGAACTCGTATGTGCTTAGTCCTTGAATGAAATGCTGGATTCCTTGCTAGATGCAAGGCGCTTTGACTGTCACAAAACAGAGAGACATACTCTTGATTGTGCCCAAGCTCCTCCAATAACATCTTCAACCAAATTGCTTCTTTACTGGCTTGTGTAGCTGCTACATATTTTCCTTCTGTTGTGGATGTAGCCACAATTGACTGTAATTTTGAAACCCAGCTTACAGCTTCACCAGCAACTTTAAACACGTATCCTGTAGTATATTTGCTTTTATCCAAATCCTCTGCATAGTCAGAATCAACATACCCATTGATAAGCAAATTTGATCCTCCGTAATATAATGCAACATTTGAGGTCCCTTTGATGTATCTCAAGATTCTCTTTACTGTATTCCAATGCTCTTTGCCTGGATTCGCCATGTACTGACTAACCACTCCCACTGCTTGTGCAATGTCTGGTCTTGTGCATATCATAGCGAACATTAAACTTCCCACTGCTGATGCATACGGTACTCGAGACATATACATCCTCTCTTTTTCACTGCTAGGACTCATACTGGAGGATAATTTGAAGTTAATAGGAAGAGGGGTAGAAATTGGCTTACAATCTTGCATGCTGAATCGTGACAAGATCTTCTTCAAGTAATTCTTTTGTGAAAGCCAAATCTTCCTATTACTTCTGTCTCGGTGAATTTGCATCCCTAGAATCTTGTTTGCTGATCCCAAGTTCTTTATTTCAAATTCCCTAGCCAGTTGTGCCTTCAATTCTTCAATATGATCTTTGTTGGGTCCTGCAACCAACATGTCATCCACATACAATAACAATATAACAAAATCGTTATCACCAGACCTCTTGAAATAAGCACAAGGGTCTGCATTAAGTCTGTTGTATCCAAGGCACATAATGAAGGCACAAAATCCTGGTATATTGATGGCTCACCGTCCTCTGTTAAAAGGCAGTATGCAATATTACCTTCTATAACATAATCTGAGTGCCAATTGGGACGTCTTCTCACACGATCTGATTGACGAGTTGTTGGAGCTTCAGAACTCTCTGGTTCTTGTTCATCATGTGCTAGTTCTGCTTCAGAAGAATCTCCTTCTTCAAACTCTTTTTCCACATGTATCTGAGTAGTCTCTGACTTTTCAGCGCTATCATCGTTTTCTTTTCTTTGTAGCTTATCTTCTACAAAGATAACATCCCTGCTAATGATCACTTTGCGGGCAGTGGGATCCCACAAACGATACCTCTTTACTCCATCAGCATACCCCAAGAATTTGCATTTCCTGGATTTTGGATCCAGCTTTGAAATTTCTTGGGCGTTGTACATCACGTACACAATACTTCCAAATACATGGAGGTTTGAATAATTAAATGGTTTACCAGTCCACATCTCCATTGGTGTCTTCAGCTCTATTGCAGTTGATGGAGCTCGATTCACCAAATAACAGGCGGTATTGACTGCTTCTGCCCAGAATGATTTTTCTAGGCCTGCGTCCCTCAACATTGCTCTTGTTCTTTCTAACAAGGTTCTGTTCATCCGCTCTTCCACTCCATTTTGTTGAGGAGTGTTCGCCACTGTGAAATGTCTTTTGATGCCTTCTTTCTTGCAAAAGTCATCAAATTCTTCGCTTGTGTATTCTCCTCCATTATCTGTTCTGAAACACTTGATCTTATTTCCAGAATCAAGTTCCACCCGCGCTTTGAAGTTTTTGAAAGTTAAAAACACGTCTGACTTCTTCTTAATAGGGTGCACCCAACATCTCCTGGAGTAGTTATCAATAAATGAGACAAAGTATTTTGCTCCACCTAGGGACGTTATTGGTGCTTGCCATACGTCAGAGTGAACCAATTCTAGAACACTTTTGCCTCTAGAATTTGATGTGTTGAATTTCAACCGGTGCTGCTTACTTGTTATGCAATGCTCACACAAAGGAAGTGATACCTTTGTTAAGCCTGGAAGTAGCTTTTGCTCTACAAGAACTTTCATTCCTTGTTCTGACATGTGTCCAAGTTTTTGATGCCATAGCATTGTCGAATCTGAACTACATGAGGCAACAGAGGCTTCTGCTTCTACCAAAGTCTCTCCCTTCAGCATGTACAAGTTTGCAGCTATTTTTTCGCCTTTCAGTACCACAAGCGCTCCACGGAACACTTTCATGATTCCTTTCCGTGTTTCAATCTTGCTTGCATTATTATCCAACAATCCGTAGGATAATAAATTTTTCTTCAGGCCTTTCACGTGCCGCACTTCTCGAACAACTTTAATTGTTCCGTCATACATCTTCAATTTGATGGTTCCCACACCAACGATCTCTAAGGCATGATCATTGCAACTATAAACAGATCCTCCTGAGACAGGTTCATAATGATGGGACCATTCTCTTCTTGAGGTCATGTGATATGTTGCTCCCGAATCAATGAGCCATATATCTGCAAATCGTTTTCTTCCTTCCACGGTGGTTGACGCTTCACAGCATAGAGCATCCCCATCATCTGAAGTGTTTGTGGTATTACCTTGTGGATTGGAGTTTTTATTTAGACTCCAACAATCCTTCTTCAAGTGACCCTTCTTTCCACAGTGGTAGAACTTTAAATTCTTCTTGCTCCTCGACTTCGATCTACCATGTTTATGACTGCTGCTTTGGCCACGTTCTGTTGATCTCCCTCTTATCGTTGTCAACGCTTCTGCTTGTTGCAAATTTACTTGTCTGTCTTCCTTGTTCTTGTGCCGATTTTCTTCTTATAGAACAGCAGCTGCAACATCATCGAAGACTAGACTTGTGACATTACTGTTTGTCAAGTTGATGATGAGTTGATCGTACGAATCCGGTAGACTTTGAAGTAGAAGTTCAGCACGTTCTTGTTCTCCTATTTTACAGCTTAAGGATGTAAGCTGAGAAAATAAGATGTTCAGTGTATTTAAGTGCTCCGTCACTGAAGTAGATTCTGGCATACGGAGAGTGTACAATTTCCTCTTAAGGAGAATTTTATTGTGCAGCGATGTGGCCTCGTACAATTTGATGAGATGATCCCATATCTCCTTAGCTGTCTTCTTCTCCTCGATGCTTGACAATACTTCATCTGCTAATGCTAGATGAAAGTTTGCCATAGCATTCCCGTCCATCTCGTTCCATTTGATGTCATCTGCGAAATCCACAGGCCTTTCATTGATAGCCGCTAGACACCCGTCTTTCCTTATGATGGCCTTCATCTTCAATTTCCACAATGAGAAATTTCTCCCATTGAATTTTTCAATATCAAATTTCGTTGCCATAGCTTCTTCTACGGATATCTCCCACTATTTCACTATCGTGAATAGTTCTCTGGAACCTTCAAAGAATGGGTAATAACTTCTTATTTTCTTATGTTGGAGGATCCACCTTTTGGTGGCAACCACAAAGACAATAAGCAGATATTACACACTCTAATCTAGCTCGGATACCTTGTTGCGGAAGACGGCTATCGGATAGAGCAAAATCGCAACTGATAATTTGAGAAAATAAAAATGAAGATAAAAAGAGACACAAAATTTACGTGGAAAACCCCTAAATAAAATAGGGTTAAAACCACAGGCAACGGTGGAAGAATTTCACTATGAGAAAATAGGAATTACAACCTCTCTCGATCTACCAAGGAGAAAACAATGATAATTCTCTCTCGATAAAAAGGAGAAAACAACTCTCAAGAAACTCTCTAAATTCTCTCTAGTATTGGAAGAAAGCTAGAATGCTTTGGGATGGTTTTGAAGCTAAATGAGCTAGGGTATTTATAGTTGAAGCTTAAGGACTAATCTTATAAATACTCTAAATTTTAGTGACTAAATTGTAATGTTCCCATTTATCAATTTTCCATAATTGCTACTCCACCGAATTAAGCATGTGCACCGAAATTTTTGCTTGATTTTTTCAATATGTTTGGCCACTTTACTTGACTTTTCAACAAATTTCACCTCCAAATATGAAATTTCTCCCTTTAATCAGGAATTCATTACATAAAAAGATCGAAATGACCATCCAGCTCAGTTAGTAGAGCACAAGGTTCTTAATCTTGGGGTCATGAGATCGAGTCCCACGGAGGACATTTCATAATTCGGAGGTCTCCTACGAAAGTTGCTCTCAACCTGGTGTTGGGGACAGGCAGCCTACTATCTTACCTCCCCTTTATCCCATTACATATGGAAATAAGGGTCAGCTAATTTTTCATTACATAAAAAGATCGATTCTTACTTTAGGTTTGAGATCTTCACTCTTAATCACTCTAAGTGGAAAATAAATGAAAGATAGAGATAGAAAATATTCAAAGGAACTTGACGGTGGAACTCTATCTTCCTTCTTTTTTTTCCTTGTTTTAGAAACCACGACAACTGCCAATATATTAAGGTTTCAAGTTAGATTTTTATTTGAAAATGTGATAAATTGCTAACTAAGCCCCTCATTTTGCCCTTTTTTATATACATTCGTTGGGCCTATTAATTGAGCTTCTCTAGTTTCCTTAGCCTTTTATTTGTTTACCTAACATCCCATGAATTTCATTAAAGGTACTCGGATCCGAACTCGAGTGTCTAATCGGGTCTTACTCAATCAGTATAGTGTTCGAACATAGGACCTCTAAAGATAACAACAATTTCTTTAATCACTGTTATTATTTGATTCGCGCTAGTTATTTCTTTTGTAGAAGCCATTAAATTTTTATTAAAAAGAGAAAATATTCAAAAGTACAATAAAAGTTTACAACCATGAATGTAAACTAAACATATAATTATGACATTTTCCTATAAACATGAACACAAGACCTAACCATTTAAGATCACACAAGGATAATACAAGAAAAAAGTTAAAAACCTAATAAAAAAACTTGAATAAAAGATATATATGAAAAGATCTAACTGCATCGACAACGAACCATAAAAGGGGATAAAACTATTAAAAGATCACGAAAAAACTGTAAATCAGTGTTGAGCGACATAAAAAAAACTATCAACGAATACAAATCATGTATTCAAATCCAATTTGATGGTCCAAAGCAGAAAAGATCAATATGATAACAAATAAACACCATTTTGATCAGTCGTGGTGATGTCAAATCCAACCATAATAAAAATAAATAAACTAAAATAATGGCTAAACGACCGAATACTTATTATAAAAATAGAAAAAAAGTGTTATAAATACATCGTCATTAAAAAAGAGAGGAGTTTTCGTGCTAGTTAATTTTAATTATTGAAGTTGGTTATTATTTTTAGGCACAATGGTCACTTTTACCCATATAGTAGACACAATTTATCATTTTCGCCATTATCATATTTTCGCATCAATTTAGCCATCGAAATTGCTCAATTGCATCATTCTATACCTTACCCTTACTTAAAACCTTAAATTGAGGGTTTTAAGTTAGAGAATAAGGTTTAGGGTTTAAAAGTTACGAGGTTATAGTTTAAAATTTAAGGTTATCAATTTAGGGTTTTAAGTTACAGGTAGGGTATAAAATGATGCAATTAAACAACTTTGAAGGCTAAATTGATGCGAAAATATGATAGGGGCAAAAATGATAAATTAGGTCTACTACAGGGGCAAAAGTGACCCTTATACCTTATTTTTATGAATTATATTATATTTTTAATCAAAAATATTTATTAAAGTTAATTTGTTGCATGAAGAAGAGTTATGTTTAAAGTGTTTGTAATGTATATATTATAAATATTTAAGGATAAAAAATAAAAACGGTAAGAGTTAAAATCAATTAAAATAATAAAAATGACATTTTTTTGGATAAGTAATAATAAAAATGGTATTAGTATAATGTTAATAGTCTTATTAGACTACGATTATACAATAAAATGATTTTAATTTATTATATTTATACAAATTATATTATTATTACATTTGAAAATCGTTTTGTTAAAGTTATTATTTTAATAATAGTGTTACATTATTATTGCTATAATAAAAGAAAATTTAATGTAATATTATTTTAATTAATTTTCATATATTAATAAAGTTTAAGTATTTTAAAATATCAACTCTGATATTGATGTATCACTAAAAGTTAATGTTATGTCATCATTAATTTTTTTAAATGTCATATCACTAATTTTGTTATTTTTTTAATAATACGTGATTAAAATAAAATCAAAATGTAATATTATGCATGATTTGAAAATAATAATAATTAAGTGATCAAAATATAATAAAAATAAGAGAAAATAACCTCAGTGACCAAAAATCCCATATAATATACGATTTTAACCAACTTTTTCCGGATTTGCCAAAATGACCAACAAAATCGCAATGCGATCGCTAATTCGCAACGCGATCTCCATTATCGCAAATTCGCGTTGCATTTTCGCAATGCGATAGTTGAAAATCGCGTTGCGATGGTCTACAGTATCGTTGCGATTTTCCCAATTCGCAATGCGAATAAGTAAATCGCAACGCGAATTGGGAAATTCGCAATGCGAATAAGTAAATCGCAACGCGAATTGAGAAAATCGCAATGCGATACTGACTATCGCAATGCGATAATAAAAAATCGCAACGAGATACTTACTTTCGCAACGCGATACTGACTTTCGCAACGCGATAATACATAATCGCAATGCGATTTTCAAAGCGCCATTAGTATCCTGGCCAAGTATTTTATTTTTAAATTCCAAACATGAATATAAATATATTGGAACACTGAACTGTCCACAGTATATCCCGTAATCGCAACTCATAACCTAAAACCTAAAATCACAACTCAGTCCCATCTCCATCTCTCACTCTCTCACCCATCTCCGACGAAATCCGTCCCCATCTCCGGCGAAATCCGTCTATCTAAATCTCTCAGAGCCACCCTCACAATCAGAAATGGAAAATCAACCAAATCAACCAACGAGGGTTAGTTTTTTTAATTATTTTCTTTTTGAAATTTTTGCATTATTATTAGGTTTTTCATATTGAAATTGATGATAGGTTTACTGGTAATTTCAATAATAAATTAACCATTTCACTTAGATTGCTTATTAAATCAACCAAGAATCGCAACGCGAAATGCAAATCGCAACGCGATTTTAGTTTCGCGTTGCGATAGTCATTTTCGTGTTGCGATTTTCATTTTCAGAAACTATTCTTCTTCTGCAAATTGAAACTTGAATGAATTGCATTACTTCAACCAAAAAACAAAGACAAATACGAAATTCACAGTGTTGCATATTTAAGTTTGAAGAATAAACTACTACTATTTATGTTTATTATTGTTTTTGGTATATCTTCACAGTGTAGTTTTTGGTATATCTAATTTAGTATGTTTATTGTTTTTGTAGAACTTTTATTCGGCTCAATTGACCTTGAGAAATAAAGTCAGCCTGGCTAAAACAATTGCGTCGAAGCTTTCACCTGCACAAAGAAAAATGTTTGAGGATACATGCTTCGGGCCATGGCTGAAAGTACAACATCCCGGTGGAGATGCGATGTTGACACACCTGTTTCTTCAAACCATGACTAGAGATCTACCAGAGACTATACAACGTCGTGATGAAGAGATATGGTTTGATTTTCCACCGGCGTATACGTGTTTTGGGCGGGAGGAGTTTTGCTTAATCACCGGTCTACGCTTCGGACACGATGATGTAGGTCGGTACACTAGACACATTACCCGCCCATCATGGCTATCCCGGGTTTTTCCTGAGCTGGAGAGGCCGAGTCTACACGTAGAAGACCTGACAAGATTTTTGAATAATAAAGATGGTTTTACTCGGATGGATGACGTCGACGTTGTCCGAGTATGCCTTCTAATTCTTTTGCATGCCGGCTTTTTAGGCAGAGAGGCCAGCCAACCTATTCCAAATGATCTAATCAAATTGGTAGAAGACCTAAATGCGTGGAACCTGTTTCCGTGGGGCTCGTATTTATGGAAAGCTACATGGAATAAGTTATCGTCTGCCTTGGATGATCGAAAAAGTTTGCATGGCGATGGTTCCAAATACACTTTGACAGGCTTTATTTGGGCCTTTAAGGTAAGAATTTTTATATAATGTTTCCAAAATTATAAGTAATTATTTAACAATTACTAATGTTTGTTATTATATTGTTTGTAGATTTGGATATTTGAGGCCTTTCCCGCCATGAAGACATATGCAATAAAAACTTCAAATAATATTCCCAGGGTTATTTCCTGGAAGAGGAAACGAACCATGCAATGGGAAGATTTACTACGGTATACGATAATAAATAATGTAAGTTAACATAAATACTACCATATGTTTATAAACAAGTTATTACTAGTACACATTTAACTTTGTTTAAGCTTTTATATTGTTAGGAGGCCAACACTCCTCTACAGAGGCTGACACCCACGAAAGCTGAGCTTGCCACTGATTGGTGGCAAGCTAGTAAGCGTTTTTTTGATGGAACGGTTGATGAGCAGCCTCCACTTCGGGAGCCATCACCTCGCCCAGAGCTATCACCTCACCTAGAGCCATCATCTGATCGACCCGGCTATACACCTCCACAACGACAGCCATCACCTATTCTTTCACATCATCGAGCCTCTTCTCCACCATCACCGCAAGATAGGCGACCGGCAAAGATGTCACGACGTTTATCTCCCTGTTCTCCACCTCCACCTCAACGGGATGAGTTAGGGGAGTTACGTGATGAGGTCAATGCCTTGCGTGAGGAGGTCGGTACTTTACGCAAAGACGATGGTGCATGGCGTGTTGAGGTGTCTACATTACGCGGTGAGGTAGCCGCTCTACGTGAGATGGTAGCATCGTTGCAGAATGAGGTTCATACTCTACGCAACGAGGTAAGTTTAAGATTTTCATACTCGTAATTCATTCGGTTGCTGCCAATCTGTTTTTGTTAGTATTTGTTTTTGGTTTTGTTTTTGTCTTTTGGTTGAAGTAATGCAATCCATTCAAGTTTCAATTTGCAGAAGAAGAATAGTTTACTTTCGCAACACGAAATGACTATCGCAACGCGGAAATGGCTATCGCAATGCGAAATGAAAATCGCAACGACAAAATCGCAACGCGAAATGAAATCGCAACGCGAAATGAAAATCGCAATGCGATTTGTGTTTCGCGTTGCGATTTTGTCGTTGCGATTTCATTTCGCGTTGCGATTTTGTCGTTGCGATTTTCATTTCGCATTGCGATAGCCATTTCCGCGTTGCGATAGTCATTTCGCGTTGCGATTTTAAGTTTCGTGTTGCGAAAGTAAACTATTCTTCTTCTGGAATGTTTATATATGTTGTCCTTTTAAATGTTTATATAAGTGCTTACTTCTGGAATGTTATCTGAGCATTTTGTGAACTATGATAGAATAATGATTTAGGTGAATACAATGCTAGTTTGAAACATTTGTCTTTGTTTAATATCATGTCTGTTTATTTACTGATTTATGTATTAATTTTTTTTAGCGGCCCGATAAGGTGGATGCTTTACGTCGGGTTTTCCTTGCACGACGGAGTTCACGCATCAGACGGCGTGGACGTGCTATTACGTCTCCGTTCACCCCAATGGTGCGAAGACTCCGCAAGAAGAAGCCCGACTCACCGGTCATCCCTCAAGAGTCCCCTCCAATCGTTCAAGAGGCCCCTATTCTCCCTCAAGATTCCCCCCCCACCGTTCAAGAGGCCACTGTCATCGTTGAAGAGGTCCCTCCCACCATTCCAGAGCCCGATTCACATGGGGTAATATATCGAAGTATTGAGAAACCCCCACCGGTTCCGGACATGATGGATGAGAGTTGGCTCTCGTATGAGTTACCGGCTAGTACCCTTCCGGTATCTGAAGTGGAGAGGAGACAACTACCGGAAACAATTGTGGATAATACCCTTTGGGCTAAGACCGCAGTTGATTTTTATCTACATGAGCGGAGCCAAGGGTGTTACACTGACATCAACAAACTCAACGATGAAATGTTTTTGTTGCTTGATCGGTCTTGGTGGGGTGTGCTATTAGGGGTTGAAGACAGTGGCTATTTGGATGGGGAGGTAAGACTATATTTGTCTTATATATGATTTTGATTAATTTGTTTAAAAATTAATGTAATTCACTAATATATGTATTTTTTTGTAAAACAGCATATCGATGCATGGGTGTTACGTCTACTAATAATAAGGAAGCTTAGGAAAAATAAAAAAAATTCGCTATATACAATAATGCCGACGGCTTTTCACGCAGTTCACTTGAAGAATCAACGAGATGAATCATTTTTGTTGGGCAATGGACAAACTAAACTTTATCCTGCATGGTGGGAGGTCGATACGGTTAGTGTTTATTTTTTAAATTTTTTAAAGGTGTTAATAAATAATAAGTGTGCAAATAAATGAATTATTACTTATGATCGCAGGTGTTTATCCCTGTTTTGGAACGTCGTCACTGGCTTCTCGTCCAACTTCAGCTCCCATCCCTGAAGATAATAGTGTATGACAGCATGATCAATTATATATCACTGTCTGATTTGAGAGATATTTTCAAGGGATTGAGCTCTCATTTGGCTAAATTCTTGGATGGGATTAAGTATTGGAGTCATTCTGGACACAAGAAGCCAAAGAAGTTCAATGTCACAGTTGTCAGAGACGAGACCGCGCCACAGCAATCGCCGGGAGCCAGAGGGGATTGTGGTCCTCTCGTATGCCTTTGCTTGGCGCGTTTGACGACGGGAAGCACAGAGTTTTTACCTCCCACCGATAGAGATAGAGCTGCAGTAGGCTTGTGGTTTCGGCATTATATGGCTAGAGCAATATATTCGAGACGCTGCCTACCTGCATCCGCGTTATGAAAGTGTCCATTGTTAATTGGTAAGTCAAATGCAAGTTTTGTTAACATATATACTCCTTTTGGTTTGAAAATGTTTGGTTAAGTACCTAGAATTCAATAATTTGTTGTTTGTAGGTTTTAGATGTGTAGGAAGTCTTGTTTGAGCAAATGTTTGGTTTCTGCAGGTTAATCCTTAAGTGAGCTGCGTGAAATGGATGTACGGGGTCACAAAGTTGTTGATTCTTGATTCAATAATTGATGAAGAAATAAGAATTATTATTATTTTTTGATTGTTTAATTGATTTGTAAAAGATGATTTGTAAATGTTGATTTGTTTAATTGATGTGTACATAATTTGTGTTGAAATGTAATAGTTGATTTGTTGATTTTCAATATGCTTTATGTTGAAGGCAAAACAGACTATCGCAACGCGAAATGGTTATCGCAACGAGAAAATCGCAATGCGATTTTCATTTCGCATTGCGATTTTCTCGTTGCGATAACCATTTTCGCATTGCGATAGTCAAATGAATGTCTAATAAGTGATGACAACTGAACAGATCATAGCAATGTTCAAACTCAAGTTACTAATACATGCCTAACTGAAAATGTTAAAAGTGCACACATAAAATACACATAATGCAAGTTTTGTTAACATATATACTCCTTTTGGTTTGAAAATGTTTGGTTAAGTACCTAGAATTCAATAATTTGTTGTTTGTAGGTTTTAGATGTGTAGGAAGTCTTGTTTGAGCAAATGTTTGGTTTCTGCAGGTTAATCTTAAGTGAGCTGCGTGAAATGGATGTACGGGGTCACAAAGTTGTTGATTCTTGATTCAATAATTGATGAAGAAATAAGAATTATTATTATTTTTTGATTGTTTAATTGATTTGTAAAAGATGATTTGTAAATGTTGATTTGTTTAATTGATGTGTACATAATTTGTGTTGAAATGTAATAGTTGATTTGTTGATTTTCAATCTGCTTTATGTTGAAGGCAAAACAGACTATCGCAACGCGAAATGGCTATCGCAACGAGAAAATCGCAATGCGAAATGAAATTTCGCATTGCGATTTTCTCGTTGCGATAACCATTTTCGCATTGCGATAGTGAAATGAATGTCTAATAAGTGATGACAACTGAACAGATCATAGCAATGTTCAAACTCAAGTTACTAATACATGCCTAACTGAAAATGTTAAAAGTGCACACATAAAATACACATAATGCAAGTTTTGTTAACATATATACTCCTTTTGGTTTGAAAATGTTTGGTTAAGTACCTAGAATTCAATAATTTGCTGTTTGTAGGTTTTAGATGTGTAGGAAGTCTTGTTTGAGCAAATGTTTGGTTTCTGCAGGTTAATCCTTAAGTGAGCTGCGTGAAATGGATGTACGGGGTCACAAAGTTGTTGATTCTTGATTCAATAATTGATGAAGAAATAAGAATTATTATTATTTTTGATTGTTTAATTGATTTGTAAAAGATGATTTGTAAATGTTGATTTGTTTAATTGATGTGTACATAATTTGTGTTGAAATGTAATAGTTGATTTGTTGATTTTCAATCTGCTTTATGTTGAAGGCAAAACAGACTATCGCAACGCGAAATGGCTATCGCAACGAGAAAATCGCAATGCGAAATGAAATTTCGCATTGCGATTTTCTCGTTGCGATAACCATTTTCGCATTGCGATAGTCAAATGAATGTCTAATAAGTGATGACAACTGAACAGATCATAGCAATGTTCAAACTCAAGTTACTAATACATGCCTAACTGAAAATGTTAAAAGTGCACACATAAAATACACATAATGCAAGTTTTGTTAACATATATACTCCTTTTGGTTTGAAAATGTTTGGTTAAGTACCTAGAATTCAATAATAATTGTTAAAAGTTTATGCATGTTAATCCTCGTTGCCTTTTTCATTTCGAATTGCGATTCTATCGTTGCGATTTGCAGTTCGCATTGCGATGGTCAAATGATTGCCTTTCGCAACGCGATTCTGACTTTCGCAACGAGATAATACAGAATCGCAATGCGAGTTTCAAAGTTCGCAACAGGTTTTATTTTCGCAAGCCAAATTTTTTGTGTATGTATATATACGCAGCAGCAATAACTCATAACCTAAATCCCTAAATCGCAACTCATTCCATCTCCATCTATCACTCTCTCCGGCGACATCCGTTCCAATATCCAACGACATCCTTCCCCATCCGGCAACAGGTCTTAGTTTCGCATCTCGTTTATTTAGTTACAACCATGAAATCATCTAATGTTGATCATGTTTGGATAGATTTGTGTTTTGGAGGGTCATGGGAGAATGTTCATGGTGTTTTACAATATATGCCTTTACCCATGAATCTTCAACTAAAACTGTCATTAAAGAAGTTAACTTATGAAACCCTAATGTTACGTGTTTCAAAAAAATTGAATTTAGAGCCCCTAAGTGGATTTAGGCTATCTTATCAGAGAAATGGTAAAGTTTATTTGTTAACCGACAATGAAGATGTTGAACGATTCATTGCTTACATTAATGTTTCAAGTGATGATGTTACATTGTATGTTGTTGAACCTAGAAGTAGTATTGTTGGGTCAGTAGCGGGTAGTAATCAACTAAGTGGGTCTCAAAACCCACAGCCTTTCTCTAATCCAAATCCAAATCAACTTTCAGCACCAAATTCCGGTTTTCGTATTGACCAATTAGACGATGATGAGCCAAGAGAAAAAATTGTGAGTACTAGTCAGTATTCGAAATTTGATCTTGGTCAATACCCGGACTTTGATATTGGTCAATACACGAATTTTGATGATGTTTCAGAAGAAGAAACAGACCCTGCATGTAATGATTTTGATATTGGTCAATACCCGAATTTTGATGATGAAACACCCGTTGTCGAGGAAGATGTTGTTGATGATAATGAGGAGGAAGTTACGACTGTGAATGAACATGTTGAACATCCATTCTGTAATTCATATAATCCTGAAGAAGAAAAAGAAGAAGAAAAAGTCCCCGAAGAAAAGAAAATGCCACGGGAGTATAACTGGAATATGCCAGAATTACTTCAGTTACCGGAAGAAGAGTTGGCAAAGAAAGCAGTTGATTGTTACACAAAAGTTATTCGTATCAAGAAAGATGATTGTTTTGATACAAAGGAAGACTTGAAGATAGATTTGTATACGAAATGTGTGGAAGATGGCTATCAACTAAAAGTTAACAAATCAAGCAAAGATCGTTTCGAAACAAGGTGTACGATTGACAAAAACTGTACGTGGCGTATGATTGCAAAGAGGATAAAAGATTGCGCAATGTTTCAAGTTAGGACCTTTATTGATAAACATACATGTTCAAGAACCCAAGTTTTTCCTCACCATAGACAGGCAAACAAAAAGTGTTGGGTGGTTTTCTGGCTGAGTTAATGTTTTGAATGGCAGGGTATATCGGGGACATGAAATTATGACTGACATGAATGCTCGGTTCAAGATTAGTATATCATATTCTCAAGCTTGGAGAGCCAAATGTTATGCCTTGGAATTGTTGAGGGGGTCGCCAGAAGCATCGTTTGCCCAACTGCCGGCTTATTGTCATAATTTAAAGCTGAAAAATCCTGGGTCGGTAACTCATATCAAAACAGATAGAGATGGACGCTTTGAGTTGTTGTTTATCGCCATTGGTGCTGCGGTTAGTAAATCAATATAATTATGTTGACTCATTTCTGTTAGTTACATGCATTTAAAATTTAAATGATTATATTTCTTGTGTATATTATTTTGTAGATTCGTTCGTTTATTACATGCATGCGCCCAGTTATTATAGTTGACGGAGCACATTTGAAAGGTCGATACCTTGGAGTAAACTTATTAGCAGTAGCCATGGATGCTAACAATGGGATATTGCCAATAGCTTACGGGGTTGGCAAATCTGAAACCTCTGATTCATGGACATGGTTTATGGGGCATCTTAGGGATTGCATAGGTCCTATTAGCAATCTGACAATCATATCCGATAGGGCAAACTCAATTGACAACGCTGTTAGAAGGTGTTTCCCAGATGCTTTTCATGGACTTTGTGGTGTTCATTTGTATAGAAATCTAAAATCAAGGTCTGCTGGTATAAAAAAGCACAAATGGACATACTGGAAGGCTGTAAAGGCTTATCGGGAAGTGGATTTCAATAAGCATATAAACTGTTTAAGACGTGTTTTGCCTCAGTGTGCTCAAACACTAGAAGATGTCGGGTTTGAAAGATGGTCAAGAGTACATCAACTTGGAGCAAGATATGGTTTCATGACGTCTAATAGTGCAGAATCAATTAACGCTCTGAGTCGTCATTCCCGGAAATTACCCATTACTATTTTAATGGAGTTTTTTCGAGCCTCTATTCAATAATGGTACTACAAGAAAAGAAACCATGCAGGTATTATTTCTTTGAATTTACAGGAACATTGGGATATATTTTACTAAGTATTATTTATTTAAATTTACAGGAACATTGGAACATCGTGTTACACCATGGACTGAAAAAAAGATAACGAAACGTGTTGTGAAGTCAACGTCATGGAGAGTTGAACCATGTTCAAACACTTTGTTTGAAGTACTGGATAATAACTTAAATGGGCTTGTCGATCTAAATGCAAGGACGTGTAGTTGTATGAAATGGCAAACATCTGGTTATCCATGTGGCCATGTTATAAAAGTTGCTCTTCATCTAAACCAAGATGATTCAAGCACATACGCTATGGATTGCTACACTACAGAAGTATATCGACAGACTTATGCCGAGATTTTCTACCCTATTTCACATCCTTCTGAGTGGGACATACCAGATGACTTACAAACAGTTTTGCCACCAACCATGGACAGAAGGCTACCTGGCCGACCAAAAAGTCACGATCGTATACCGTCTAAGGGTGAAGAGAAGAAGAGATCGACATGTAGTCGGTGCAAGGAAAGTGGTCATACAAGGTTGACATGTGGATCACCAGTGCCATCACAATCATCTTTTCCTCTACCAAAATATGGATCATCATCAAAATCCAAAGCTCATATGGTGTCAAGAAAAAGGCAATCAAAATCGCAATCATCTTTAAAATCCCAATCACAACTGGCTTCACCTTTTGGGTCTGTTAACTTAGGTGATTTTTAAATGCAAACGTTGTATTATGTAGATTTTGTGTGAACTGTTAACATTTTCAGTTAGGCATGTATTAGTAACTTGAGTTTGAAAATTGCTATGATCTGTTCCAGTTGTTATCACTTAATAGGCAATCATCTTAATGTCCATCGCAACGCGGAAACGACAAAATCACAATGCGAAATGAAAATCGCAACGAGAGAATCGCAATGCGAAATGAAAATCGCAACGAGGGAATCGCAATGCGAAATGAAAATCGCAACGCGAATTTAATTTCGCGTTGCGATTTTCATTTTCGCGTTGCGATTCTCTCGTTGCGATTTTCATTACGCATTGCGATAGTACTTTTTGCCTTCAACATAATGCATATTGAAATCAACAAAATCAACCATTACATTTCAATCAATTAAACAAGCACAAATAAGAATTATGTTAACATCAATTAAACAAATCAACTTTTACAAATCACCTTTTACAAATCAATTAAACAATCAAAAATAAGCAATAATTATTAGAGAAATAACACTTCTACTATTGAATCAAATTTTGCAGCCATACATCATTTTCACGCAGCTCACTTCTGAGATTAACCTGCATAAACCAAACATTTGCTCAAACAACACTTTCTACACATCTAAAACCTACAAACAGCAAATTATTGAATTCTAGGTACTTAACCAAACATTTTCAAACCACAAGCCTATAAACATACTAATTGTTTATGGACATTTTTATAACGCGGATGCAGGTAGGCAGCGTCTCGTATATATCGATCTAGCCATATAATGTCGAAACCACAAGCCTACTGCAGCTCTATCTATATCGGTGGGAGGTAGATACTTTATACTTCCTGTGATCAAACGGTCCAACGCCAAGCATACGAGAGGACCACAATCCCCTCTGGGTCCTTTCGTTTGTTGTGGTGTGGTCTCGTCTCTGCTAACTGTAATATTGAGCTTCTTTGGCTTCTTGTTTCCAGAACGAGTCCAATAATTTATCGCATCCAAGTATTTAGCCAAATAAGAGCTCCATCCCTTAATAATATCTCTTAAATCAGCCAATGATATGTAATTTATCATGCTGTCATATACTATTGCCTTAAGGGATGGGATCTGAAGCTCGACGAGAAGCCAATGGTTACGTTCCAAAACAGGGATAAACACCTGCAATCATAAGTAATAATTCATTCATTTGCGCACTTATTTATGAATACCTTTAAACTCAATCTAAAATAAACACTAACCTTATCGACCTCCCACCATGCAGGATAAAGTTTAGCTTGTCCATTGCCCAACGCAAATGATTCATCTCGTTGATTCTTCAAGTGAACTGCGTTAAAAGCCGTCGGCATTATTGTATACCGTGTATTTCTTTTATTTTCCTTAAGTTTCCTAATTATTAGTAGACGTGACACCCACGCATCGATATGCTGTTTTACAAAAAAATACATATATTAGTGAATTACATTAATTTTAAACAAATTAATCAAATGAAAATATAAGAAAAATATAAGACTTACCCCTCCATCGAAATAGCCATTGTCTTCTACCCCTAATAATACGCCCCACCAAGACCGATCAAGCAACAAATAGATATCATCATTGAGCTTGCATATGTCAGTGAAACACCCCTGGCTTCGCTCGTGTAGATAAAAATCAACTGCGGTCTTAGCCCAAAGGGTGTTATCCAGAATTGTGTCCGGTAGTTGTTTCCTCTCCTCTTCAGATACCGGTATGGTACTGGCCGGTAACTCATACGAGAGCCAACTTGAATCCATCATGTCCGGCATGTCAGAGGGTTTCTCAAGAATCCTACATATGACGCCATGTGAATCGGGCTCTTGAATGGTGGGAGGGACCTCTTCAACGATGACAGTGGCCTCTTGAACGGTGGGAGGGGACTCTCGAGGAATAATAGGGGCCTCTTCAACGATAGGAGTGGACTCTTGAGGGATGATAGGCGAGTCGGGCTTCTTCTTGCGGTGTCTTCGCACTATTGGGGTATACGGAGACTTAATAGCACGTGCACGCCGTCTGATGCGTGAACTCTGTCGTGCAAGAAAAACCCGACGTAAAGCATCCACCTTATCGGTCCGCTAAATAAAAATACAAATATCAGTAAATAAACAGACATGATATTTAAACAGTGAAAACAAAGATAAATATATTTCAAACTTTCAACCAAAAGACAAAACAAAGACAAATACTAACTTCACAGTGTTAAAGTAAAAAGTTTAGCAGTTTTGGCAGCAACCGAATAAATTTACCAAGCAATCTAAGTGAAATGGTTAATTTAAGTGAAATTACGAGTAAATTTATCATCATGTTAAATATGGAAAATCTTAAACTTACCTCGTTGCGTAGAGTATGAACCTCATTCTGCAACGATACTACCATCTCACGTAGAGCGGCAACCTCACCACGTAAAGTAGACACCTCCACACGCCATGCACCATCGTTATCGCGTAGAGTACCGATCTCCTCACGCAAGGCATTGACCTCATCACGTAACTCCCTTGACTCATCCCGTGGAGGTGGAGAACAGGGAGATAGAAGTCGTGGCATCTTTGTCGGTCGCCTATCATGAGGTGATGGTGGAGAAGAGACTCGATGATGTGACGGGATAGGTGATGGCTCTCGTTGTAGAGGTGTATAGTCGGGTCGATCAGGTGATGGCTCTGGGTGAGGTGATGGCTCTCGAAGTGGAGGAAGTGGAGGCTGCTCATCATTCGTGCCATCAAAAAAACGCTGACTAGCTTGCCACCAATCAGTGGCAAGCTCAGCCTCCGTGGGTGTCAGTCTCATTAATGGAGTGTTGGCCTCCTAATAATATAAAAACTAAAACAAAGTTAAACGTCTACTATTAATAACTTGTTTATATATGATAGTATTTGTGTTAACTTACATTATTTATTGTCGCATATGGTATTAAGTCTTCCCAATCCAACATACGTTTCCTCTTCCAGGAAATAGCCCTAGGAATATCATCTGAGGATTTTAATGCATATGTCCGCATGCTGGGGAAAGCCTCGAATATCCAAATCTACAAACAATATAATAACAAACATTAGTAATTGTTAAATAATTAATTATAATTTTGAAAACATTATATAGAAATTCTTACCTTAAAGGCCCAAACAAAGCCTGACAAAGTGTATTTCGACCCATCGCCCCGCAAACATTTGCGGTCATCAAAGGCAGACGACAACTTAGTCCAGGTAGCTTTCCATATATACGAACCCCACGGAAACAGATTCCATGCATTTAGGTCCTCTACCAATAATATTAGCTCCTGAGGAATAGGTTGTCTGGCCTCTCTGCCTAGAAAGCCGGCATACAAAAGTAGTAGAAGGCATACTCGGACAACATCGACGTCATTCATCCGAGTAAAACCATCTTTCTTATTAAACAATTTCTTCATGTCGTCGACGTGTAAGTTCGGCTTCTCTATTGACTCATCAGGAAAAACCCTGGATAACCATGATGGGCGGGTGATATGACGAGTGTACCGGCCTACATCATCGTGTCCGAATCGTAGACCAGTGATTAAGCAGAACTCCTTCCGCCCAAAACAAGTATACGCCGGTGGAAAATGAAACCATATCTCTTCCTCACCACGTTGTATACTGTCAGGTAGATCGCTAGTCATGGTCTGAAGCCACAAATGGGTCAAACTAGCATCTCCACCCGGATGCTGTACTCTCAGCCATGGCCCGAAGCAGGTTTCTTCAAACAATTTTCTTTGTGCAGGTGAAAGCTTCGAAGCAATTGTAGTGGCTAGGCTAACTTTATTCCTTAATGTCAATGAAGCCGAAAAAAATTTCTACAAAAAAACAATAAACATACCAAGTTAGATATACCAAAAATTACACTGTCAAGATATACCAAAAACAAAACAATAAACATAAATAGTAGTTTATTCTTGAAACTAAAATTTGCAACAATGTTTCTGTCTTTTGGTTGAAATGAAAATCGCAACGAGATAATGAGAATCGCAACGCGGAAATGACTATCGCAACGAGAGAATCGCAACGCGAAATGACTATCGCGACCAGACAATCGCAACGCGAAATGAAAATCGCAACCGCGAAATTAAAATCGCAACGCGAAATGAAAATCGCAATGCGAAATGAAAATCGCAATGCGATTTTGTTTTCGCGTTGCGATTTTTATTTCGCGTTGCGATAGTCATTTCCACGTTGCGATTCTCATTCTCGAAACTATTCTTCTTCTGCATTACTTCAACCAAAAGACAAAGCAAAGACAAATACTAACTTCACAGGCTAAACAGTTTAGCAGTATTGACAGCAATCGAATGAATTTAATAAGAAATCTAAGTGAAATGGTTAATCTATTATTGAAATTACCAGTAAACTTATCATCAATCTCAATATGAAAAACCTAAAATAATGCAAAAATTTCAAAATAAAAATAAAAAAAACTAACCCTCGGAGGTTGATTTTCCATTTCTGAATGATTGTGAGGGATTTTTGACTGTGAATGGTTGTGAGGGATTTCGCCGGCGATGGGGACGGAAATCTTCGGAGATGGGGACGGATTTCGCCGTAGAGAGTGAGAGATGGAGATGGGACTGAGTGTTGTGTTTTTGGGTTTGAGGTTATGAGTTGCGTGCGATTACTGTGGACGGTTCATTTTCCGATTTATTAAGAAAAAATACGTGTTTGGAATTTGAAAAAAAAAATACGCGTTAATACGAATGGCGCTAAGTAAATCGCGTTGCGAAAGTCAGTATCGCGTTGCGAAAGTAAGTATCTCGTTGCGATTTTTTATTATCGCATTGCGATAGTCAGTATCGCATTGCGATTTTCCCAATTCGCGTTGCGATTTACTTATTCGCATTGCGAATTTCCCAATTCGCGTTGCGATTTACTTATTCGCATTGCGAATTGGGAAAATCGCAACGATACTGTAGACCATCGCAACGCGATTTTCAACTATCGCATTGCGAAAATGCAACGCGAATTTGCGATAATGGAGATCGCGTTGCGAATTAGCGATCGCATTGCGATTTTGTTAGTCATTTTGACAAATCCGGAAAAAGTTGGTTAAAATCATATATTATATGGGATTTTTGGTCACTGAGGTTATTTTCTCTAAAAATAATTATTAAAATATTAAATGTGTAGTTTACCGCCAACAAACTTGAAATGCTATTATTTTGTAACGAATTTGCAACTTCTTTTTCAATTTTCGATTCACAAATTTTGTTGTTTGTAACAGCATAAACTGAGCAGAGATAGTCGGTCAAGGAGTTGAAGATGCTAACTGAAACGAGGTAGCCTGATATTTTTTATTTTGCGGTTTCACTGTTAATATTCGGGTGTGTCTAGGATTTACTTTTGAAATCACTGTTAACATAGAGCTACTTTTAAAAAGACTGGAAAAGATGGTTTATGTGCAAAGATGAAAACAAAGGAACAACGGATGTGTAAAAGATAGAGATGATTGATTCAGGTTCCTCAATAAAAACCTGTTTGTAAGGCTAAACACGTCTCTTCCCGTGTCCATCAATGTCATTTTTTTCCAGTTATCTTTAGAATTATGGTTTTGTTGTCTATAACAAGATTGAATGTATCAGTGGTTTGCTGCCCTTTTTCAGTTCCTTAGTTCATGTATTTATTCTTATGGTTATTTGATTGTAGTGACCAAATTGTTATCCAAGCATTGAAGGCAGGTAATTGGAATATTATAGGAGCTCTTGGGTCTTTCTTTAGCCAGCGTCGTTTTGAAAGTTATACTATACATTTGGAAGAGCTTTATAAAAGATATAAAGGCAAGCTTTTCTTTCCTCTCTCCTTCCATTTTTTTTATTTCTCATTCTATTTTATAGTTTGCCTTAATAATTTGTGGTTTAATAATTTGTTAGTTTAGTATTGTTGATGGAACGTAACAGAGAATACTGCTGAATTTCTTTCTGTTCTTTGAGATATTGGTGTACTCTTATTTTCATTTCGATGAAATCTGAAATTCATTTCTGCAGCTTACATTCCATTGATTGATACCATGGCTATATTTAGTACCTTATATGACTCCTTTAAAAAATAAAACAAAATACTTACATATGTTATTCAGATCCTAACACAGATATGATACTAGCTGATGGTATTACTCTTCTATGCAACGACCTCCAGGTAGCCTTTTTATCCTTTGAGATTTGTTGTCTGACATATTTTTGACCCCTTTACTTTTCTATTATTTCGTTGGTACATAAATTCATTTGCGATTCAAAATATAAAATAACACGTAGAATCCTTCTTCTGACAGTGGATCCCCAAGATATTGTTATGGTATGTCCGCAGCCTGAAGTACACCTCTTGTGATAAAAATCATAGATTTTTTTTTCACTATCTATATTCTCCTCTTTAGCTTACGTTTTTCTAAAGTTCAAAGTGCTAACTAAAAGTTTCAGAATCCTGCTGATGTTGTTGATTGCTTTTATCATCCTTTCCTTGGAATGCATATGCGTGTTGACTCTGGTCTTTCCTTTTTCTCATCTTGAATTCTATTAGTTTCAAGTTCTATATTTCACTAGAATAATAGTCTTCAGTAATGGTGATGTGGCTTTTCTAAATTATGTTTGAAGTAACTGGTTGGACTTAAACAATTTGCGATTTAGAGGGTTGTGGAAGGAGGATTTTGGCTTTAGCAAAGGCTAATGAGTTGGCTAGCATAGTTCTGAAATTTTCATTCATCGATGCTGGTTAGCATGGTTGTCCAAAGCCCTAACTCCTGTTATGATGATTGGTGACTTGAGAAAGTGACAATGGTGGGTACTTGAGGTTAAATGTTGCGTTAAACTATTAAAGTAAATTTGGACATTATCATAGACAGTTAAATCTTCTAGGAGGTTTCACATGATGTCAGTGGATATTTAGAAGTTCCTATCTGGTTCCAATATTTTGTGGACACTTGTGCTAATATTGGCGGAAAATTGCAGTTAGTTGTTTCATGGCACATGAAGGCTTCTACCATGTGTGAATATTCCAAGGAAGAGTTTTTCACTGGTTTGCAGGCACTAGGGTGGGCATCTCTGTCTTTTTGTAATTTCCCAACCTGAAATGAAATTAGATTCAATACCGACCTACTGTAATGTGATTCTGATAGAAATTTAAAAAATTTCATGGCAGGATAGATTCATTGGAGAAGTTTATTCAGAGGATATCATTTATGCGCTCTGAGCTGAAAGATGAGCGTATGTTCAGTGCACCATAGAGTTTAATTTTCAGTATCCAACAAGAAAATATTTGAACATGTTAAGCATGTTGCGTTTAGCAGAAGAAGTGCCTTCTATATAGATATATTTAGACAATCAGCTTTTTTATTTTTTTCTTTTAACCCTCCAAATTAGTTATGTATATTAATATGTTGTGATTCATATGCAGAACTTATTTGTGTGATGCAAGCTTGTTTTCGTCTTTGCTTATTGTAACTGCAGAAAAGTTTCGTGAGATATATAACTTTGCATTTGGCTGGGCAAAAGAAAAGGTAGGCTATCCTTTCATGTCAACTGTCCACAATAGAAATTTTCTAATCTCTAGGCAGAAGAACAATTTGCTGTTATTAGTTTCATTAATCTGAATTAGACTACTTTTTTCTGGCATGGTGTTTCTTTTTGCATGGCAGCAGTTACCGCCTCACATGATTCTCCTTGTTTGAGCAGTTGGGAATGTTTATGTTACAAAAATGAAGTTTCAGCCTTTAGATTACTTGTCTAGCTATATATTTAGTTATAAAATTACTTTAAAACGTGAATTAACACAGTCAGAAGATCCACTAGAATGTTAATCTGGTGGAAGAATACATTCACCTATATAATACCTTTATGCAGGAACTTAATAATTTATTTTCTGCCTCAAGGTCAGAAATCTTTGGCATTGGACACTGCCATTGGTATGTGGCAATTGCTCTTTGCTGAGATGCAGTGGCCATTGGTTGACCATTGGTGCCAGTTTTTACAGGTACCTTAAAAGCATATACTTCTCTTCCTAATCCTGTTTGGAATTCTGTAATATGCTGTGAAAAATATAGTCATTTTGAACTGACCTGCAATATTGCTTGAGATAATAATTATATGGTATGGTTTTCCTCGTATAAATTTAACTTAGAGAATGAACACCGTGATAAGAAACTTTGCTGTGAAAAGGTGATAATGCATAATCTCTATGTTACCAAAGGCTTAATGTTCTACCTTAAGTAAATCTTTTGATAGCTGGATTAGTAGGAATTTCTTTAGACTGAAATTATGGCTGAAAATTTTAAAAGAATCAGGATCTTGGGGTGCTATTTCATTCTTTCATCAAAGGTACATATGTTGCATGATGATTATCTCCATAAAATTGAATGTACTATCCTCATTTGTAAAGTTCTGTCAGATATGGAATTTCATGAGGTTTTGTATTTCTTCCACCTTGGTTAGTTCTTTAATTGTATTTGTGCTTTGATGCCGCTTGAACCAGGCCCGACATAATAAAGCGATCTCTCAGGACACGTGGTCTCAACTTTTGGTGCTTGCTAGAGTAAGTTAAAGGCTTCAATTCAGTGTCTTGGATATCAACTGTATTCTATCATCAACCGCACATTAGATTAATAACTTCACGCTACCTGACTTGCTGCAAATCGAGTGAAAGTGTTTATGCATTGCTATGTCGTTCAGATTTGGGTGTACGTACATCTAAGAGTTTGGTTTCATCATAATTCAAAACATGATAATTTGTTTTAATGTGTTTTTATCATGCAGACGATGGACCTTGCACTATCAAATTACGATGCCGAGGGTGCATGGCCCTGTCTTATAGATGAATTTGTGGAATACTTGAACGAGAATGGCATCATTCAAAATGGTGAGTCTAGTGATTCGACCCAAAAACGATAAAAGGGACTGCTAGGAGATAACATCATTGCGTGGAATTTGTTTCAACTTTCTGGAAAATAAGATGCAAAATACCTTGTGTAGTGACAATTGGTACACAATGCATAATTTTTAGTTTGATGGGACTGATAGTATCGTTTTATGCATTTGCAAAAGGAATATATTCATTCTAAAAGAATAATTTCTCCAAAGCAAAAAAAAAAAGATGCTTGAAATTCAAGCAAACATGGCCTTAATACTAAGCCACCCAACCTTTTCCCCCTTGGCTTATGGCTTCCAACACAACTAACTTAACACTAAACTTCAACTTGCTTGATTATTTTATAAAGGGACAAAAATTATACCATACCAGTCTAAAGAGGAATCTCCAAATGTAATTGACGTTCCTCCTTTTTCTTAAATATGATTAAATAATATTGGTTTGACATCAATCAATGGGATTTCTTAAAACTATATGGATGTAGTAAGTTGAACATTTAGTGTCATCATATATGTATATGAAAAGTTTTATGAACCCATGTTCTTGTACAAATTGTGAATGTAGGACCAATTGATATCGAGGATGTCAATAGTTTAAGTTCACAGAAATGGGGTTTACATTTGAATACCCAATAAGCTGTTTGTTGAGGTGATAGTAGTTTTGCCTCTATAAGCATGAATATACATATTTAAATTCATATAAATATATGCCGAGAAGGTTTTATCTTAAATGTTTTTTATCAGATTTAGATTAATCACAAATTAACCATCACTTTCTCACTTTGTAACCTACGTGTGAAACAATCACACGCTAAGTCTATGACTTAGTGAGGCATATAAACATATAATAGAAAAATCTAACTTATAATCATGCATGAACAATTACTACTATCATATCATACACCAACATATTTCTATTCATATATCAAATCCACACATGTACATATATGATTATCTTCTTTCTTATCATTATCCTATTATTATCATTAATACCTTTATCGTATAATCATATACTTATCATTTATACCCATCATATATTATTTCATAAAGAAATACACTTAACATCATATAATTCATGTAATACAGTTCATATAACTAAAAACATATAACCTTTCATATAGCCAATACACACATATACATATACCATTATCAATATATCATGCACTAACCAAGCAATACTCCAATACATGAATCCTGTAATTTATTCCATATAACAAATTACATGTACATATCACATTCAGTATATCTGATTAATCTTTTTATTAGCCCATGTACACCTGTGAGAACTTAAGGAATGTGAGTACATTGAGGTTGTGCACTATTTCTGTCACCACAGCTCATATAAGTCCCACTGAGTAGCATATGAATTTTGTCTCGAATGACCTATGTATTTTTCCCGAAGGACCGCGTAGACCCTCGACTCTTGACATGCCAACTATACAGATAGCTCTCGTATCATATAACATGGGCATCTTTCTTATGCTTCATATATTCATGTATTTACTTTCACATTGCTCATCACATAGACATGTATTCTCATATGTTCACATAATTTGGATCTCATATACATATAGTCACGAAGATCACTTTTCCATAGCTTATATCAACTTTTCATGTCATTTCACTCTTCTTGTTACATTGTTTATATCTTATTCTTATATCTTCTCATAAACATATATTCACATATACATGTCATTTCATTATCCTTATTATTATTCTTATCACAACCATTAACCCCTTTTTCTTACCATATACATATCATATACCATGAAACAAACATGCCATCATGTAATTTCTATAACATATTTCATATAGCCTCATATATCACTTCACATAGATACATACTCAAATACTCATAGTTACATAGTACTTAAATTATTCCTATTTACATCATTCATGGTCATATAACTTCCATCACAAATTCACTTATTTTATCCCTTGTTCTCATATGTTCATATTTATCATATAACACATAACATATGTCATATTTATAAACATATATCTTATACTATATGTGCATATCATCATTTTATATTCAAATTTCTTAAGTGATATATTATTCTCAGTTCATTCTATAATTCAATCTTATCTAGTTTTCTTCAATTCTCTATAAATCATATAACTTTAATGCACTAATTCTCATAATTACTCATATTGCTATGTACTTGCCTATGTTTCTATTATTTATATAACATTTACACATGTTTACCTAGTTCAGTTTCACATAACTTATCACCTATACAAGTCTTCTAATAAATTATCATCAAAAGCTCCTATAACGTCTTCCTATGGTTTTATAGATCTTTACCATATATCTTATTTATTATAAGTTTATTTAAGCATATACATCTTTCCCATATAATTTATCTTACATGTTCATATAATCACTTCTATCAATGTTTCCTAATATATATATTATTCTCATATTGTTCTATAGGTCAATGCTATTTAACTTATCTCACTTTTTATTTAATCCCTTAAGTTGAATATACTAATTCCCTTATTTCTAAATCAAGTAATTTATATCTTGTTTCATATTTTATGTCACTTTCTCTTGTTATCACATAAGTCATTGGTATTTTGCATAATTCACGATCCTATAACTTATATCCCATGTTCATATAGCTCATATAGCATTTTTCCTATAATACATAAATCATTGCCATATAACACTTATCATATAAATTCATACCACATAACATGTAATACGAACAAAGCATATTCACGTAATATCAAACATAATCATACTTCTAATCATACAATCATATATTCAACATATTGGAAACAGACTTGTCACAAGTCCAATTTCCATATACAATACGTATATTCTAATAATACGCACTCACCTGGCCTCACTAGTCAATACCGATCTCTTATCTTTTCCCTTGATCGGTCTTACTTGTCAATGGTTCCGGAACTCGTTTAGGCTATGTATCTACATAATTACACAATTTAAGGCAATTATTAGATGTCTACACCTTGTAATTCGATACTAACAACTTAAACAAACTTAATAAACCAATATTCACTTTTTCCTTTAGGGGGTATCGATACCCTCCTTAGGGTATCGGTACCCTCATTGCATTCTGGAATTTTTCGTTTGAGAGGGTATCGGTACCTGTTGAATGGGTACCGATACCCCTAGCCCAAAAATCACATTTTCATTATGAAAATTACTTCATTTCAGCTCAATCACTTCATATATCATTCCCTTTTATATTCTTAATTTACATACACATGCGTAAACTTACCTATACTCCTTTATCACATCTTTAACCTCAAAATCCTATCCTCCATATATAATTCAAGAATTACACTCGATTTTCAACTTGTTCCAAATTCAATTCTATTGCTTCTAACTTTTTAATTAAACCCTTGACAAGTCAAATTCAACCTCAAAATCTATTAACTCCTTTTATCTCAATAATTCACTTAAAAACTCCTTTTACTTAATCTATCCTAACTCTGTCATCTTTTGATTTAAATTTGAGTTAAGCTTTCTTTAAGCTTAAGTATACTCTAATGATCATAACCAACTCAAAAATTCAACAAGAAATTAACTATCTGGAAAACTCACCTTTGCTTGGAGCTCATGGCCACGATGGAGAAGAAGAGAACCCACTCTCCAGACTCTTCTTTCATTTTTCTCCATTTCCCACGTTTATCATCCTATATAAAGGGAAAATAAAAATCTTTCTTATCAAATTACCATTATACCCTTCAAACTTTCCATAATTACCATCTAATCATATTGAAATATTCCTATTTAAGTCATTAAACTTTTAACTTGTTTCAAAATCGAGCACATAATTTTAAAAAATTGCAATTTAGTCACTGACCCTGATTTTGGGATATTACACTCTCATTTTAAAAATTTATTACTTCTTTACCTAATTTATCTATATATACCCTTTTCATAAACTATTTATTAAAATAACACATTCTGAAGATTATTTATAAAAATAGTATTCATTTGTGTACGAAGAATAGAGGTAAGGTTTTAGAGTTCTGGGGTTTAGGATTAGATCCTCTTAAATTAAGGGTTTATGGGGAATGACTAGGTTTAAGTTCGGATGTAAAACATCCAACTTTAGAAATATTTTCCATTACTATCAATTAAATTAAGTATTTTATAAAAGATTTAGAGAGAATTATTAATAAAAATGGAATGATGAAAAGGAAAACACATAAATCCATAATATTCATTATAATGCATCAGAGATTAATAACATACAATGGAAATCGACGTGAAGATACTTAGAGAAATAGAAACTATCAATATGAGTCATACAGAAGCAATCGACTACATCACATACATTTTGCATTATTGGATGCGATAATTAAGTACTTGACAGAGATTGTGTGCCTCAGTTACCCAATAATAATTTAGATATCGATTGTAAGTGTCGTTACACATACAAAGCGTATGTTCTGGTGGCTTGAGGTTCACTTTTATCCATAAATCTTCCGGTACCTCTCAACAGTACATAACAATATATAATCCTGAATCAACGTATAAGATGTTAAGGTTAAACATAACCCGATAAAAGTGTTGGTCTGAGACCAAGGGTGGCAATCGTAAATGTGCATGTTTACTATCTGGAATATAACATCACTATTAGCATCATCCTAAAATGCTAGATAGGCCAATCAAAGACGCATGAAATCAAGAACAGAATGCTCAACAACATATTTTATGATCTTAAAAATTATGTCAATTGGAAGATCACCTAAAATTGACTTATCAACCATGGAGAAAAAGCATAACGTTAGCAAAATGATTCGGTAAGGTAAAGAAAATATGGAATAAAGAGAACAAAAACTCCAAGAGCCTCTTTTATAAGCATTCAAAAGTGTGAAAATTGCTCGCCTTAATCATAGTACAAAACCCTTTTATTACCTCGAAAATTAGAAAATAGAGATTCTCTGACTATTTGGAAAATGCATTTTAACATAAGCATTTCTCATTTTGTTAAAAAAAAAAAGGACTCTCTACACATCAGTCATGTATAGTCATTTTTTTATAATTTCTTTTACAATTTTGGGAGGGGTTTGGGCTTTGAAATATGATGGTGTAGTGTTTCAAAGTTTTTGAGGATTATCATGTAATTTTTTTTCTTAAATGTTTTGATCTCATCTATGAAAAAAAGGTTTATAAGATAATTTAGTTGAAATGTAGTAAAATATTTTTGCATCCATAAGTCTCGATTTCCTTTGCATTTTCATTGAATATTGGGAATTTTAAAGATTTTAGGGGATTAGGGTGATGGCCGATTAGGGGTGGTCGACGATGGGTACATGGGTGCTCGGCGATGACGGCAGTGACCTAGATGATCGGAGGCGGAGGCAATCAGTATGGGTAGAGGAGGAGTTTGGAATTAGAGTTTTTAAAATTTTTAGGGTTTTTTTATATTTAAGAAAAAATTAAGGTTTTTTTTCTCCAAAAAGTACAATTTTAATTTTTTTAGTTTAAATAAAATTTTAAAATTATATAAACATGATAAGTGTCATTTAATGGATTTTGTTAACAACCATTACCACGTAGATACCTAAATAATAACGTTGGTAACACCAAACACCTAAATTGATCAAAAAAGGTTTAAACATCTAAATAAAAAAAATATCATTTTAGCACTTTTTAAGTCTTATTCTTTTAAGATAACCTGGAAGAAAAGTTGAAGGGTCCAAGATGTAAATTGGTGCATGATGTTATTAAATTAAGAGGGATGGGGGTGGATTACTTCAAACTTGTCAGTTTCTTTAGATATTTAAGTACAGAGGCAAAAGAAATGAAAACGAAAACACAGAAGAGACAAGAAATGGAAAGAAAAAAAATGAGCTTGATTAAAGAGCAGCAAAACTATGATTTAATGCTTGATTACTTAGTAAAGCTTTGGCTAAGAATCTGTTAATCATAAGATTTTGCAGTTAAGAGTGATGATAATCTTTTTTCCTTGGCAATGACATAAAGTACATGTCTTTGTTTCTCCATGTACATTTCAATTTCATTCTAACCTAAAAAGGGGAATTGTACCATAAGACCAACAAAATGGGTCATCCACATAGCATGTGAGAAGATTTTAGTTAATAATAGTTAATGAGAGACGGATGCTTATTACATTTTGTATGGTCCTCATGATGATTGCATGAGGTGTCTCACTCATATCCTATTACTCAAAGAACTTTCACATGCAATTGAAGAATAACTCCGTAAAGTTATGCTCTTCTTTTCATGAAGATGATGACAATGGAAGATAGATTACTTAAAAACATTAGTTATTAACGATATCATTATTTTTATTATATTACTTAAAAACATTACTTAATATTTGTTGAGAAATTTATTCGTTAAAATTAAGTGTGCAATAAGGATCAATCTAAATTAATTAGAACAAAATAGAACCGATAGAAAAAAAAAAGGCTGGTGCATGTTAGAATAGGCGGCACGTTTAATATATAGACATATATGTTTAATGAAAATGATAGTCTTATAAATTTGGATTTTCTTTTCTATGAGGAGAGCTGTTCCCAAAACCCCTCTTATCTTCTTCTTCTTCAACCCTAAAAAAAATCTCCATATTTGCATATCGCATTTCTTCTGGAATCTCAATCTCTTGTGAGAGAATGTTCCAACCAAAGAAGCCCTCAACTATGAGTTCCCACGACAGAACCATGTGTGTTCAACCCGATTCTGGTCTCGTGCTAACCACCGACCCCAAACCCCGCCTGCGTTGGACCGTGGAGCTCCATGAACGTTTCGTCGACGCCGTTACTCAGCTCGGAGGACCTGACAGTAGGCACACCACTTCCCTTTTTCATCCTTCAATACAATTCTATCCATTTCTTAATATATATGATCAATTGCATAACTTTGACACACAGAGGCCACTCCCAAAGCAATCATGAGAGTTATGGGTGTGAAGGGTCTTACACTTTACCACCTCAAGAGCCATCTCCAGGTTTGAATGCAACCATCTGCATATCGTTTCGTTCTTGCTTTTTCTCTTCTTCTAGAGCACTTTTTGAGATCTTCTCTTCTCTATGTAGGGTTGCCTTGATTTCACTTTTCTTTTCTTCTTATCTGGTTTCTCTTTTTTCCTTTGCTTCTTTTTTGTTATATTCTTGTTTCTGGATCAAAAATTCAGGCTTGGAAAGCAACCGCACAAGGAATTCAATGATCACTCTATACAAGATGGTAAAGACCTGCTGGACTCTTCTTTCTATAGGGTTTTCTTTAATCAACGATTAAACATCTACTTTGCAACTTTTTTAGTTAAATAGTTTATTGTTTCTTTTCCTATTTTCGTGGCTAGATCTTCAAAGAAATACTGCATCTTCATCTGGCATGATGGCTCGTAGCATGAACGAGTAAGTACTGATTGATTTCTATTGATTTAAGGGTTTCTCTCCCTCTCTTATCTTCATGTATGTTTTTAAGTGTATATAAAAGCAGTATCTCACACATGTGCCCTCAGGATGCAAATGGAAGTGCAGAGAAGACTTCATGAGCAACCGGAGGTTCAAAGGCACCTTCAACTGAGGATTGAGGCTCAAGGAAAGTATATGCAGTCCATATTGGAAAAAGCTTGCCAATCCCTAGCTGGCGAAACCATGGCTGCAGCAGGAGACTATAAGGGTACTACTGTGGGAGCGATGAAAGATTTCAACTTCCCACCATTTCAAGACCTCAATATATACGGAGACGATCAGCTTGATCTTCAACACAACATGGAAAGATCAGCATCACTTGATGGACACTTCATGCCGAATAGTGACGACATTTGCCTTGGAAAGAAGAGGCATAGCCCTTACAGCGGAAGCGGGAAGAGTCCTTTGATTTGGTCTGACGAGCTCCTCCAACTGCAAGACCTGGGAACAGCTCCATCATCGTGTATAGGACCTCAAGATGACCCTTTCAAAGCTGAAATGATTCAAATCGGACCACCTTCTATTGATACTAGTGCTGACATTTACGTCGCAAAGTCGGTTCTTTCTGGCAATGACATAGGAGGTGAGAAGAAATCGTCGAAGTCAGAAAGGCCATCGCCGAGAAGAGCACCATTCCAAACAGAGAGGATGAACCATAATATAGCACAAGGGAGGAATTCAACATTTGGATAATCATTTGTAAAAAAAATGATTTATTAGACCTTAAGTGACAATTAATTATGCTCGGATGAGTTTGATATTTCACTAGGGTTATGGTAAATTGTGATAACAATAGTCTTTCGTCTCAGATATATGATAACGCATGCCAAGCATGACCTTTTTTTTCCTTTAAATTAATCGAATGACAGTAAAATAAATATAAAGAATACTTAAAGGAATAATCATATAAGGTTAAGAATTAATGATGAAATTTATATGTAACACCTTTTACTAATTATGTTGCATATGTGTGTAACTTCGTGTCACGGCCATGTTTTGGTCGATGTGGGTCTGATTGGACTCATGTTCCATTGAAGTAACGAACTTTTAAAAACCTTTACTTTTAGGTTAGCTACTTATGAGGGTAAACTATACTACTAGTTACTGGACTTTAGGTTATATTTGTATTTTTGTCATTAAAATTGGAAATTTTCATTGGAGACACTAAACTTATGCAAATTTTCGTTCCGATCGTTACAATCAATTGTGGTTAACGGCAGCTATCGAAATAAAAGTATTTTAAGTTCAATAACTCCAATAATATATTTCGATTTTAATGACCAGAGTGTAAAAACTCTAAAAGTTTGATGTCAATTAGTATAGTTTATCCTAAAATAAATATAATTAATTTTGTTAATTATATAATTAGATGCATTAAACCATTTTATAAATATCCTATATTTGAACCTTTCTTTAGCAAAATCTTTGTTTTGTTATTATTGATCAATTAGGTAATTATACGAATTTAAATAATATAATTTAACCTAAATATTATTTTTTATTAATTATATAACAACTACACAGTTAAGTGCAGTGGTTAAATAGAACACCTTTCTATAGGGTCTAGGGGTTTGAACTCTTCTTCAAAAAAATATTTTTCTCATTTTTATTGTATGATAATGTTTTTTTATTAAGCTAAAGTTGATTATAAAGCAATATATATCCTAAGTACTTCTAATCATTTAATAATGATGTTCAATCACTCTTGCAGTTGCTGGTGTACGAACCCGTGACATATATGAACAACAATTATTTCTTTAATCACTTAATCAGTTGGTTCGTGCTATTGCCTAATAAGATGGTTGACGAAAATATTTTACAATTTAATCACAACATTCAACCGAGTTTAAATTTAATTTATAAAAATATATTAATTACATAATAAATTATGAAGTATTATAAAAAATACTTTTTTATGACAAATTACACTAATGATCCTGAATTTTTATTGGAGTCATTGAACCAAACATATATTTTCATTTCGGTCATTGCCTTTAATGTCACATTAGCTTATATCAACCAAGGTGATCGAAATAAAACCATTTTTTAAATTTAATAGGCTTAACAAAAATTCAAACATTATTTTATTAATTAAATTGCAAATATTCTAAAAGCTTAATGACTATTAATATAATTTATCCTATTTGATATCATTACAGACAAGATCATCTGGAGGAACGAAACTCACCACTAATTTTAGAAAGAAAGAAAACAAAACACAGAAGCCATGATTGCAATAAATCAAAAGATGAAGGGTGCAGCAAAAGCAGATAAAATGAGGGAAACTCTTTCCCTTAATTTGTTAGGGCATGAATTCGTCGACAAAAGAGTGTCTCTCTTTTAATCTCTTTTCCTTTTTTCTGCAATCTTTATTCTCAAATTTTGAAGACAAAGTTAATGGTACAATGCACCATAACGGAAGATAGGATGTCCAATTTAGCTATATACCACATTTGCTGTTTTAATATAACTCCATTGTTAATGGTACTAGATTTTGTCAGTTATTAGACAAATAAATTCTATGTACTTTTAATTAATAATGTATATTAGAGTTAATTTTAATTCAAATGAAATCAAACAAATACAGAGAATAAACACCAAGGATTGACAAACACCGACTTCAGCAATCAACACTTTTGTGGCTCTTATGTTCTCTCAAAGCATCACAAGTTTTCATAAGCTGGAGTTCATTGCCACCAACACACAAGATTGGTCCACTACAAGTAAACTCATGTTGTCTGCTAGGTTTCGGACTGTTTTGATCAAGGATGGATACATGATTTTATGTCAATTAGATTACTTACTTATTTTAAGGCTTAATGCAAAAATAAGCGTCAAAGTTAACTTTAAATGTCTAAAGATTTTTTTTTATTAAAAATAAGTGTACAACGTTACACTTTTAAGTGTCTATGTTATAACGTCTGTTAAATTTAATCGATAATTCTAGTATCGTTGAAAACCTTGTTTGCGGTGTGGGTGCGGGTACTGGTGCAGCTGTTGCCTCTATGAATAGTGGTTGTTCAACCTCCTAACGGTAATGGTGCAACCACCGTTGGAGTATCGTCGGCAATTGTCGGAGCTGCTGCCATTGCCAATTACTTTGTCTTTTAAGCTTGGAATTTGCAGTCAGAAGGCTGCTAATTTTCTCTTAATTTATCTTGTTCATATAAAGTAATCATTTTAGCTAAAAATATTCAGAAGCAAAAGCTCATTAATCCACGATCTTTTTCAGATTCAACTGCAGCCTTATCAATTCATTCATAAGTCCATGGAAAGGTCTTATTAATTATTTTTAAACGTCACAAAATTTGCATTCAATGGGTGAGAGGGAGGGGGAAGACGGGGGATTAGCGGATATAACAATATTTTTAATTTATTTTAAAAATATTTTTCAAAAAAATTATAAATGTGACATGTATCATTTAACGAATTTTTTTAACATCTGTTACGACCGTAACACATAAAGTTAAATACTTGAATTAATCAAAAAATAATTTAGACACTTATATAAAAAATAATATAATTTGAATACTCATTATTATATTAAGTTAAAAATAAATATAAACGACTTTTTTTTACATAAAATATGAAGCTAAATTAACATTTAATCATATAATCTAACATGTCCACTTATTTATCATGTCATAATTTTTTTCACTGTGTTGTGTGCATTTTTTTGTCAACATGATCTGTACATTAAATTGCAGAGCAAATTTAAATTTTGTATGTCTCACATACATCTCGATATATGATAGAATAAGTAAAATAATAATGTTAAAAGAAGGTTCAAGGACTTGTATATATATTCACACATGTTTTTGACATTTTTCATGGCGACCGACATGGACTAGCATGGGTTGCCTTGTGGAAAGCGGAAAAACGAATCCCTAGATGAATTTGTTAATACCTAAAAATGTTTTGATTCTTTTGACAACACTAGTTTTATTTCTTAAATTAAGCCTCAACTCCCTATAAAAGGTCCCCTCCAACAATACTGTGATTCAAGCAAAAGTAAAAACACGATCTACTAGTTTCTACCAAATGGGGCAGCCGGGGCTATTGCCTCAACATGTTTTTGTTCTCGTGTTATGTTTTGTTGTCACCATTGTGACAGCTAATTCGCCACCTTACAAGTATGCATCTCCTCCACCACCCAAGCGTCCCTATCATCCACCGGGTCACTACAAATCACCACCACCCCCGTCTCCAAAGCGTCCATACCACCCGCCAGGTCATTATAAGTCGCCTCCACTTCCAAAACACCCTTTGCACCCTCCTCCTTACCATTATAAGTCACCTCCTCCTCCGGTGAAACATCCAGCTCCATACAAGTCTCCACCACCAAAGCATTCTCCTCCTTCACCGTACAAGTATAAGTCTCCACCACCTCCAACATACAAGTACAAGTCTCCACCTCCTCCGATCAAATATCCACCACCACCATACAAGTTCCGCCTTCTCCAGTAAAATCTCCCCCGCCACCATATCACTACACATCTCCACCACCACCAGTAAAATCTCCCCCATCACCATATAACTATAAATCTCCACCGCCTCCAGTGAAATATCCCCCACCACCATATCACTACACATCTCCACCACCTCCCGTGAAATCTCCCCCACCACCATACAAGTACAAATCTCCACCACCTCCAGTGAAATATCCCCCACCACCATATCACTACACATCTCCACCGCCTCCGGTGAAATCTTCCCCGCCACCATACAAGTATAAATCTCCACCGCCTCTAGTGAAATATCCACCACCACCATATCACTACACATCTCCACCACCTCCAGTGAAATCTCCCCCGCCACCATACAAGTACAAATCTCCACCACCACCGTATCATTACAAATCTCCACCTCCTCCAGTAAAATCTCCCCCTCCACCATACAAATACAAATCTCCACCACCTCCAGTGAAATATCCACCACCAACATATCACTATAAATCTCCACCTCCTCCAGTAAAATCTTCCCAGCCACCATATCACTACAAATCCCCACCACCACCACACCCAAAACCCTACAAAGCACCACCTCCTCATTATGTCTACAAATCCCCACCACCACCAAACCCAAAACCCTACAAAGCGCCACCTCCTCATTATGTCTACAAATCCCCACCACCACCAACACATCCCAAGCCTCACCCCCCTCATCCCAAGACTCCCGCACCTCCTTCTCACAGCCACCATACTCCTCCACACCACCCCAAATCTCCTCCATATCTTTACAAATCACCACCGCCTCCAAAGCACTACTAAGTTGATGCATTTCTTTTGATTCAGCTATAATAAGAAGCTCCCCATTATTTTCGGTAGCTTAAATCTGTTAGGCTTGTTATCTTATTATGAAGATTCTTGTACTCTTGTATGCGTCACTCATGTATCGTTTCTCATAATAACGAAGACAATGATTTGCTTTCTTAGTAGATGCCCTTTTTTTCCAGTTAAAGATATATTTAGTAACTTTATCGTTAGTAATGCCATATGCAACTCACAAGCTTGCCTGTTGAAACAATCATTTTAATTTCGAGAAGTCAACTCTTACGGACTTTAATTAACTTTAGTAATTAATAACTGTTACATAGCAAAAATAAATAAATGTGGATATTAATTGATGAGTCCATAGCATTAGCAATAATTTTCAGTAAAATATTTATTTATAGGTTGTATGCATGTGGATGTGTTTTTTTTCATATTATACAATATTAAATTTAAATCTATTGAGCGATTTTAGTGATAAAAGTGAACGTTGTTTTCCTTCGAGATTATATATTATACCAATTGTATCTATAGGGTGTATACATTATGAATGATTAAGAAATATTTTGAACATATATTATCTTATAATCACCTTAGACTATTAAAAAAATTATCAAATTTGGACATTTATACTAATTAAACTGATTAATGCATGCACGAATCAAGCGATTTCGATGGTAAATGAATTATTGTTATTCTTTGAGATCTCGGTTCGAACACTATGAGTGCCAAAGATGTGATCATTCAATGTCAAATGATTGAGAGTTATCTTTGAACAAATATTACTTTGTACTTACCTCAGATTAATAAAAAATAAAATCAAACTGATTAATTTCCATGAAATTTACAAATTTTGATGACAAACATCACATATACATACGTGATGGTATATATTACATTTTAACTAATTAATAGTATATTTTTATTTATTTATTTTTAAAGAGAGAGTCTCGTTAAGAATACATCAATTATTTTGATAATTTAGATGGTAGAATATTTGAAAACTTATCTGTAAATAAATTGTACATCTTTGCAATTCAATTTTCCAGTGAATTACATGCTTTTCTTGTCCAAGTAAGAGAGGATTATACGCTCACAACCTTTGCTAAACGATCAGCAATAACATTAACCTTCATAGGGCACACATTTAGCAACCCACTCAATCCCACATAGTACATAGAAAATCAAATGTAAAATAATAATAATAATGAAAAATCATATAAAAAAGACCCTTCACTGGTTGCGTGGCATATGAAAGCATCAACCAATCTAGAGATCTAACAATCCAAGAGGTAAACATATAAATATAGCATGCATGTTACTTTTTTAGTTTCAATAAAATATACCAACATGTGTACGACTTTTTCATGGCGTCCAACATGCACTATCGTGGGCTGCCTTGTGGGAAGCGGGAAACACGAATCGATTAAAATGTTATATAAGTAGTAATTAGTAAAACGAATATTTAAAGGTTTTTTATTATTATAACACTTATTTTACTTGTGAAAAAAACCATTAACTAGAAGTTTCTAAATAGAGCAAAAAAAAAAACTACTTGTACCTTATAGCAAAAACACCTTACACCTTTTTACAGTGTTGTCGCTGCTCAGGAATAGACTGCGAGGTGCAGTCACAACCCTTCAAAATTTAAATTCCCTTATAATTTAAATATTTTTTGTATTTTCTATTACTAATCTAATTATATATCCTTTAAAATTTTGTAATTTTGCATCCTTAAAGTTTTAATATAAATTTTTATGTTCGCACATTTTAACAAAAAACCTTGCGTACGTCGGTCATTCCAATACCACAATTCTATTTTGTGACTTTGTTTTCCCTCTATAAACCATCTTTCATTATTTGATTTTTGCTTTAAGAGAACATGGCGTCCCATTGGAAGAGGAGAAACAAAGATAACACATGTTATCCTACTCGTTGATAACTTGTTGGAAAAGATTCCTTGGAAAGGATTGTTGGCGTGTTTTAGTTATCACGACGAAATTACTAATGTGTTCATCCTTAAAAAAAGGAATAAAGGAGAAAGAAAGTTCAGTTTTATCTAGTGATGGGCATAAAAATATTTTTAAGAGTAGACATGTATATATTAACAACATAACATTTTTGTTTGTTGATGAACACAAATAAAATCTCAATAGACACAATCAGTAAAAATAAATAATTAACATAAAAAAATGAATTTCAGTAACCACCTAGATTGATTTTGTCCGATTCAAACATGTGAATCATGCAAGGAGGGAAATGAGCAGGTTGAGCATTTGATGTATCAACAAATGCTGAACTGGTGATGGGAAAAGGTTTTTAAAAAAAAGAGAGAGAAATCAAAGGAGTGGTGGATGGAAGTAAAATAAATATCACTCGTCAATGTATTATGGGATGGTGTTAGAGTTTTTGGAAAGTAGATCGCGAAATAATGGGGAGAATTCATATACATGGATTATTGTTTATTGCTGATCTTTTTTTATGAAAGGTGATATTCAGATTATTACAAATGAAATGAATGGTGCAATTGAGAGTTGAAGGTAGGTATTATCAAATACTTGTACATGAAATGTATTATGATATATTGTCAAATCTGGAAATCATGTTGAAATTCAATCAGCGTTAAAAGTTATCGTCGGTAAAGGGAGCGAGAAGGAAGTCATTCGAATGGCTATTGATGAGGTCTTCAATGTATCAAGCCCCAGATTCGAGGTCAGAAGTATGAATGACAAATTCTGAAATTTAAAAATTTTAAGAATGAATTTAGAAACATGGACTAAATTGAACAAGATGCGTGTTTAGAGTGAAATTCAAGAAAAACTAGAAGTTTTGGGCCATTTCATGAAGCATAGGTAAATCGGAGAATGATCTTCCAAATTTCCCTTTCTATAATATATATATATATATATAAACTCCCTAAATCATATCGACTGACCATTACCCTTCTATTTACCGCCGCTCGCCGTTCATCCCTTGAGAATTAAAAGAAACCCCAGGACATTTCATCCCTTTGTACACCCCGCGCCTCTGCCTGTCCTCAGCGACATTCACCGTAAACCTACTGCCATTTTGGGTTCACTGTTCACACATCTGTTGTCGCCTTCCGGTAGGCCTGTAAATGAACTGAACGTTCAGCGAACCGTTCATGAACCGTGCGGCGGGAAGTTCGTTTATGTGCGTTTATTTATTAAATGAACGAACATGAACAATATTTTGTGTTCGTTTAATTAAATGAACGAACATGAACATAGGTCTCGTTCGTTCATTTACGTTCGTGAACGTTCGGTTATGTTCGTTTATATGCGTTTAGTTATGTTCGTTTATGTGCGTTCATTTATGTTTAACCTAATATTCTTAAATCAATTTTGGTGACCAATTTGTATGTATCTTAAAAATATTAATTAATATGATATTTTGATGACCAACTTCATAATTAACCCAATTTTACAGCCTGATTAAGCGGTAATACAAAAAACCCTAAATCTAAAAACAATATTTTCTCAACTCTTCTCCAACCCGTCATTCAGCTGTTCTTGATTCTCAACTCTCCCCACCCTCCACAATTTTCATTTCTGCAACAATTCGACGGAGCTTCAAGTCTTCAACTGCAACGATTCGACAGAGCTTTATCTCTTTCCCTTCTTGAACGTGATTTCATAAGGTAAATAATTTGATTTTTTTTTGGTCTGTTAATTTTGGGGTGTGAATTTAGGGATTTTTTGTGGCATCTTGAACGATGTGGAACCCCTTGTACGCCGCTATGAACGGTGCATTCGACCAGTCGGTCTTCTCCAGCCCACCACTCGTTGCCCAGTCATCCGCGTTAGAGTTGCCCTTAGGGAGTCCCAGTCAGATTTGCGCTTATATCCTCTAGTGGGGGAAGAAAGTGGCGTGGTCAGTGGAGCGCTGCTGGATATGGCTGCAATGTTGCGGAGGAATGGAAGGAGGTGAGTCGAGGTATTTGAATTGAAACGAGTCAGACTCGGGCATAATAAAGATGAGGGACTCGCATGGTAGGAAGGTTCGGGGCTTGGGAAAGATGAAGACTGTGGACTGGGATGGTGGAAGGAGAACAATATTAAATTTAACATTTTGTCAAAAATGGCTGCTGACATATTGGCAATTCCAGTCACTACTTTTGCTTCTAAATCTGCTTTCAGTGCTGGTGGGAGGGTTATTGATCCGCATCGATCCTCTTTAGGAACTAAGATGGTAGATATGCTTGTTTGTGGAGCTGATTGGTATCGTCAATACTATGGGTTGGAGAAAAATAAAAACAAGGTATTTTTATGTTTTAAGTTTTATTGAATTTGGTTTTACAATGACTAATATATTTTTGGTTTTTTGATTTGTTGTAGCAAAACGAAGATATCATACATGTTGAGATTCCTTGAAAATGAGGATGAATGAATTGGTATAACCTCGCTAATTTAGTATATTTTTCATCTTTTGTTATAACTCCTTTAATTTAATATAATTTTATTTGTTTGATTTTGATCAAGATGGATGATGAATTAACGACTGATTATGAATGCAAGTTGAATATGTTACGAATATTATTGAAGTTGTTTGGATTTCAAGAAGATTGTTTTGTTGAACAAATTAACTTTAAGACTTTATTATATTCATATAGCTTACTTATGATTTATGTATATTTTTGTCGTGTTCGAACAAATTAACTCTAAAGTTGTGTGAATCATTTAATATCTTTAAAAGATTGATCGAAATATCTGATATCTTCAAACATTTCATCACTGCTAATCAGCTCTTACGCTATTATCACTGTAGATTTGGTTGATTTGCATTGTCGACTATTTTGCATGAAAGAACAATGGAAGGTAGGGTCTCCAATGTTTATGTTCGTTTATGTTTGTGTTCATTTATGTTCGTGTTCGTTTATGTTTGTGTTCGTTTATGTTCGTTTATTTATTAAATGAACGAACATGAACAAGCTATATTCCTTAATGAACGAACATGAACAAAAAAAAATTTGTTCGTTTATGTTCGTGTTCGTTTATGTTCGCTTATTTATTAAATGAACGAACATGAACATACATCCGTTCGTGTGCGTTCGGTTCGTTTACAGGCCTACCTTCCGGTTACCACTACCGTTTCGGTTTTGGTAAGCCGAATCTTGAACCCGATTCTTTTAATTAAATTTAGTTAAATCCTAACCCCCGATCAAATATCTTACATGTAACAAATTCACCGATTCGTATTTTGGTTATGATAGTTCAATAAAAGATATTAAGTGTGTTGGAATATTATATTATATTTATCTATATATTCACTTTTTGATAATGTATTGATTTCGTGAATGATGTGTTGAACTGAAAGTGTGGATCACGTCGGCACTAGCTCAAATTATTTTTGATGTGTATGTTGGAACAAAAATAATGAATCCACAAATCACCTAAAATCATTGGGTACAAGAGCTAATGTCAAATTATGAAACATAATCATTATAATTTAAGCATATACAGCTTATTTCTTTTTCATTATGAGTATTTTTATTATTTAAGCTAAGGTAGTTGATAATAATTAGTTATAGCATATGAGTCACAAATAGCGGAATATAATAATACTAGTTTCTAGTTTTTATTTCATTTTGATATAAGTGACATTTAAATAAAAAACTCGAACTAAGATTTGGTAAACATGAAGTTTGATTTTGAAGGTATTGAAATTTTACAATACTTTTAAAATTTAATATTATGTCTACTAAATTTTAGCTCGAGCTTTTTACTCAAATAACACTTGTATATAAAATGAAGTTAGATCACATATCATTTCTATATGCTATTACTTTGTTGTGTGATACATTACACTCGGCTCTGATATTATTAGCGGTTATCTTAACTTATATAACGAGGGTGTTGATAATAAAATAAAAATAGTATTTTCGTCTTCAATTCTAATGATGTGTTTCCTAACTCGACATTCACGATATGTTCTTGCACTTGATGATATTGATCATTTGGCGGCAAATATTTTACTTTTCATGTCTTAAATTTATGGTGGATTTGTTGTTTTTGTTTCAACAATCTCGCCTGAATTATTTATAGTGAGCTTGTAAAAATCGTAAACAATGCAACCTCTAAAGCTAGTTGAATCCATTGGATACGGTTGTTTCCTTAGCCACTTCTTTGTTAAGGTGGGCATTGATTGCTCTCTTGATGTTGGTCATCCCAAATTGACCTTAAATCCTTGAAGAAATCATGTTGATAGCTGCTTGTGGGCAACCGATGGCAATGGAAATAAAGGATATACTTGGTGGATCCAGGGAAGAACGTGCGCAATATGATGTGATGCAAGACAGAAGATTTGGTTAATCGTGTTCCACCCGAGCGATATTGGTGGGCTTAACGAAATCTAAAGCCAACTTTAGGAGACTTATGAAGAAGTCAATGTTGGGCTTGATTCGATGTGGAGTAGGATATCTTTTCGTCCTACATCTTTGGATTTCGACCCTTCATTGGCACCGGATGCTTGATTGCCTCTCTTGATTCTCATGCTTTGATTATTATTATGTTTTTATGATGATACTTTTTTATATTTTACTACTTTGGTGACTTCGACTATTATGCCTTGGATATTTTGGTATTTTCTATTTGGATTTAAAACTTATGTATTTGGATGTTTATTGCTTTCTATATTTGAGATATATGTTGGTGTTTTAGATATTTTTTGACAATTTTTATTAAAATTATATTGTAGAGTCGAGTCTAGTGTAGTTTTACTCAAACTTATTCACGGAATTACCACATCTCATGCTTATCCAAACCTGGCCCAAAAATGTGGACGTAAAGTTTTGTCCAATCATTATTTATATTTGTTAAGGGCTAACTCAAGCTCGTTTTCGGTTTGCTCATATTATTTTCTAAATATTTATTAAACTTTTTAAATTTAATATTAATAATTTTATATTATTGAAATTATTTTTCTACTCTTATATATATATATATATGAACAACTTAATATTTTTTAATATTTACATTATAATATTATATATTATTATAAATTTAATTTCTATATGATATGAAATATATAATTGATATGAAATATATAATGTATAAAAATAATATAATATATTAGAAAATGAGAAATTAGAGCGGGTTAAATTCGAACCCTGAACGTTGGAGCTCAAGTTTAACTCTAATTTTAAAACAGACCTGGTTTACGGATTTAAAAATATTATTTAAATAATTTGAAATTTTAAATGGGCCTTTAAAGTTGGACAGATACTTTTATCATTAAACAAGTAAAGTTAAAGGTGCTATTGGGGGTTGAGAAAATAAATATTTAAAGATTTAAAATGAGGTAAGGTTGGGTATATTAAAAGATCCCGTCCAAATCCATGCTTAAAACGCATATTCTTGTTCTTTTCCTTGAATAAGACTGGAGCTGAAGAAGAAGATGAGAGTAGATGGGTAACTCAAGTTCCAATCAGAAGCGGAAGCAGGCGGGAGCAAGTTCATTAGATAAGTCATCGAGTTCAGGCGATTTCTCAGCCATGTCGCAAGGACGGCCTGCTAATAAGCAATCTGCCAAGGACAAGTATGGATTCATCGCTGATAACTTCTCAACTCTTCACCAGGTTCTCTTCCTCCTTTTTCGCCGTAATTCTTCTGTTTTAACCTTGCAAAATATTCAATTAATACAAATTATTAAGATGTTTTTCATCTTTTTAAATAATTAATGCTTATCCCTGCTTAAAGTTATAACAAACCATTTTCATGAATCTCGTTGAGTGATCTTAACAAAACAATATTCTCTTTTGAGATTATAAATTCTAGCAATTATATTTGTAGATTTTTTTTAATCGTGATTAAAAAATATTTTTAAAGTTAAAAATATTTTTAAAGAGCATTTTAGATAAAAACTAATATTTTTAAAATTATTTTTTTATTAAAACTTAAAAATTAAAAATCTTTTTTTAATTGCTTTTGGCTATAAAATTATTAGGACACCGTCATAATTTATTCATTTTTTTCAATCAATTAAATTTATTCATGTATATTTAGAATAAACGTTTTAAATTCTTACATTATCTTTTTAACAGAATTATCAATCATTTAAATTAACAAATTATGTTTTTTATAAAAACTTCTATAGTAATTTTGAACAAAATATTCTTAGAAAATATATTTTCAACCTAACAATAATGAATAATTTAGAGAATTAAAAAAAAAAACCTAAGTCTATGAGAAAGTGTGATAAAAAAAATATTGTTAAAGAGAATTTAAATTTGAGTTAATATTGTATAAAATTAAGGCTATATCTATTATATATAAATTTTTTGATTGAATTAGTAGTAAATTATTAGTGGATCCTTATTATCATATGTAATAGGGTAAAATTTTAAATTTTTTAAAATATAATTAATATTGTATAAAAATATTTTTATCATTTCATATTTTACATAATATATAAATAAAATAATAGAAAATATAATTTTTTATACACTCTTAATTTTAAAATTTTGTATTGATTAATTTGGATTAATATATTAATCTTCTAACATAAATTTTCTGTATATAAAAGAAAAATATAATTTAAAAATGAAACATAACACTAATGTAAATATATATAATAATTCTCTTACTACATCGATAATCATTTATTAAAATAATTTTTATAAATATATTTTTTAAATATAAAATATTTTTATTTAATCTACTCATGGATATGAAAAAGTTAGTATTTATTAGATATTATTTATAAATTAAATTACTTATATTTTCAAATATATATATATATATATATATAATATTTTTAAAGTTTTGAGTTCGAACATTATAAACAATAAGAGTGTAAATATTTAATGTTAAATAATTAAAAATTATATTTAAATATAAATTATCTTATATTTAATTATTATTATTATATTAATAATATATATATATATATATATATATATATATATATATATGATTTTCTTACCCAAATAATATTTGTATTACTTTAAAACTGGTGTGGGGCAGCCAACATGATTATTTATTTAATGGTTTAACAGAAGTGTAAGTGGAGGGACATGAGAACGCGTTTTCTTACCTCATCAACGCGTTTTCTTTTAGTGACTTTTACCAAAAGCTGGATAAGATTTTTATAGAGAGATATGACCACGTGATAAGGTCAAAAACTTAGGTTCCAATTTAATTTGGAAATATTTTTTAAGTTATTAATTTAAAATTTGAACTCATCAAGTAATATTAATTATAAAAATAAATGTTCTTTTTTTAAAAAGTCTCCAATTCAAACAAAAACATTTATTGAGTGTATATATGCGTACTATTTTATAAATACTTCATTACTTGAGATTATTTAAAATTATTGTATTAAATTTAAATACTTTTATTTTTCAATTTAATTCAAATTAAATTAAAATAAAAACATTTTATTCAAATTTATACAGATACAATGGTTGAAACGGACAGGCACAGGCCACCAGACTCATGATGTTGCTACTCACTATCTTTAACTTTGCATCTCATATGGTCTCTACATTACCACCTAAATTCCCTCGACCTACAATTTTTAAATTTTTATTAACATTTTATTTTTGTTTCTTAAATTTTTTATAAGTTTATTTCTCTTCAAATTTTATAAATTTAATACTCTAATATAAAGTTTTATGTCTATCTTTACCTAAACTTTTCTTATAATAAGTCAGTATTATTTAATTTTCAACCGTAGTGTTATTTATAAATCTGCGTATTTATTTTCAAGTTAAGAAAATACAAAGGCTAAATTGCTTTGTAACAGCGGGTAATTTACTCTTAATAGTATCATTTATAGTAGAGAGACTAGTTTACATTTAAGCTTATAGCATAAGAACCCATAGAATAATTTAATCTAATTAATGATACTAATACTTAAAAAACAAATACACGTAATTATTAAGCGTCTTTAGTGATAAAATAGTGTATTATTTTCCTTAAAAGTTTTTTTTTCCCTTAAAAGTTTTAAATCTGAGTGATTGTATTATGATGTGTATACATTGTTAATAATTAAATAAAAATTAAATATATATTATTATATAATCTCATAGTTAATCCGAATAGTCTCGTATGGCATACACCAACACTACATACCCTTGTATGTGAATAGCATGTTCTGAATAAGCTGCTCCTCTTTTCCAGGTTACAGCAGCTTTAAGAGATTCTGGACTAGAATCATCCAACCTCATAATTGGAATCGATTTCACCAAAAGCAATGAATGGACAGGTAATATTTATTTATGCTGAATTTCCCGTGGATTTAATTATAGACTAACACTTATTTAATTGAAGGCCAAGTATCTTTCAATCGCCGGAGTCTGCATGCACTGGGTGATACACCAAATCCATATGAGAAAGCCATCTCCATAATCGGGAAGACCCTGGCTCCATTCGACGACGATAATTTGATACCTTGTTTAGGCTTTGGCGATGGTATATCACATGTGCATCTGCATTGCTTCTTTCTGCCTTTTATATCTTAATCTTATTTATCAAGTGTTTTTTTTTTTGTTGAAATTGTGTCAGCAACCACGCATGATTCACAAGTGTTCAGCTTTCACAGTGATCACTCATCTTGCCATGGTTTTGAAGAAGTGTTGGACTGTTACAAGAAGATAGTTCCTAACTTGAGACTCTCAGGTTGCCATCTATAACTTGTATTTCCAATAACATTTTTCATAAGCTAATGCTTTGAGTATGAATATATGTTGCCCCATACTCGTAGGACCAACTTCCTACGCACCGGTAATTGATTCTGCCATCGACATTGTGGAAAACAGTGGCGGCCAATTCCATGTGTTGGTTATCATTGCAGATGGCCAGGTCCTATATCTAATGCCTGCTTTTCTCCTTGTATCTACCATTTTTCTCTTTCCTTCACTTCATTTATCTTCCAATTATGAAGGTCACACGAAGTGTTAGTACGAGTGAAGGAGAACTGAGTCCACAGGAAGAGAAAACAATCAATTCAATTGTTAATGCAAGGTTGGATAACTTTTTTCTTTTATCAGGTTTTGGATTTAGTGGTAAGTTATTTGGAGCTGAGTTTAGGAGTTTTTATTCAGCTCATACGCATTGTCCATTGTTCTGGTTGGCGTGGGTGATGGACCTTGGGAAGATATGAAGAAATTTGATGATAAGATCCCTGCACGTGACTTCGACAATTTCCAGGTTTTGTGCTATATGTACCCATACCACAATCTATATTATAATTCATAGATTAACTTCACTAGTGGTTTCTCTCCATAGACGGAACCATGTAATGTTTGGGAATGATTCTTGTTTCTCTCAATTTTTTTTTATCGAATGACAATTTAGGTCTCTATTATTTTAAGTATTGATGAAACCAAGTATTTCTACTTCTCATGTTCTTTTAAAATTAAACAAATTAATTCCTTCCGATGTCTAATTCTATCTTCGACCCTGTTTCTCTGTGGTTTATAACCGCATGCAGTTCGTTAACTTCACTGAGATTATGTCAAAAAATACAAGTCCAGAAGAGAAAGAAGCAGCTTTTGCTCTGGCTGCCCTCATGGAGATCCCTCTCCAATATAAAGCAGTGGTGGAACTTGGTATTCTTGGGTGAGAGTTATATGCGCTAAGCTTCTTTATTAGAGTTTGATTCCTTGTGATAACTTATTAAACGTGTTTAACAAATTAGACAACGAACTGGGAAAGCAAAGAAAGTGATTCCACGTCCTCCTCCGGTTTCCTTTCGGCAAGCTCCTCGGCCAGAGGCGCCTGTAGCAACCAATATCTCATCGACGCCTGCATTAGATGAGCGAACTCAGGTATGCCCAAACCTTGCACTAATTTATTGATGGCATAATACCAAAAAATATCATTAACATTCGATTAAATAGTTATTTTCACTCTTCTTTTTTTAAAGTATTTAGTCTTAATATTTCATTTAAAGGCAAAAAAGACTCCTAAAATTTAACTAAATAGTCATTTTAGTCATTTTTTTCTTTTTTAGAGCATTTTGACCCCAACGTTTCACTTTAGGATAGAAAGATCCAAATTTGAGAGTTGATTGTTTGTTGACCGGTGATTCTCATATACAAACGGACTATTTTACCCAAAATAAAACATTAAAATTCAAAAAGCTTAAAAAAAGTCTTCCTTTGTATCAAAACAATCATCTTTCTTGACACGAATAACTTTTGTGTAACAATCAACTGCTTTCTTTGCCAACTCTTCTTCCGGTAACTGAAGTAATTCTGGCATATTCCAGTTATACTCCCGTGGCATTTTCTTTTCTTCGGGGACTTTTTCTTCTTCTTTTTCTTCTTCAGGATTATATGAATTACAGAATGGATGTTCAACATGTTCATTCACAGTCGTAACTTCCTCCTCATTATCATCAACAACATCTTCCTCGGCAACGGGTGTTTCATCATCAAAATCGGGTATTGACCAATATTAAAATCATTACACACATGGTCTGTTTCTTCTTCTGAAACATCATCAAAATCCGTGTATTGACCAATATCAAAGTCCGGATATTGACCAAGACCAAATTTCGAATACTGACTAGTACTCACAATTTTTTCTGTTGGCTCATCATCGTCTAACTGGTCAATACGAAAACCGGAATTTGGTGCTGAAAGTTGATTGGGATTTGGATTAGAGAAAGGTTGTGGGTTTTGAGAAAAACTTAGTGATTACTACCCGCTACTGACCCAACAATACTACTTCTAGGTTCAACAACATACAATGTAACATCATCTTGTGAAACACTAATGTAAGCAATGAATCGTTCAACATCTCATGTCGGTTAACAAATAAACTTTACCATTCTCTGATAAGATAGCCTAAATCCACTTAGGGGCTCTAAATTCAATTTATTTGAAACACGTAGCATTAGAGTTTCATAAGTTAACTTTTGTAAAGACAATTTTAGTTGAAGATTCATGGGTAAAGGCATATATTGTAAAACACCATGAACATTATCCCATGACCTCCAAAACACAAATCTATCCAAACATGATCAGATGATTTCATGGTGTAAATTAATTTACTAAACAGACGAGCTGCGAAACTAAAACCTGTTGCCGGATTGGGAAGGATGCGTTGGATATAGGAACTGTCGCCGGAGAGAGTGATAGATGGAGATGGAATGAGTTGCGATTTAGGGATTTAGTTTATGATTTCAGTGTTATATACCCAAAATTTCAATTTCAGATTTACAGATTCTCGTTGATTTACGATTAGATTATCGTTGCGATTTTTAGATTATCGTTGCGATTTACAGATTATCGTTGCGATTTACGGATACACGTTGCGATTTACGGATACGCGTTGCGATTTGATACGTTGCGATATACGGATACGCATTGCGATTTACCCCATACGCGTTGCGATTTACGATACACGTTGCGATTTACGGATACGCGTTGCGATTTATGTGTTCGCGTTGCGATTTTCATATTCGCGTTGCGATTATTGAAAATCGCAATGCGAATTTGTACTATCGCATCGCGATTTTCAAGAATCGCGTTGCGATTTTGGAAACTGATTTGCGATTCTGGGGATCGCGTTGCGATTTTTATTTCGCGTTGCGATTTTGTTGGTCATTTTGGCAAATCCAAAAAAAGTTGGTTAAAATCGTATATTATAACTTTTTTTTGGTCACTGAGGCGATTTTCTCTTTTTTTATCATTATACTTATATTGATTTGGTATTGCATCCTTTTTAACTGTTGGGGCATATGTAATTGTAGGCATGCCCAATCTGCCTTACCAAAGCCAAAGACTTGGCCTTCGGGTGTGGACATATGGTCAGTAACATTACATCCGTAATTTTGATTGATTTATTAATTAAAATCACATCAGTTTTATCGATGATTATTATTATCATTATTGCAGACTTGCATAGAATGTGGGTCAAAGGTGTCCAACTGTCCAATATGCCGACAAAGGATTACTAATCGTCTCAGGTTGTTTGCTTGATTTCCGTATTATTATAACTTTTATGTACAGACAACGTACGTTGTTAAGGGAAGATTTATGCATGCTAGTTATTGCATTTTGAAAATACTAATCTGTACAAAATGTTGAAAGTATTGGTTTGATGGATCTCTTCTTCCCTTTTGCTTTTGTGTATTATAGTATTCTATATATGCTTTGAACAAATGGAAGTATGTTATGTGATCCATGCATGTAATATTTTGTGAGAAAAGGAGTAACACAAGCTTATTCAAAATTAAGATTTCACGAGAGTTTGAATGCTTTCCTTTACACGAAAGAATTTAATAGATTTAGATATATATTCTATATTTGAATTAGATGTTATTTTATATTTAAATTTTGTTCAGTTTGGTAAATGGTTAAAAAAATTAATTAATTTGATTTTGTTTAATTCAATTTTCTCGCTGGTCGAATTAATCATTTCAACATCCTTAACTAGGAGGGGTTGTTTCACATTGATGAAAATCAATACGGATGGTATTGTCTCTCATAGACAATTGGACGTTAATATAGGAGAGGTATTTCATAATGAAGAAGGTCAATGGTTCTTTGGTTTTTCAAGGACTATTGGCAGCAAGGTATGGGCATGGGTCGGGTTTCGGTTAACCCAACCCGATCCGAAAAATATATACCCTCCACCCAATCCGATTTTTTAGATAAAATTCGAACATGATTCAACCCGAAATAATAATAAAATATTATTTTTATTCAATTAAAACAGTAATTTAATTGAAAAGAATAATATATAAATGAATATTATTATAATTATTCATAAATATATAAGGTAAAATTATTTTTTTTCGAGTCAAGTCTGGTCGGTTATTTTTCACTTGAATTCGACCTTACCCGAAAAAGAACTTTAAAAAATTCGACCTGACCCGACCCGAACCCGAAAATTTTAAAAAAACCTAATCCGATCGGGTTGAATTGAGTCAGAACCCATTGGGATCAGGTCTCATGTCCATCCCTATTGGCAGCTACTCAGTCTTAATGTCGAAACTGTGAGTGTTTTACGATGCTCTCCAACATGCCAAGAAATTGGGTCTCCAGAAGATGGAAGTAAAAATGGACAACAAGAAAGCTATCTAGGTGGTGGTGCAAGGAAGGTCGGATACTCTACGAGATTATGCGTTTATAGACTCGATCCATTGTTTAACTCATAATAATTGAGAGATTCTAATCTGTCAAATCTTCCATAAGTAGAATCAGGTTGTGGATTCTTTGACCAAACTCTATCAAGGATTACCACCGAAGTAAAGTACTTTAATCGAGCCACCTGCTTCTGTGGCCACAATCATCATTCGAGAAGCTATTGAATTATCTTCTTAGCTTTTGTTTTTTATAAGAAAAAAACAATTATAGTCTTTGAGTCTTCAAGACAATAAATAATATGTTAAAATTTAACTCGAATTTAATTTGATACAAATTAATTAAGAGATAATTAGAGAATGTAAGAAACTTGGTTTAATTAGGAGAAGAAAACATATTTTCTTTAATGTAGAAAACCTACTTTGAATAGATTTCTACTAAACAAGTTTACTTTGTAATAAAGTATTTGTTTCTATGCACAAATTAGGCGATCTCAATAGTTAAGAGACTTGTTATTTTCTCTAGAGGTCTCATATTTGAACATTGACAATGGTTAAGGAATTTTTTTATATTAGTGAAATTTCTCTTCTTTTATCCGTAATTTTTTTTTTTTGAAAAAAATTTTCAAATAAATTTTGGTGTTCTTTATGTTCTGTTTTGTTTGTAATCTTCTTCTTGTTTCGTCGTTACCTCCCCTAATTCATGTAAACAGTACAAAACAATGATGTATACCAGTATCTGTATCCAAAGACAGTACAATAGCATGATTTTTCAATATAATTTTCTAGTAACAATTGGCATACTTATATAGCAGAGACGATACTAATAGTATGGCATAATGATAACAGACATGAGGCATGCAACATACGTTGTTAGTCAACAGTGAATACAATTTATTCACTTACAAAGATTAAAAAAAATACATGGTTAAGGTGTAAATGAACATAACGTTCGGTGAACTCTTTGTGAATCGTTTATATAATGTTCATTTATGTTCATTTATTAAGCTAAATAAATGATTATGAACAAATTCTTTTAATGTTCATTTAATAAACGAACAAACACAAATAGAGATGTGTTTGATTCGTATATGTTTACATACAAGCTCGTTTATGAACTCGGTTATCGACTCGTTCATTTATGTTAATAAACGAACTCTTTTACTCGGTCCTCATTTTCCTTTTATTTTTTGCATTTTAAATATTGGTGAATGTATGAACTAAATTGAACACATGGTAAAATTTGGAGTTTAAACACTAGTAGCATAATTTTACCATTTTTCTTTAGGTTGCAAATAAAAGGGTAAAACTAAAAATTGAACATATGAACGAACACTAAACTTACATATTCGTAAATGTTAAATAAACACGTTCGTGGACACTAAATGAACACTTTCGTGAACACTAAACGAACACGTTCGCGAACAATAAATAAATGAACACGAACACCTTAAAAAAAATAAACAAATACAAATATAATTGTGTTTCTTCAAGCTCAATTCATTTACACTCGTCTACATAGTTAGTCTAACATAAATGACACATAAATTTTCAAGATACTATGCCTCAAACTGAGATTTGCCATAATAAGATATTAGCAGTGGCGGATCCAAAAATTTATAAATGGGGTCCAAAAGTTCCATTTTCTTTTCTTAAAAATAATGGGGTGCAAAAAATTTTCTTTCATTTTTCTTTAACATATTATGCTAAATTTCATTTTTTTCCTAAATAATGGGATGCACTTAACCCCTAAGGGGCTTAGTTCATCCACCCTGTATATTAATACATAGTAAACAAATTTATTAGCAGTAAAATGCTATACGAACACGAAAAAAAACATAAATGTGATAATTGATAAAACATTTACCTTATGGTCAATCGATGCTCGTACTAACCTTATTTAAAAGAGATAATATAAGTTTAAAATTATTTTAATTAATTATAATACATATATATCCTATAGATGTAATTATTTAAACTTAAAACTTCAAGATAAAGTAACACTTTTTTTAACCTCTTAATGAATTCAAAATTAATACTAATTAATCATCGATTAATAAGAATTAAAAATATTTCTAAACCATCCATTATTTAGACCGTCCGATCATATACATATTTCTTTATATTTTATGTTTTTTTAACTCAATTATTCTTTTGTTGGGTCAACTAAATTGGGTGGTTCTGCGGTGCGGCGCCTAAAAAACGGCTAATATACGGCGTGACCGGTTAAACAAGTGACCGGTTAAAATTTAGACCGGTTATGTTATTATTTAACCGAAATATTATAAGTACAATAACATACTAGGTAGCGCTTATATATGTAATAGGTAGCGCTTATATTACCTATTTTATAAGTAAACCGTATATTTATACCGATAGCATTGCAAATTTACCTATTACATTATATTATATTGAAAGTGTCCATACTTTTTATAAAGGATCGATACTTTAACAGTGTTTCATGTTTTCCACCTACAATATTAATTTAATAATTTCATTTGCACAAAAAATTATTTGATTGTTTTGATATTTTATAAAATAATATTTAGAATTTTTAATTTAATAATAATATATATCGTAACGTAAAAAATAATCATTAGACCCTATTACTAAATTAATATCTTAAAACTCACTCAAAAGATAACCTTAAATTAATGTTTTCCACAGTGAAAAAGTATGGACACTTTTATAAAAAGGATAGACAGTTTACAATATAACCACTACCTATTACATTATATAAACGATACCTATTACATTATATAAGGGCTACCTATTACATCATATGTTTACCTATTATATTGAAAGTGTCCATACTTTTTTATAAAAGGATCGATACCTTTTTTAAAACTATGTAATTTATGTTTCAATTTTTTTAACAGTTTCATGTTTTCCACCTACAATATTAATTTAATAATTTAATTTGCACAAAAAATTATTTGATTGTTTTTATATTATAAAATAATATTTAGAATTTTTAATTTAATAATATATACGTAACGTAAGAAATAAATCATTAGACGCCTATAATTACTAAATTAATATCTTAAACTCACTCAAAGGATAACCTTAAGAACACTTGAAGAAGCAAGAGAACAACTATCCAAGCAATCAAAAACGAGAAAATCCCAACATGATACACTAACATATCATATCAATGTTCAAACTCAAGTTGTAGATTTTGATTTCCTTTTGCTTGGCATCATATGAGATTTGGATTTGATTTCCTTTGCTTGGCATCATATGAATTTGGATTTTGATTTCCTTTTGCTTGGCACCATATGAGCTTTGGATTTTGATGAGCATCGGAAGTATTTCAGACTTATGATTTGGGTGGTACTCAACTTATGATTTTAGTTGCTATTTGTTAAATTTCTTGTATACCACCCAGATCATACGCCCGAAACGTTTCTGACGCTTTAAAGTTGACCAAAAAATAAATGGTCGGGATTTCCCTCGCGTTATACGTTGGAAAAAACAATGGAAATTAGGAATAATCAATGATAACATGCATATTGGCTTGGGCTAATATTTAGTGGAGCCGAAATATATATTGAAATTCAAACTCAAATTGAAATTTAAATTCAAACTCCAATTACATATAAATGAATTTGAAATGCAGTGTTAAATTGAACATGAAAATTGCATAATTGATTCATATTGTTCAAGTAACATGCTTTATGAACCATCAAGCTAAAAGACAATATTGATTGAGTTCAAAGCTGAGTTGTGAGTTGATGAGTTGTCACACTTGTCACATGGTTGGAATAAGTACTCACATGCGAGATAGATTGTTTTGTTATCATAACCCATCTCAACGAAATTAATCCAAATAATGTACCCATAACAATGTTCAATTAATGTACCCACAACAATGTTTAATTGATTTGTTGTTTAATTTTCAATTTGAATTATTTGATTTAATAATTTCATTTGCACAAAAATTATTGATTGTTTTGATATTTTATAAAATAATATTTAGAATTTTTAATTTAATAATAATATATATCGTAACGTAAAAAATAAATCATTATACCCTATAATTACTAAATTAATATCTTAAAACTCACTCAAAAGATAACCTTAAATTAATGTTTTCCACGTGAAAAAAGTATGGACACTTTTATAAAAAGGATAGACACTTTACAATAACCACTACCTATTACATTATATAAACGATACCTATTACATTATATAGGGCTACCTATACATCATATGTTTACCTTTATATTGAAAGTGTCCATACTTTTTATAAAAAGGATCGATACTTTTTTTAAAACTTATGTTTTATGTTTCAATTTTTTAACAGTTTCATGTTTTCCACCTACAATTTGATTTAATAATTTCATTTGCACAAAAAATATTTGATTGTTTTTATATTTTATAAAATATTATTTAGAATTTTTAATTTAATAATAATATAACCGTAACGTAAAAATAAATCATTAGACGCCTATAATTACTAAATTAATATCTTAAAACCACTCAAAAGATAACCTTAAATTAATGTTTTCCACAGTGAAAAAAGTATGGACACTTTTATAAAAAGGATAGACACTTTACAATATAACCCTACCTATTACATATAACGATACCTATTACATTATAAGGGCTACCTATTACATCATATGTTTACCTATTATATTGAAGTGTCCATACTTTTTATAAAAGGATCGATACTTTTTTAAAACTTATGTAATTTATGTTTCAATTTTTTTAACATGTACTGCGAATTTAAAATGATAATATACTTGTAGTTATTGTACATACCTAAATATGTACTGCGAATTTAATGTTGTACCCACCCTTTAACTACCACTACCAATGCCACATCCTATTGAAAGCAGCACGACAGAAACATGTTCAAATGAACCTTCGTTACATATCCATCAACTCCTGGAGCACTGAACTTGCACAACAAATTTTGGCCATGGATAATACTGATGTAGACAATGTTAAGCCAACCGAGGAATGCCATGAGTACATAATGTTGATGAATCTGACAGATTGGTTGGTCAGCTCTTCTGTTCACGTGATCAAGCTTGGCACTTTTACAAGGATTCGCACGGGAACATGGGTTTAGTGCACGTAAGGGAACAACACGGCTTGACGTGGAAGGGAATGTGAAGACACAGAATTTGTTGTTCCAAAGAAGGTTTTGAGTATCAAAAGTCAATACTGTTGATCGTCAACGTGCTCATACGCCATCACAAGAACAGGATGTAAGGCTAGAGTCGTAGTTACAGCAACAAATACAAACGATCAGTGGGTTATAAGTAAGTCTGATCAAAACATAATCATGCATTGTGCACATCTGCTATGACACCATTTAGCGTTCTAATCGAGCTGTAAGTAAGGCTGATATCGATGAGGCAACAACATTGAAAGAGGTCGGTGTTGGCACGTCACAAGTAATGAACTATTTAACGCAGCAGGCAGGGGGCTATCATAATGTTGGATTTACACATAAGACCTCTACAATGCACTTCAAAGAGGTAAAGCAAAGGAAATCGTCGATGGGATGTGAATGCGCTTATTGCCTACTTTGATTATAAGAACATGATGATCCCGAGTTTTTTATGACATACTCGGTAGACGAATCGGGGGCATTGTATAATCTTATTTGGTCGGATTCTACATCGAGATCGGATTACACATGCTTCGGTGATGTAATTGCGTTTGACACAACGTACAAAGATATTTGTATGGTCGACCAATTATGCCTATTGTTGGTGTCAATCATCACCATAACACAATTGTGTTTGCCACTGCCATAATCGCTGACAAAACGTCTCAATCTTTCGAGTGGGTGCTACAGAATTTTTTAGAAGCCATGATGAATAAATCACCTATTTCTGTTGTAACCGATGGGGATAGGGCAATGCAGGGCTATCAAATCTTTATCCCTTATGCTAAGCACATTATGTTCTTGGAATCTTTCTCGCAATGCACAAGCTAACATTGGTGACCCAAAGTTTACAGCAGCATTCTCAAAATGCATGGCTTCCTGGTGGACAACCAAGGAATTTGATATTCAATGGCGTTCGATTGTTTCAGAATTCAACGTCCAAAAGCATCCATGGGTGATTGAGAAGGGAAATACACGACACTTATGGGCACAAGCATATCTAACCGTCATTTCTTTGCCAATATTCGCTCAACACAAAGGTGCGAGTCTATGAATGCTTCACTAGCTATTGCACTGAAACACAGAAGACATATTTAGATGTTGTTCGTGCAATTGAAGATGGAATTAGTAGAATGCGTATGAACGAGTTGAAAGCGGATTACTTAAGTTCCCATACGAAGCCCTTCCAGATCACAAAACTGGTCGACCTTGAAAGCCATGCCGCTGCGATTTTACCCGCGAATCTTTTCGTGTGTTCCAAGATGAACTTATACGGGAGACTTGTACCGGATTGAGGCAGAGATTAAGTCCTTATCAGATGAATGTCAACATTATATTTTGTCAAAGTACGCAGAAAAAATAGGAAATTTGAAATTAGTTTTGATTCTCGTACGAAAACTCTAATTTGCTCCTGCAAAAATTCGAGACCGTTGGACTTCCGTGTCGCCATCAACTTCACATTTTGAAGCAATTGGACTACACTATTTGCCCGGAGTTTGATTCAAAGTAGGTGGACTAATGATGCGAGCGGCTTCTGCTCCCAGCTATGTTGATTTGAATGTGTCTCCAGAAGTGATGCAAATGGCAAGGTTCGCTCTACGTTCAACGTCAAGTAGGTTATGCTACATTGCATCAAAGACAGACGAGTCTTTCAAAACCGCAAGAGATGAGATGAAAAAAACTAATAGAAGAATTAGAAAACTCGTTTGGTTTGAATCATTCAGTCACCAGAGCATTGTAGTAAACAATGTTCGTGACCCTCAACGAAAACAACGCAAGCGAAAAGAAGTGCCGAAGAACAAGGTCGAGAAGAAAATTAGGCGATTGGGTACTGCAACGGTGAGGGCATAACAAAACATGTCCTCAAGTCAAGCTTGTTTGAGGACAAGCACACACCTACATCAACTGATTTTTTTCGAAGACGGAATGGAATGACAACGATCTCCATATAATATATCGTAAGTATCAACATCACTCCTATTGTATGTACATATAAATATTTTGAATGAAGGAAGAAAAACCGCGTTATTCAAATTACCGACACTTTTTTAAATGGTATCGACACTTTTTATTCCAATCTGGACATAAAGTACCGACACAACATTATAAAGTGTCGATATAGGTTGTAGACCTATTCGCTCATAAAACCAGATATTTATACCGGTTATATTACAAAATTATCTATTACATTATTATGGGTTCCGATGTGTAAAATGTCGACACTTTTTTAAATCGTATCGACACATTTTTCTTCCAATATGACCTATTTTATTATAATATGTTGAAAGTGTCCATACTTTTATAAAAAGGATCGATACTTTTTTTAAAGATATGTATTTATGTTTTAATATTTTTTAAGTATGTTTCATGTTTTCCACCTACATATTAATTTAATAATTTCATTTGCACAAAAATTAGTTGAGTGTTTGATATTTATAAAAATATTAAGAATTTTTAATTTAATAATAATATACCGTAACGTAAAAAATTAATCATTAGACGCCTATAATTACTAATTAATATCTTAAAACTCACTCAAAAGAACCTTAAATTAATTTTCCACAGTGAAAAAAGTATCGACACTTTTATAAAAAGGTATCGACACATTTTATACCGGTTATATTACAAAATTATCTATTACATTATAAATCTGGGTTCCGATGTGTAAATGTCGACACTTTTTTAAATGGTATCGACACATTTTTCTTCCAATCTGAACATAAAGTACCGACACAATATTAGAAAGTGTCGATAAGGTTGTAGACTATTCGCTCATAAAACCGGTATTTTTATACCGGTTATATTACAAAATTATCTATTACATTATAAATCTGGGTTCCGATGTGTAATGTCGACACTTTTTTAAATGGTATCGACACATTTTCTTCAATCTGAACATAAAGTACCGACACAATATTAGAAAGTGTCGATAAAGGTTGTAGACCTATTCGCTCATAAAACCGGTATTTTTATACCGGTTATATTACAAATTATCTATTACATTATAATATGGGTTCCGATGTGTAAATGTCGACACTTTTTAAATGTATCGACACATTTTCTTCCAATCTGGACATAAAGTACCGACACAATATTAGAAAGTGTCGATATAGGTTGTAGACCTATTCGCTCATAAACCGGTATATTTATACCGGTTATATTACAAAATTATCTATTACATTATAAATCTGGGTTCCGATGTTTTTTTCAATCGACACTTTTTTAAATGGTATCGACACATTTTTCTTTCATTCTGGACATAAAGTACAGACACATATTAAAAAGTGAAAACTTTGTTGTGGATATCGAAAACAATGCTATAGTCATGTGTTTCGATACATTGCAAGTAGATGTAAAATATATTAGTATTGATATTTCAACAATCCTCAAATGTATATGTACACATAGAAGCGAATATGGAATAATTAATGAAAATATACACACAATATAATCACACCAAATTATAAATACACAAGAATGTTCAAATAATGTACCGACAAACAAAATTAATCCGATGAAAAGGGTTGTTTCTAACGAAGTCCGGAACATTAGAGGCCTTCAACAATTTTCCAAATACTCTCGTATGTTTCCGCCTTTTTCTGAGGACATACATAAATAATTTCAATTATCAAACTAATGAGGTGCAATTTTACTAACAATAAATTAAATTCGCATAAGCATGAATAAATTTGTGTCATACCTAGATCTTTGTCGTTCGAATGGGAAGCAGCGTCAAAGGTATGTGGACATATGTAATGTATTTCTATATAAACACATAAGTTGTTAAAATAATCAATGTCTGAACACCTGTTCAACTGGAAAAACATATTGCATAAATGCAACTACGATTATAATCATTTTTTCCGCTGAATCATCGACCAAAAGTTATTTAGCTCGTTAAAATCTGGACACGCGTTCCAAACATCATTGAGATCTTACAGTAGGTAACAGAATCGTATGTTTTGCATTTTTTTTGATCCTGTTCACAAACAGTCGAACATAATATGTAGGAATCATAGACAACGAAAAGTCAGCAAACTTGTAATGACATTCATCTTACCCACACGAATAGAAAATGCTCGGAAAATACAGGTAGTTCTCAAGTACACGGTCGACGTTATGCCTGAGATTGTAATCAAGTTTGAATGTTAACATTCAAATGTATATAACGATTTTGACTACAGTAATTCAATTGCCTCAAACATGTTCTAACCTCATCTTTGAAGACCAAGGGCAACAATAAAATTGTCGACACAAAATTGCATAAATTCAAATAATCCTTCTGAGGACAACATCTACACATGAGAAAATGAGATTAAAGTTCTAACGCTTATATGTTAAATAATGGATACAAAAGAATAGAATTAAAACCTGCCGGCAGTCTTGGGTAGGCAGGACACCATTGAGATCAAAAATAAAAGTTTTCTTGAAGGCGGCGTTGCAGACACGATATACTTGTTTGGATCATCATCTTCATCATCATCATCATCGTCATCATCTTCATCGCCAGCTTCATCGTCATCATCATCATCATCGTCAGCTTCATCTTCTGCGACCGCTTGGTTGTCCACATCTGTTAAAAGAAAATAAAATAAAGTTCGAACGTGTAATGTTAAGAAACATAGATAATGAATACCTAACTCGTTTGATGTCGTTGACGTAATTCGTTACGCAACATGGAGACTTCACGTTGCAATGATGAAATATCGGATCGCATTCCACTCACAAGGGAATCAATATGCTCCCGAAAATTGACCATGTATCCATCACGGTCTTAATTGTGACATCCTCTGCAACTGGAGCTTCTTCCATCATTGCGTCTCCACTTGGTTGCTCTTCTTCATGGCCAACGGGGTCCATTTCCTCCCTCTCTTGATCTAATCCGACCTCCTTGACACGCTTCCAACCGAGTTTTTCAACAAAATCATATCCCGCTTTTTTAATAAATACCATGTCAATCTGCGGTTAATCGAAAGAGGCGTCATGCGAAAAATCAACTTCCTTCTTCTTCAACATATGGGTGATGACACATCCATATGGTAGTGTAGTTGAAATTGTTGCTCCCTTGTGACCATATATACAATTGTATTAAATATGAGTTTTGCAATGTTTGGAGCCGTTTTGGATTTATACTTTGCTATCCACCAATAATCGCTGTCTCGAAGCGTGAATGTTTTCCCCCACTAGGCCGGATACCATGTGAGCATTTGTGAAACACTCTCGACTCTACATCGAGGTGAATTGGCTATTTCTAGTAACCCGCTTAATTGTAGACCAATCTACACCATTTTCATCTGAATCCCCTGTATTCGCTACACCTAAACCCTCCGCAATCGTTTCTGGAGATATATATATCCTTCCCCATGACATGTGTATTAATTCCTATTATATTAGTCTTATTAGGCTCGTGCTGTAAGGAAGCATTGTTGTAGAAGACTCTAACTAGGTTGGGATAATATCTTGTTCTACACCAAGGAATTCAAGCCAACCCCAAGATGTAAATGTGGATTTAAAACTAAATGCATATTTATCATCAACAAGAAACCCAGGTCAATGACACGTTCGGGACGAATCTTCCTTACTTTAAAACTCGTATGCCATCTTTGTTTCTCCATGTCGGATCTAAAGTTCAGAGTTTCGAAGGACCTGATTTCCTCAGAAGAATCGTTTGTTACAGAAGGAGGTGGTTGAGAAGAACTGGGTTGAAGAGCTTTGAGAAAGACCTCGCTTCTGACGCTGACGTTTTGGAGCCATTTTGGTTGGATGCTACCCCTATTACATGGAACACAAACACATTCAGGATAAAAACTCCAATATAGAAATCAATCAAACCCATAGAATATCGATAAATTTACCTGAATATCTGATCGTCACTTATGATAACGGTAGAAGAAAGGAAGATCTGCCTGCTTGCATTTATGTTTAGGGTTTCTCGATTAAGAGTACTATATATCGTAAACGGTGGAAAACACTTGATATTTAAATTAGTATCGACACAAACTATATAGTGTCGACACATTATTTAGACATATTCTCTCATAAAACCGGTATAATTGTACCGGTTAGATTGAAAAATACATATTACATTATACTTTTGGGTTGGATGATTTTGGGATCGACACTTTTATATATGGATCGACACTTTATGGTGCACCTTGTTTTCCATTCATTCTGGGAAAAAGTATCGACACAAAATATTAGTGTCGACACATTATTTAGACATATTCTCTCATAAAACCGGTATAATTGTACCGGGATTGAAAAATTACATATTACATTATACTTTTGGGTTCGATGATTTGGGATCGACACTTTTATATATGGATCGACACTTTATGGGTGCACCTGTTTCCATTCATTCTGGGAAAAAAGTATCGACACAAACTATATTAGTGTCGAACATATTTAGACATATTCTCTCATAAAACCGGTATAATTGTACCGGTTAGATTGAAAAATTACATATTACATACTTTTGGGTTCGATGATTTTGGGATCGACACTTTTTATATATGGATCGACACTTTATGGGTGCACCTTGTTTCCATTCATTATGGAAAAAAGTATCGACACAAACTATATTAGTGTCGACACATTATTTAGACATATTCTCTCATAAAACCGGTATAATTGTACCGGTTAGATTGAAAAATTACATATTACATTATACTTTTGGGTTCGATGATTTTGGGATCGACACTTTTTATATATGGATCGACACTTTATGGGTGCACCTTGTTTTCCATTCATTCTGGGAAAAAAGTATCGACACAAACTATATTAGTGTCGACACATTATTTAGACATATTCTCTCATAAAACCGGTATAATTGTACCGTTAGATTGAAAAATACATATACATTATTTTGGGTTCGATGATTTTGGGATTGACACTTTTTATATATGGATCGACACTTTATGGGTGCACCTTGTTTTCCATTCATTCTGGGAAAAAAGTATCGACACAAACTATATTAGTGTCGACACATTATTTAGACATATTCTCTCATAAAATCGGTATAATTGTACCGGTTAGATTGAAAAATTACATATTACATTATACTTTTGGGTTCGATGATTTTGGGATTGACACTTTTTTTATATGGATCGACACTTTATGGGTGCACCCTGTTGGCCATATTGTAATTTGCCTTTTACTTCCAAGTATCGACATGACCCTTAATGTGTATAAGAAACATGTACAACAACATACTGCTAACTTTTCTCATCTCATTCATAATTATATTCACATACAAAATATAAATCGTATACAAAATTATAAATCTTATACAAAATTAACTCGACATTTACATCATTGCATCCTTTTGTTATTCTTATGTAATATTGCAGCTTTTGTTATCTCCTGTCTTCGTTCATTTTGATTGTGGCTTACGAGATCGTTTAATACTCGCGATCGATCCCAGTCTCCAACAACCTATATTCAAATTGTCAGAACGTTAAGTATTGTCAACTACAGCATTCAATCTACACTTTTAACAATTTTACCATAAACAATTTTTTTTTATCCACTTACAAATCACCAGTTGCCCCTGTAGAACCGATCGATTCCATCCACATCATCACATACATGCCGCAATCATATCTGTTACAAAATTTGAAAACCACACATGTCAATTATGATGAATACTGCATAAATTAAGCTTTCTATTGTGATAACATCTCATACCCATTCAATTGCTTATTCTTCTTATGCTCCACAAATTTGAAATTTTTCAAGTGATACTTTCCTAGAGATCCACATGACTCAACCCAAATGCGTTTCTTATTATAAGAATCTAATATTTTAATCTGCATTAAAATAGAAGAAGTTATGCACCAAAAAAATTATGCATTATAATTTACATAATGTCCTTTCATACAGACATACATACCAATCTCTTAGCATCCTTCACTCTCTGTTTAGCTGCTTCAGTTGTAACATACTATCATATATTGTTACAACATGATCTACCATATCCAACACCAACAGATACCAATGTGAATTATGTAGTTTATTGTGATCATTATCTGCAACAAATTTCACACCCAATTTGACAAAATTCAACATTCTATATCCGAAAACATCATTTGCAATTGGTATGGTGTCTTACCTTCTCACAGTCGGTGAATTTCACATAGTTATCCAATATGACACCCCAGAAGGTAGAAATATTCTCAACACTTTCTTTGTTGTTGGCTTCCAACGCCTGTTGCTGTAATTACGCAACAAACATTATTAATTTACCGTCTATAACACTACTTTTCAATATTTATTAATTTAACTCACCACTAAGAGGTATGGAAGGTAGCCAATCCTCCGGTGTGACTTTTGAGAATCGTAGCATATGGTCCAGGCGAGCAAATCGATAACCTAACAAAATTAATTACACAATCAGAACATATTCAATAAGTTTTATTTATTTTCTACTTTCTACTTACCACACCGCCAACCCATTCCGTAGGCTTCAACGTTGCAACGTCGTATACAGTAGCGAATTGATTTCCCATTGATATTACAGAATATCTGTATGAATCATTAGGATTAATATCTTGTCATGAAATTTAAATATCACTCACAAAACAATATATTTCACTTACCCCGATTCTAACTCGCTATTCCATAAATAATCACAAATTGCAGCTTCGATGTCATCAATTCCGGTTGGAATATCCGCTTTTTTCAACCTACAATTTTGCATACAAATTTTTGTCACAACAACATAATAAAATCAAATTAAGTATTCTTTTATTAAACTTACCTTCTGCTTCTTCTTCTGGGGTGCAGGACATTCCGAATCCAAAACTGCTGCTATAACACTCCGGTGTATAAATGACATCGACTTCCTTCCTCCTCATTTCTTCCATCTCTTCTTCTTCCTCCTCCCTCTTTTCTTCTTCATATCTTTTCAGTTCATCGTACTTTTTTCTACATAGCTCTTCATATCTTTTATTTCACCCTTCAATTGAGCTCCTTCATCCGAGTATTTATCAACCACCCCCTTCACCCCCGTAAGTTCACTCCTCAAATCAACAACCTCCTTCACCACTCCCTCAAATTTTTCTCCCGTCACCATCTTAATATCACCCCTTAACACCCCAACTTCTTTCACCACTTCACCCCTCAACACCTCTACTTCTTTCACCACTCCATCTATTTTCCTTCCACTACCCCCTTATTCCTCTCGAGTGTATCTTCGACTCTCTCGAGTTTCTCTACGACTTGATCAAGTTTCTCTTCGACTCTTGATTGTCTTTGCATGATTTCAAATTGGATTTTTTTGATATCAGCCAATTCAGACATCAAAATGTCGAAGTTACTCTGTTTTGCTTCACCGTCGTCCCACTCACCTTCATCCCCCAATACAACCATCCCTCCTTTCTTCTCCTCTGCCTCCACTGCCTCCTCTACATCCTTGCCAATAACCTTCAAAAAATTAAATTACAATATTAAGACATTGATTATATTCTTAATATTATTTAATTACATTTATTACCATTTCTTGCTTCTTCTCTCTATCCAACTTCAACTTCACCATCACTCTAACCACCTCTTCCTTCCCCCATGCACGGATGCGTGCCACTCCGGTTCTTTCATAAGCCGGCACTGCCTCACAGCCCGACCAAAAATCGAACAGTGCAACCTGCATTTATAATAAAATTTATATTTTTATATAAAAACACAAAAAAGTGATTCAACTCATTTACCTCTAAGATTGCTATGCACCCTTTGAGGTATCTCTGGCTGCCCTTTTTAAAGGTGATTATTGATTCAATCAATCTCGAATGGATATATTCAGCCCAATTGAATTCACCCTTCAAGCCTTCATCGCAAATGAGCTTCATATATTCCTTGTTCGTTGACGTATCACTCGTTGGACAAAGAAATATCCCGACAAGGTACAATAGAACTCGGGCCTTCAGCTCATCCCCCAAGTAAGATCCACTTTTGATATCCTCTTCAACTTCAGTATATGTCACCTTATGATTCAAACCATATTTGGAGGCAAGTGCTTTCCAGTTCTTACTCCTACAGACTTCTATAACACTTTTGCCTTTGTTTTGTACCCCCAATACGGCTGCAGCAGTCGATACCCCCAGAGGGAATGAATAATCACCATACTTAGCCATACATTGACTGACGTCAAATTGTGCCATCAAGGATCGACACAATTCCCTCCGAATAGGTCGATCCCTTACTCCGATCAACGATCCAAACCTATTTCTCCCAGCACATTCAACTGACCCTTCTCCTTAAGGTGTTTAATTAATAAATTCACCCTTTTAATGCTGCACCTTGTCGACACTTCCTACATTTTTTAACAATATATAATGTTATAGTTCTTATATATTTTGTATCAACGTATTTACAAGTTTAATGAATACCTTATTTTCATGTGCTTTCCTCCGTTCTTTGTATTCTTTACTATCATTCCTTGACTGTGTGATGTAAGGTTCCTTTTCAGCATCACTCATTGAATTCCATTTGGACCTCACATCTTTTTTCACCTAATATTAAACATAAACGTTTCTTAATCAATACATTAACACTAAATACTAATACTACTCAATGTCAATTTCATTTTACATACCGAACCGCTCTGTGTGCCATCTCCCTTCATCCTTTTGCATTCGGCCATACTGTTAACATTTAAAATTTGTAATCAATTTAAAGTTTATCGATACTTTAATCCAATTACCATTTCACAATAATAACAAAAAGACATGATACTTACTAGAAGTACATATATCCACCCTTTGGTTGCTTTCGAGTCTCGGCCTCAATTTCAAAGTCATCTGCTCCACCAACAATTTTCCAACCCATTGACTCCATTTTTCCTTCATATATCAGTTTACGCAAATCAAATTATTTTGTTACATACACTTTTCAATATACAAATATATAACTACTCTTGTGGTAAAACGTTTTCTTCAAAAGAATTTGAATGGCCACACCAAAATGTGTCGGCACATTTATACAACCTATAATATCATTTTCTACCTATAATATTTAATAAAAGTATCGACATTTATATTTTTCCTTGAATATCTATTTCTACCTGCAATCGGTCCCAAATGCTTCCTTACTCCAAAACCCCAAACAACACATAAAAAACCCTATCGCGATTACTGTAATAATAAAAAATTAGGGTTTCGACAACATACTTTTCGATTCGACTGCAGCAACAAACAAACAAACTTCGCTTTAGAAACGCCTTCTGAAATGCAGCAACAATTACTCTTCGATTTCAAAAACTCGTCCGTTCTATCTTTTTTCAGAGGATATTTAGCTATGGCCTTTATATTTTCATCGGATATGTTATTTATATTTAATCGATACAAATACAAAAGTGTCGATACTTTTATGTCAGTGTCGATACTTTCGAAAGGATAATTACCTATTTCTTTGAAAGTGTCGATAATTTATTACACGTACTTACGAAAGTGTCGACACTTTCAATATATCCGGTATCATTTTACCGGTTTTATCATTTTGTTACCAGTTTTATCATATTTTTACCTGTTATATCGTTGTGGATCGATATATTTTTTAAAGTATCGACACATTATAGGCGCTATAACTGCTTCTCTTTTAAATTCACAAAGTGTCGATCCTTATATAACGTATCGACACTTTTAAATTTACCGGTTTTATCATTTTGTTACCGGTTTTATCATATTTTTACCTGGTATATCGTTTTGGATCGATATATTTTTTAAAAGTATCGACACTTTTTAGGATTTAAAACTGCTTTTAAAGTTATGTAATTTATGTTTCAATTTATTTAATAGTGTTTCATGTTTTCCACCTACAATATTAATTTAATAATTTAATTTACACAAAATTATATTTGATTGTTTTGATATTTTATAAAATATTATTTAGAATTTAAATTTAACAATATTAACCAAATATTATAATAAATATGTTTTCAACAGTGAAATAAGTATGGACACTTTTATAAAAATGATATATATTTTTTTGAAAGTTATGTAATTTATGTTTCAATTTTTTTAATAGTGTTTCATGTTTTCCACCTACAATATTAATTTAATAATTTCATTTACACAAAAAATTATTTGATTGTTTTGATATTTTATAAAATATTATTTAGATTTTAAATTTAACAATATTAACTAAAGATAATAATAAATATATTTTCACAGTGAAATAAGTATGGACACTTTTATAAAAAGGATAGATAATTTACAATATAACAGGTAAAAATATGACAAAACCAGATTCATTATGACAAAACCGGTAAAATTTACTTGATATGTTAAACGTATGGACACTTTTATAAAAAGGATAGATACTTACCGATAACCAAAGTTTACCGGTTACCAAATTTTTTAATAGTTTTTCATATTTTCTACCTAAAACATTATTAGTTGTCAACATAATAGGTACCGCTAAACCGAATTTATTAAATACATTTTAATGTATCCGGTAATGCTGTATATTAGCCGTATATTAACCCGCCTTTCCTGAGACAATCCCAACTAAATTACACCCAATGTTCCAAGTCAGTTTCAGCACTAACCCAAGAACCTTTTCGCATTAATGTTCTCCCACGGATCCACCACGACGCGTAGAAAACGTACAAGTTAAACTCAGCTTTTGGATGAAGATATTAAAATAGAAGTGAAATAAAATATTATAATTGAAAAATAGAACTGAAATGAGCATATGGTGTGGAATGGATCCTTCCATGCTTCTTGGGGTTGATGAAGATATCAGTTTTAGGATCTCCATCCATATTTCTTCACAAACATAATTATTTTGGAGACACCTTTCATTTTGAAATCCATGCAATTTTTTTTTTGACACTTGTTACGAAATTGCGTAAGAGTGTGAACCTTCGTTGTCAAATGATAAAGAGTCTTTGAACATATATTATCTTATATTCATCTTAGATTTATAATAAAAAGGGTTTTCTCTCTCTTTTATATTTAACAACATAATTTGAGAAAATGTTTTTTAAAAAAACTTTTATTAAGATATTAACTATCTCACATATTAGATATTTGTTCAAATTGTTCTTATTGTTATTGTAGTTAGGGATAGATGCAAAAGTTTATATCAAATGATTTAAACTTTAAAAGTTATATTAGAAATTTAAAGATAAAATTACAAATTTACATGGAATATGAAATTAAATTATTAATAGAAAATAATTATAAAAATATTTAAATTATATGAAAATTTATGATTCTCAAATGCCTCTTGGTCCATCCTGATTGTAACATTAAAAAAAACGTATACTAAGTGTATATTATTTTTTAGTTTAAAGATTTAAAGAATTTAAATAGTTTTAAAATTGCATAAAAAATAATTAAGTGAATAAAAGGTGAAATCTCGTGAGGTCAGAGGCAAGGTTTTAAATCGTGATCGCGTTTTCGGTCATTTCGAGTTACCGTGATTGCGGCCATCGCGGGTGCTATTGATGTCGTCGCGAGCGCTATTAAATGCTATTACGGGTATAGTGGGTAACTCGAACGGCGGCAAAATCGCTATATCACAGACGAAATCGCGGTCGTGAAACGTTTTTTGAAATCCCGGTCAGGGGCCTGACTCCCAAAAGTTCTCAATACATTTTTTCTAAAAAATTTAGTTAAATCCATAATGTTCTTTTTAAATATATATATATATATATATATATATATATAATAAACCCTTTAAAATATAAAAAAATATCTTAAACAGTACTAAATAATAACAAGGAAATGTATAAACATAAATAGGTGTAGGCCTAGGATTCCACAGGCAAAGGCCAAAGGCATCTGTATTAATAAGCAGCAGTGATGTCCGTGAACGCAACGGAGCGCAACTCGCGGGCAGTATGTTTTGGATATTTACCCAATAATAAGGCCTGAACAATAAGAATGGTGGTGCGTTTATAAGCAGGATTTTCAGCCACCGTGTTTGACCATTCACTCCTTTTTTCCTCCCATTTTTATTTTATGCTTTAAATTTTTCTCGAACAATATATATTTATTATTATAAACGTTATTATTTTAAGTTTTTAGTCTATTACAGTCGTTAAAAAATCTATTATTTGATATGTGTCATGTTAATATTTTTTAAAAAATTATAAAAATTATTATTTAAAAACCCTAAAAAATTTAAAATCTAAAAAAACATAAATTCTTAAAATCTCTTATTCTAATCTTCTTTATTACCGATCACACATCCATCGCCGAAACGTCATCTATTTGTCGTTATTCATCCACTGACCGATCATCACCCTTTCTATCATCTCAAACTCCAAGATTCCCAAATTCCTAAACTTAAATCTCTAACTCCTAAAACTCCAAATATCCAATCCTTAAATCCTAATAATAATCGTCAACCACCCTTAATATGGAATATAAGAGTTCCGGTCTTAATCGTCGGCTACCATTGCTTTCATTTGTTGTTTCAATTGATTGAAAATCGAATGGTTGGAGTTTTCGGGGAGGGAGGAGACGAAGAGTGGGGGTTATATTTTCAAAAAAAAAATTAAATAATATTTTTATTTTAAAAAATAAAATTCTAAAAAAATATATAAATGAAACATATATCATTTAATGTAATTTTTTAACAGTTGAGACACTTAAAATTAACGTTAGTAACATTAATACTTATATTAACCAAAATAAATTTATACATTTAAATAAAAAAGTATAATTTACGTATTTTTTAATTAATCCTTATTTTTACTTAAAACTTTTAAAGGTAGCGTGAGAATCCCTTTGTTTTCTTTTATTTTTGTATTTTATTTGTATAGTCAACCCATGAAGCAATTGGACTGTGTGCTGCATTTCCACACTAATCTAATTTACCTTCATCTAACACTTTTGATTACATTTATACCTAAGTCGGTTGGGTCCAATTGGGGTTCTAAATTTATTTAATATTATATATAAAAAATATTTTTCATTATTTATATATTGTATAATTAAATTTAAATAAATTATTCAACAATAATAATTATCCATAATACTATTCGGTTTTTGTTACACTAAATTTATGGGTACTTTTATTTTAAAAAATAGGTATCATAAACATTTCTCATAAATTCTAAAATGAAACATTAAAAAAAAAGGAATATGATAAACATTTTTAGAACTTGGGATTGAAGTCAGATTAATTAAGGATTAAACTCAAACTCGATGCCTCATAATTAGTAATGGGCGTAGGCGAGAGATAGTAAATAATAGGGTAAATTACACAAATGGTCACCTGACTATATGATAGTGTTTTATTGAGTCTCTCGAATATTAAAAGTTATAAAATTGTTCCTCAACTATATGGATTTGATTTGTTAGTCTCATGACTATTAAAAGTTATAAAATAGTCACTCAACTATTCATCTATTCTAAACTTCTCATTTTCTATTAAAAAAAATTAACGGTCGTTTGAGCTGAACACGAATCTATTGATTGTGATATGATAAAATCTTATATTAGAAGCTTTTAAATTGTATAATTGTTTGAGATTCTAGGATCAGATTTTATTATATCCCAGTCAGCAGATTAACTTTCATCTCATACAAACACCAATTTTCAATGGAAAATGATGAGTTTGAATCATATAAATAGTCAAGTGATCATTTTATAACTTTTAATAATTAGGGAATTTAATAAATCAACACCTTATAATTGAGGGAAATTTATAACTTTTAATAGTCGACGGACTTAATAAAACATTGTTATATAATCAGTGTACTATTTATATACATTACCCTAAATAATAATGGACGGATGGATGGCAATTAAAAGTTAATCCCCTATTGATTCTTGCAACGTAATGAGTGAGCATCCCCATAAATTACTAGTATATTAATTTGTTTGATTTTAATAATTCAAAAGGCTTATTCTAAGCCTTGCACCGAATTTCATGCCATGTGATATTCACAATCATAAAATACATTCTAGGATTATACTTTCTAATTCCATGCATATATGGGTCATAAAAGTACACAAATGAAAATGATTTCTCTCTTTTATTTAAATGCAATTATATATATCTTAGCTAAAATTAATGTTTATATTAAAAATCAATAAGCAATGAATAATAAAATTTGTTTGAATGAAAGGGGCAGTCAAATTGCAGAAGGGGATTGTTTCATTCCTGGGTTTCAACTTTGCTCAGGTAATGAATAGGTGAACTGTACGTGTAAGTAAGTCCATTAAATAATTAAATAATACCAAAGAATTATTAACTAATGAATACTTCATTAAATGTGATTAAGTGCCAGTTGTGCAGATTTTACTTATTTATATGAGGCGATTTTCAGGAATAAGGTCTCCCGTTCAACGGACATATGCCCAACCCTCTCTATTTCATACTTCAAACTCGACTTTCATATATATAATATCTCATAATTCATTCTTAATTAATAAATAAATAAGTAAATATAAAAGATGTGTTTTTATTTTATTAAATTTGTCTTTATTTCTGAACCAAGCCAAGCCAGCCCATCCTCGGTTGTCTCATATTTTATCCACATTCTCATCCCTCTGTCTTAAAAGCCCTAACATCGTGCCCTTCAAGCTAAGAAATCGACCTCTTTTCTCTCTCTCTTCGTTGCCTACCTGCTGCTTCTTCTTCTTCTCTTTGTATTGTTTCGTTTGTACTGTTATCACTCATTCAAAGCCGAAAAAGAAGGTTCGCTTTTTCTCCTTTTCCCTTAATTTGCTATAGCCATTTCAGCTTGAAGATGGAGTTATTGACTGCATCTGCATGCATGCATGCATGCGCTTGTACTTTACTCATTAGATTTTAGGGTTTGTTCGTTGTTGTCCAGCTTCTTCATAGTCTAGGGTTTAAACTTTAACTAACTCACCGGATAGTCGAGAACTTCTTTACAAAATAGTAATAATAATAAAAAAGAAACATATATTGTCAACAGACAACAAAGATGTCTGGTTTTTCTTCTCCTGTCAGCAGTTTAAACCCTTTTGGCTGCAAAATTTTGGTTTTCATAGGTAAATAAACTAGTTATGCATGTAGCAATGAGAGTTTTCGTTATGATCTAACAATATTATGCATACATGCATATAAAGTTCAGAGTATGTTGTCTGTATAGTTTTAATGATATATACATGTAATTTGTCTGTAATAATATATATATATATATACTAACAATGAAGTATTTTGTTGTAGCAGAGGAATCGTGGAAATAAAATGATGGCAGGAAAAGGGCAGCTTTCAGTTCCACCAGGTTTTCGATTTCACCCAACAGATGAAGAGCTTCTCTACTATTACCTGAGGAAGAAGGTCTCGTATGAAGCTATCGACCTCGATGTTATAAGAGAAGTGGATCTCAACAAACTCGAGCCTTGGGATCTCAAAGGTCAGTTCATCTTATCGATCATATCCAAGTGATAAACCTCTTAGACCAACCGATCTATGATTAAAATTGCTAATGCTTTGTTGTATGAATAACAGATAAATGCAGAATCGGATCGGGACCTCAAAACGAGTGGTATTTCTTCAGCCACAAGGACAAGAAATATCCAACGGGGACTCGAACAAATAGGGCAACCACAGCTGGTTTTTGGAAGGCAACTGGGAGGGACAAGGCTATCCACCTCAGCAACTCCAAGAAAATCGGCATGAGGAAAACCCTTGTTTTCTACACAGGACGTGCCCCTCACGGACAGAAAACCAACTGGATCATGCATGAATATCGTTTAGATGAAGATGATTCTGATGTTCAGGTAAACGACTTGACTGAGATTAGATCACAGTCGATGATTGTAACTCTTTTTATGTATCCGAGACCAATAAGTAACATTAGCTTATAATGGCTTTTCTAGCAGGAAGATGGGTGGGTCGTTTGCAGGGTTTTTAAGAAGAAGAATCATATCAGAAGCAATTTTCAGGCAGATTTCAGTACTCAAGAAGAAAACTTTTGTCACATCAAGAGTGTTGCTTCTTCATCTCAAATGGAGCCAAGGCATAACAATAATCATTTGCATAAGCTGTATGATCAATATTCCTTTGATGCCTCCATGCAACTACCGCAGTTATTTAGCCCGGAATCATCGGCCATCGCTTCTTCCTTTATATCACCACTGTCTTTGAACTCCACGGATATAGAATGCTCTCAAAACTTACTGAGGCTAACAACAAACGGCGGCGGCTGTGGACTGATGCAGCAAGATCAGATGAGGTACAATGGTGAATGGTCGTTCTTGGACAAGCTTCTAACAACTCAGCCTCTCAGCATGGATCATCATCATCATCATCACCACTCTCAAGCCAAATATCTCTCTTCATCTCAACTTGATGTGGGGAGTTCTACGCAAAAATTCCCATTCTGAAAATTTCAAAGTAGCTAGCTTCCAATTTCACATATAATGTCGCTTATTATCATCCTAAGCAGAGGCAAAGACACTCTTTGAAATCCATTTTAGTAATTGAAGTTCCTTCTTTTTTGTCAACAATCGACTTTGAGTTGTGCTGCCAACTTTGTTTAAGGGTCAACTTAGATCAATGACCCGTTAGATTTGCACCGATTGGATTAATAATTAGTAGTGGTCAGATTAATTCTCATAGCAGAGAAATTAAAATCAACCGTAGGTTACTATTCCAACACCAAAAATTGAGGTGTTTAGAGTGAAAATTGTGTGAGTTTCAGTGAAATCCCGATGGCGCTTTAAAGAAGAAAAGAACCTCCAATCATATAAGCAACGAAAACCCTACATATATTTGCAAGCTTGACAAGGCAGTTCTCCGGCTTAAAGCAAACTTCAGGGGCATGGTATAATGAACTCCATGCTTGACTTCTATCACTTGGTTTCGTTGCTTTTTTTTTTCTCTTTAGCCGAGAATGGAGTTATTATGTATCTTGTGGTGCATAAGTAGGGATGATTGATGAGTATAGATCGGATAAGGTAAATTTTTTTCTCATTTTGATTTTAATTGGAGAAATTTATAACTACGCTCAATACTTGATAGTTGGTGTGATCTGATTTTAAAGAAGTCTCATCCATTTCGAATTTGACTCGAAATCTGAAGATGAAAATTGGTCCCAACCCTACCTGATCCAACATCAACCTTTTAAACCCCAAATCACCCAAAAGGTACGTCCTCCACTCCCTTCATTATTAATTCCTAGAAAATGTTTATATATACATCATTCGTCATGTTGTCATGACGTTGAAACACTTCCATTGTGCTGTCATATTGGGGATTGCTTATTTCTGGTCGAATGTGTTAAGGTCCTCCATATTAACCAACTAGACAAGTTAATATGACTTCGCTATCCAAGGGAAATGGAGATGCCTCCACCCTCGAACTCCGTTGAGATGTCTCCATTGTCAATTGAGATGCATCGACCCCAATCTTACGACTTATGGATTTACTCAAGGGGATGAAGAGCTTCCACTCTAGTGTTAAAAGTTTCAAAGTTTGGCAACCAACTTTGGAAAATGTTTTTTCAAAGTTTGGTAAATGTTTATTTGAAAAATGTTTTTCAAAGTTTGGTAAAATTTTGGTAGATGTTTGTTGAAAATAGGAATGGGTAAATTCACTTTAGTCATTGCACTTTAGGGTATTTTCAAAGATTAGTCCCTAAGTTTCTACTATAAATACCCTTACCCATTTAGTTTCAAAATCATCCCAAAACATTTCTTTCTTCCTATACTAGAGAGCTTTCTTGTGAGTAGTGAGTGTTTTGTAAACACCTGTAAATTTTCTCTCTTAGTAAAAGATCTGCAGCAGCCCGGAGACGTAAGCACAATTGGTTGAACTCCGTTATCAATTTTCGGGTATTATTTTTCCGCTTTTATTTCGCATTCTCACTAATCTGGTTATAGGGAAATTACTTGTACTCGGTTTATTTTCCTAACAACTGGTATCAGAGCTTTTGGTTGTGAATTTTGTCAAATTTTCTGCGATGTTACTATTCATTACTATTCACGTGAATAGTGAATTTCGTGAATAGTGAAATTCGGTCGGTGATACGAGTTTGTCGACGGTGGTGTTCTAATACACGGTGATTCGCAAGAATTGTCAGAAACGATCCAAACGAAGCCAGATTCGAGTGGGAGCGATGGCTGCAGACGAAGGGAAGGTGAAAATTGAAAAGTTCGATGGTGCGGACTTTGGCTTTTGGAAGATGCAGATTGAAGATTTTTTGTACCAGAAAAATCTATATCAACCTCTCTCAGGAAAGCAACCAGAGGGCATGAAGGATGAAGATTGGGCTCTTCTCGACAGACAAGCCCTCGGAGTTATCCGACTGACGTTATTCCGCAATGTTGCTTTTAACATAGCAAAGGAAAAGACCACGGCGGGTCTTATGGCGGCTCTCTCCAGTATGTACGAGAAGCCATCGGCCTCAAACAAAGTTCATTTGATGAGGCGATTATTCAATTTGCGGATGGCGGAAGGGGCATCGGTGGCACAACACCTAAATGAACTCAACACAATCACAACCCAGTTGAGTTCAGTGGAAATTGAGTTCGATGATGAAGTTCGAGCTTTAATTCTCTTATCATCTCTACCAGACAGTTGGAATGCTACTGTTACAGCAGTCAGCAGTTCGTCGGGAAACAGCAAATTAAAATTCGACGATGTTCGGGATCTGGTATTGAGTGAAGAAATTCGACGAAGAGAATCGGGTGAAGCATCAACCTCCTCAGCCTTACACACGGAGTCTAGAGGGAGAACTTCAGAAAGAAATTCAAATCGTGGCAGATCAAAATCTAGAAGGGGCAAATCAAGAACAGGAAATAAAGATTTTACCTGTTATAATTGCGGCAAAAAGGGTCACTTCAAAAGAGATTGCCGAGCATCGAAGAAAAATACCGGCGCACAGGAATCTGCCAACAATACGGAGGAGACAGGTGATGCCATGATTTTAAGCGTCAACAGTCTGATTGAATCATGGATCTTGGATTCAGGGGCATCTTTCCACTCCACCCCATGCCGAGAAATCATGGAGAACTATGTCAGTGGTGATTTTGGGAAGGTTCATCTAGCTGATGATGAAACCTTGAAGATCGTCGGAAAAGAAGACATCCGACTAAAGCTGCCAAACCAGACCACCTGGAAGCTGACAGGAGTGAGACATATTCCTGGCCTCAAAAGAAATCTGATTTCTGTTGGGCAGCTTGATGGAGAAGGATATAGTACAACTTTTTCAGGCTGTGAATGGAAGATTACCAAAGGAGCACTCGTCATTGCTCGTGGTAAGAAGATCGGTACTCTCTATGTAACCTCAAATTTAGAGAATATTATTGCAGTAGCAGATGCTGATGGAAAATCAAACCTATGGCACCAAAGGCTTGGCCATATGAGCGAGAAAGGAATGAAGATACTTCTGTCAAAAGGGAAGCTGCCGGATCTAAAGAATGTAGATGTCGGACTATGCGAGGATTGCATCTTTGGAAAACAAAAGAAAGTCAGTTTTACAAAGATTGACAAGACTCCCAAGGCAGAAAGGTTAGAATTGGTTCATACTGATGTATGGAGACCATCCCCTGTTCCATCTCTTGCAGGCTCACTATATTATGTCACCTTCATCGATGATTCAACAAGGAAGGTGTGTGTAACATCCCCAAAAGCCGGATCAGTGACTAAAATGTAAATTTTGGAAACTGTGTGCTCAATTTTGAAATAAGTTAAAAGTGTTGGGATTTAAGTAAAGAATTTTGATGATGGATTGAATAGCATAGATGGATAATTAAAGGGGCAATTTAGTCTTTTCAGCTTAAAGGATATTTTGTATTTCCTTTAAATACAGGTGAGATACGTGGGTTTTGGGAGAGTTCTGGAAGCCTTCTTCTTGCTCTCTTCTTCTTCTTCTCGTAGCTCCAGCATAAAGGTAAGTTTGATTTTTAACTGTTAATTTCTGGAATTTATAAGTTGGTTTTGAATCTTTGGGGGTTATATAAGCTTAAGGAAAGCTTGTATAAACTTAAAACATCAAGAAGGGAGAATTAGAAAGGAATTTCTATTAAAAGATTAGAAATGAAATTTTGATATAGAAAGGTTTTTGAAATTCTAAGGATGAATTTGACTTGTCATCAATCTAATTAAGAAGTATAAAGTGTTAGAATTGGATTTAGAACACATTGAAAATTTGGTATGATTTTTTGAATCTCGTATGGAATATAGGATTTTGAGGTTTAAGATGAAATAAATGAATATAGATTGGTTTAAGTATGTGTACTAGAGTTAAGAATGAAAAGGGGATGATATATGAAGTGTTTGAGAGGAAATGAAGTAATTTTCGGGTTAAAATATGATTTCTGGGCAAGGGGAATCGGTACCCATTCAAGGGGAACCGATACCCCATCAAACGACAAAATTTCCAGAATGTCATGAGGGAATCGATACCCCTTCAAACGACAAAATTTCCAGAATGTCATGAGGGAATCGATACCCCCTCAGTAGGGAACCGATTCCCCCTAAAGGAAAATTGGGAATATGGGTTTAATAAGTTCGTTTAAGTTGCTAGTATCCAATTACAAGGTGTAGGTATCTAATGATTACCTCGAAATGTACATTTATGTAGATTCTACACATAAAGAAATTCCGGAACGTTTGGCAAGTAAGATTGATCAAGGGAAAGATAAGAGATTGGAATTGACTAGTGAGGCCAGGTGAGTGCATATTCAATAGTATACGATGTGCGATGGGAATAAGACTTGCGATGAGTCTATTTCCTAAAGTGTTACACATGAATTCATGATTAAAGGCATGAGTGGAATATGCATGTATGTATGCTTGATTATATGGATTGATCTGTTCTTTTATGTGTTGGATGATAAATTATAAGTAATTCCATAAGAAAGGTTATGAATTATATGAGATATAAACTATGTGATCATAGTAAAATATAATTATTATTATATGATAAGTGAAATAAGCTGGATAATATTGATCTATAGGATGAAGTGAGAATAGTACACTAACTAGGAGATTTGAACATAAATGATAAGATGAACATATAAGATAAGCTAGATGGGAAAGATTCATATGTTTAAATAAAACTATAACACATGGGTTGTATGATAGAAAATTATGAAGTTATATGAGAAGATTATAGGAGTTATATGAAATTGAATTAAGTAAACAGATTAGATTATATATAGAGAAATAATAGAAGTGAGATATGTTTATAAGTCTGCCCTAGATGAATATGAATACGAAATATAAGAGTGCTATATGATTTATATTAGGATAATCTTGAGGATATATATATATATAGATAGATATGAAATAAAATGAAATGAGTTATATGAATACATAATTATGTGATGAAATGGTGGATTACCTGAACATGTGATATATATATATATATATATATATATATATATATATATATGTCTAAGAGAAGGCATAAGATTAAGATATAAGCAATGTAACTATAAGTATATGTGCTCTAAGTGATATGACTTATAAGTATTTCTATTATAATGTTACATGATATGTTATGTATGTTAAAGGTATTATGTGATGGTATAAGAATTGATATGAAATATATATGTGAAAACAAGTATATGTTATGAGAAAACCTATGATTATAAGCTAAGTGAAAGTGTTCCTATCTGTTATATGAAGTATATGATCATATGTGAACAAGATATGATGAGTATGTGTACATGAATAAAGGTGATTGGGTGAGAAATGATAGAAATTATATGAAAACATGATATATGTGACATGTGAATTATATGGAAATGATCTACGTGTAAGTGAACTACGTGACTATGTGATCATATGAAAAGAAGCTATGTGATAAGTGATATGTGAAAGTGAATTACAAGTTTATGTGAATATTTGAAATGAAATAAATGATAACGCCCATGTTATGTGTCATGAGAGCTAGGGGTATAGTTGGCATGCCAAGAGTCGAGGGTCTACGCGGTTCTTCGGGACATATGTATATTCTTTGGAACATGTGTGAAGTCTGGAAAGACACATACTTGATCCCTAGCATATGTATATGATTCTTAAAGAATTCTATGTGGTCCTTATGGACATTATTATATGGCACTACGGTGCAATTCTACGCGGTTCTTCGGGACATATGTATATTCTTTGGAACATGTGTGAAGTCTGGAAAGACACATACTTGATCCATAGCATATGTATATGATTCTTAAATAATTCTATGTGGTCCTTATGGACATTATTATATGGCACTACGGTGCAATTCTACGGGGCACTTCGGTGCATTTATACGAGCTGTGGTGACAGCATAGTGCACAACCTCTATAGACTCACATATCGATAGTTCTCATATATGTACATGGGCTAATCCAGAGATATGAACAAATATAAGTTAGTGGTATGATAAATGCTATAGAAATGATGAATTATGTGTATGTATGTATTTACTGCAATTAATCTGATATGATTTTATACGATATGAAAAATGCATGGAATTGCTATAACATGATAGAATAGAACATGCATGTATCAATATATGTTTTAAAGTGCATTATAAGTTGTTATGCCTCACTAAGTCTTCGACTTAGCGTGTGATTGTTTCACACGTAGGTTTCGAGAAGAGTAAGGAGTGATGCGGAGCAAGACAGGTCAATTTTCCTTACCAAAAGATCATATCAGAAATATTTGACAAAGTATGTATTTGGTTATGTATAAAGTGTTGGCATGTAATAAGTCATTAAGTACGAGCACTCTGATAAAGTCTTTATTTTGATTTAAATAAAGTTTTAAATTTCCCGGGATTTTTCTTAAGAGTCAAGGTTTGAAAAGTCAATGTGACACTTCGGACTCGTATCCGGGTCGGATACGGGTTGGGGGTGTTACAGTGTGGGTTTATTTTCTGAAGAAGAAATCAGAAGTCTTTGATACCTTCAGAAAATGGAAGGCCATGGTGGAAAATGAGACTGGTTTGAAAGTCAAGCGGTTGAGGTCTGACAATGGAGGAGAGTACAGAGACAGTAGTTTCAGAGATTTCTGCGCAAACAATGGGATCAAGATGGAGACAACAGTTCCCATAACACCGCAGCAGAATGGCGTAGCAGAGCGCATGAACAGAACTCTGAATGAACGTGCCAGAAGCATGAGGATACATGCCGGATTACCCAAATTTCTATGGGCTGAAGCTATCAACACTGCAGCTTACCTGATCAACCGTGGGCCCTCAGTTCCTTTGGATGGCGGAATACCAGAGGAAGCTTGGAGCAAGAAAGAAATAAACCTTTCACACTTAAGAGTGTTTGGTTGTATTTCTTATGTACACATAAACTCTGCTGAAAGAAGTAAACTTGATGCCAAGTCCAACAAATGCGTCTTTGTTGGTTACGATGGTGATGAGTTCGGTTACCGGTTTTGGGACTACGAAAATCGAAAGATCATCAGAAGTAGAGACGTCATTTTCAATGAAAATGTGATGTACAAAGATAGGTCAACCGCAGAATCAAGTAATACCGAAGCTGAAACAAAGGAATTTGCTGAGTTCGAGGATATTTCTGGAAATGATGTTCAGATCAATCCTGAAGCAGTTCAAGAAGAACCACACACACCAGAACTGAGACGCTCCTCCAGAATTCCTAAACCAACCCAACGGTATTCGCCTTCTTTGCACTATTTGTTGCTGACTGACAATGGTGAACCAGAGTGCTATGATGAAGCAATGCAGGTGGAGGATTCAGTCAAGTGGGAGTCTTCCATGAAAGATGAGATGGACTCGCTTATGTCAAATCAGACGTGGGAATTAGCTGAATTACCACCAGGCAAGAAAGCGCTCCATAACAAGTGGATTTACAGGATCAAAGAAGAACATGATGGGAGAAAACGCTACAAAGCAAGATTGGTTGTCAAAGGTTTTCAGCAAAAAGAAGGTATTGACTACAATGAAATTTTCTCTCCAGTCGTAAAACTGTCTACAATCAGACTGGTGTTGAAAATTGTAGCTGCGGAGAATTTACATCTCGAGCAGTTAGATGTAAAGACAGCTTTCCTTCATGGTGATTTGGAGGAAGAGATCTATATGAGGCAGCCAGAAGGCTTCATAGAGGCAGGCAAGAAAAACCTGGTATGCAGGTTGAAGAAGAGCTTATATGGTTTAAAACAAGCTCCTAGACAGTGGTACAAGAAGTTCGATAGTTTCATGAGTAGCAGTGGTTTTACCAGATACCAAGCAGATCATTGTTGCTACATCAAGAGGTTCGACAATAGTTTCATTATTTTATTGTTGTACGTTGATGACATGCTCGTTGCAGGCTCAAACATGCAAGAGATCATAAACTTGAAGCAAAAATTGTCGAAGCAGTTTGCTATGAAGGATCTGGGCGCTGCAAAGCAGATTCTTGGGATGAGGATCAAGAGAGACACAAAGTCGGGGACTTTGATGTTATCACAGGCTGAGTACATCAACAAAGTACTCTCCAGGTTCAACATGCAAGATGCTAAACCAGTAAGTACACCTTTAGGTGTTCATTTCAGACTCTCCAAAGACCAATCACCAAAGACAGAGGAAGAACGTGCACACATGGTGAAGGTGCCGTATGCCTCAGCAATTGGAAGTCTGATGTATGCCATGGTTTGTACCAGACCAGATATTGCTCATGCAGTGGGAGCTGTTAGCAGGTACATGAATAATCCGGGCAAGGTACACTGGGAAGCAGTCAAATGGATCCTCAGATATCTTCGGGGTACCACAAACAAAGCACTTTGTTTCAAAGGTGGAGATATGATACTGACAGGCTATGTAGATGCTGACTTAGCCGGAAATGTCGACATCAGAAGGAGCACTACAGGGTATGTCTATACTCTAGGAGGAACTGCAGTGAGTTGGGTTTCTCAACTACAGAAGATAGTTGCTCTCTCCACAACTGAAGCAGAATATGTCGCTGTTACGGAAGCCAGCAAGGAGATGGTTTGGCTCCAAAGTTTCTTGGAAGAGTTAGGCAAGAAACAAGAAAACAATATCTTGTATTGCGACAGTCAAAGTGTTATCCATCTAGCAAAGAATCCGTCTTTTCATTCCAGGACAAAGCACATACAATTGAGATATCATTTTATCCGGTCTCTTCTGGAAGATGGGATTTTGAAACTTGAAAATATTAGTGGAGCTCAAAATCCGGCAGACATGTTGACAAAGACGGTGACTACGGACAAACTGAAGTTGTGTTCAGCTTCAGTTGGCATGCTAGAATAACAAGACCAGACATGCTGCTGCATTGATCGAGGTGTGAAGACATATTAAAATCAGTCTTCAAGTGGGAGATTGTTAAAAGTTTCAAAGTTTGGCAACCAACTTTGGAAAATGTTTTTTCAAAGTTTGGTAAATGTTTCTTTGAAAAATGTTTTTCAAAGTTTGGTAAAATTTTGGTAGATGTTTGTTGAAAATAGGAATGGGTAAATTCACTTTAGTCATTGCACTTTAGGGTATTTTCAAAGATTGGTCCCTAAGTTTCTACTATAAATACCCTTACCCATTTAGCTTCAAAATCATCCCAAAACATTTCTTTCTTCCTATACTAGAGAGCTTTCTTGTGAGTAGTGAGTGTTTTGTAAACACCTGTAAATTTTCTCTCTTAGTAAAAGATCTGCAGCAGCCCGGAGACGTAAGCACAATTGGCTGAACTCCGTTATCAATTTTCGGGTATTATTTTTCCGCTTTTATTTCGCATTCTCACTAATCTGGTTATAGGGAAATTACTTGTACTCGGTTTATTTTCCTAACATCTAGGAATATGATTGATTTCATTGTTCCTTAACAAACATCGAGATGTCTTTTGACCTAATGAGAGGTATTCCAATGCTTTGTTTCTACTAAGAAAAATATATATACCTCAGTCACACCTACACAATTTTCTTAAAGCGTGGAGATGCCTTTGCAATACTTGTAGTGCATTACTGCAAAGTGGGTTCCCCATCTAACCGACCAAAAGTGTTGAGATGCCTCCACTATTTTGTATACTCTTCCTAATACCAATCGATAAAATTGGGATACCTCCGTCCTAGAAATAGGGACCAATTCATTGTCATTTCACAAGAGGTAGAGAAGATTCCACCCGAAAGCGTTGACATGCCTTCACATAACTTTTGGTTTTGTACTTAGGGAAGTTGCCTCATACTCTGGTTGTCGTAGCTTAGAAAATCCTCCAAAGAGTATGGGACGCCTTCACTCAGCAACATGAATTTCTCTGTTACTACTACGAGTATAGAGACTTCTTTGCACTAGAAAAGGGGATAGAGAACTCCCCACTACTCCAACCAAGGCAAAGATGCCCTTGTCTATCGATCAGACTTCTTCGAGGGTGTCAAATTTACCTTTTCTACTGGTGGAGAAGGTTGGAATTCCTTTGTTTCTGTTTTTTCGTACCAACACCGACCAGAAGAGTTAAGACGTCCCTGTCCTAATAGTTGGAATTAAGTCCATTTCCATTTTATGAGACGTCAACAAGCCTTCAGTCGAAAGCATTGAGATGCCTTCACATAACTCGAGATATTATACCAGGTCTAGTCACCTCAAACTCTAGCTGACATAGCTCTACGTATCTTCCAAAAAAGTGTTGGGATGCTTCCGCTCAGCAGCATGAATTTCTTTCTTGCTACTTAAGCGTAGAGATGCCTTTTCCCTAGTAAGGAGGGACAAATATCTTCTCGTTGCTTCTACCATGACAAAGAAGCCTCCTCCCATCAATCAAACTTTTTTGAGGGTGTCGAGTTGCCTCCTCTATGGCAAAGGTGTTGAGATACCTAAGGAATTGATTGCACTATGATTTTCTCACCGACCAAATGGAGTAGAGATAGATGTCTCCGCTAAGATCAAAGAAATTTATCCTTGACTCCTAGAGAATGTGAAAAATAATTCCCAGCATAAGTGTTGAGAATCCTCTATAGGGCATACATAGGGGTTTGGAGGTAACTCCGTTAGTAATTGAATTTCAAAAAATATCCCGAAGCATCGAGACGATGTCACCTTCACGTAATATATAGACAATCACCTTCACATGATATATAGACACAAAAAAATTGCCTATCTAACTTCTCTGAAAATTAATATAAATAATAGGTCTAAGACTACAAACCTAGGCAAAGGAAAGTGGCGAGAATCCTTAACAGAGAGTATATACAGGTTCAGAAAACAACCCTGCCCAAAATAATATATCCCAAAATAATCTATAGAAAGTATGAAGATCTTTTACCTAAATTACTTAGATCTCTCTTCACATTTAAATAGAAAGATATTGAAACTCTGTAAACATTCACAACATTACTCTCTAAAAATGCAACAAACTTATCAGACTATACACACACAATCTAATTTAGATGAAAAGCAAAATGACCGCAGTTAATCCAATAAATTTTATAAACGTGAGTAGTAAAAGTTCCACAAAATATCTGGAATGCGTAACCTTGGAAAGATGCAAGGGTATTTAACAATATGCACATAAAGTAGGCCTAAAAGTTCCATCCGAAATCATCCATGGCGCTCAAATCACGATGCATTGCTGCAGACATGAGAGTGGACTCAAGAAGGCCAAGGTGTAAGCTATCACTCACCAATGAAACATCCATATCGTTTTCTATCTCGCAAATCTTCTCCTTCTTTTGTTGTTGCTGTTGCGGTGGTTGTAGATCTTCAACTCTTGATTCTTCAAATGTTTCAACGACAGCTTTAGCATCCCAAACGCAAGGATTTTCATACATGTTACCAAGACCAGGTAATTGATGAATGGACGAAGGAGATTAAGGAGAAACAAATATAGAGTCCAAAGATGAACCATATGGGTACATGGCGGATTCATTAAGATTTTGAGCGTAAGAAGCATTAGGGTTTTGGGGTTCAAAGCTTGGAATCTGCATTGCCATGGTCTGATTATCAGGAAATGTAACAACATGTACGTTCATCATCACCGTGTTGTTGGTATCTCTAGCCTGCGAATTGATGTTGAAAACGGTGAAGGAACTTTGTTGTGATTGCGATGATGATGGATATTTGTATGCAACTTTGTTAGAGGCTCTTTGACGTAAAGAGAGCAGATTGTGTGTTTTGGGGTCCAACCCTTGGGAGAGCAGCTTTTTCTTAACGCAAGAGTTCCAAAAGTTCTTCACTTCATTGTCTGTTCTTCCAGGAAGATGCTTGGCTATCTGAGCCCATCTGTTCACAACATCCAATGCAAAATTTGACGTATTCAAAGGCATAAATGAATACTTAAATTGAATCCGTAGGTACCTCACTACAGCAAAACTGATATGTAGCGTCGTTTTTAGCGGCGTTTGGAGAGAAAATGCCACAAAAGTTAAACATATAGCAGCGTTTACAATCGTAGCGCCACTAATTGATACTTTAGCGGCGTTTTTAGTAAAAACGCTGCAATATAATTGACATATTGCGGCGTTTTTATAAAAACGCCGCAATAGGGTGATAAATTAGCGGCGTTTATATCACAAACGCTTCAATAGATTATAAATTTTGCGGCGATTTAGCCAAAACGCCGCAATATAGTGGTAAACTGGCAGCGTTTTTACCACAAACGCCACAATAGAATATAAATTTTGCAGCGATTGAGTAAAAACGCCGCAATAGAGCGGTAAATTGGCGGCGTTTTTACAAAAAACGCCGCAATATATTACACATAAAGTGGCGTTTGTTCCTAAAACGCCGCAATATAATAGTTCCTTAGTGGCGTTTTAGTAAAAAACGCAGCAATAGAGTAGTTATTTTGCGGCGTTTTTAATATAAACGCCACAATTGTCCTTTAATTTATCAAATATCCCTAATTGCTCAGCCCGAACCCCTTATTTGTTTTATCCCCAAATCTTCTTCCTCGAATTAGCAGTGCGAGAACAAACGATTAGTATATACAACAGCTTCTCTTCATTTTGATTCTCCATATCTATTCATTACGAATTTATAATTTTGTGAACAAACGGTTAGTTGATCTATCACTTGTTTATTTTTCTTTCTAGATTTCCTTTTCCCATTTTGATTCTCGTTCTTTGGAAGTCGGTGCTGGGTCAGGGAAACTGAGTTACAGGCATTTGTTTGCGGTTGGAGAAGACCAACCATTGCAGTTTAAGGAAACTCTCACCTGCAACCTTTGGATTTGAACCCCTTGAGTTCTGAGAGGCAGCCATCCGCTTCTTCCGCAACCGAAAAATCATCTAACAGCTTCTGGGCAAAATCTGATCTCTTTGTCATGCTTGGTATTGGAATGCAAACAAGGTACCACTCTTCAACTCTCTTTGAGCTAGAATAACGATGGAATTTTCTTTGCATTTATGTTTTGCTCATTACTCTAGGAATATGAATGTTTTTTCTTCTCCTTCTTCTTCTCTTTTAGTCGGGAGAGTTCTTTCAAAGTTGGGTAGGTTGGGGAGTCTAGTCTTGCTTGCAATATAAATGGAGTTTGAATTTTTTTTTTGTTAGATAGTTGACGTGAAAGTTAGCTCTATATCTCTCTCTGGAGGGTCTCTGTAAGTATTTCCTGACTTTGGTTCTAATCCAAGCAATGGCAGAAAAAAGGTTCCATTCAAAGGGCTTCCATCCCAAGCCTTCTTTATCAGCATCTTCCCCTTTTTTTATTTATCACACTCCCTCTTTATTTCCCTTGAGTAAAACCCTTTGCATCAAACCAATGGTCAATTGGCAAATTGGTCTCTGCATTGAAGCTATTGATTTGCTTTGGTTTAATATTTTATGGTAGGAGATAACACAATAAAATTAAAGATAGTTAACAATGGCAGGCTTTTGAATAGGGAGAGATGAGAGCCGACACTTTTGGGAGCTTTTAACTGATCCCACCATTACAAAAGAAACAAAATTGGGTGTCAAGTAATTAATCCAAGTGATGAAATTACATTTATTTTTTTACTTAAATAAATGTCGAACTTTACATGTGATTGTTTTCTTTATGTTGTTCAGATTTTGATGTTTTGTGTGGGATATATTTATTTATTTTTATAAAAAAATTCAAGATATTTAAAAAACACATAAAATTGGTGATGTGTGGTGGAAGTATTTTTATACTATTTTTGTCTAGTTCTCGGTCATTATCTTGAACTAACAACCGTAAAGCCATATGATTTTGTAAAGGGGAAAAATGGGATAGCAGAATGAATGTCTGATATATTTTGGTGTGTACATCCAAAATAGTGGCTGTGCATGAATTAGGACTGGGTGTACCATCCAAAAGATGCCATTTTCCTTGGTTATAATAAAGTAATGATTAGTGTGAGGAAAGGTTGATTAAGTGCCATTTTTTTAAAATATCCAGATTCAAGTAACTGTATTTATAGGATATATATATATATATATATGTAAAATTAAGTGTTTGCTACAAAGATCAAGTTGATTCTACGTGATAATTCTCTTATTGAAAAATAAAATTACAAGTTTCCTTTAAATAGATTAAATACATGTCAGATAGAATTCTATCATATTAAGAGATAAGGGTTATAGAATATCTAATATACTTAATTATTAGAGATAAGAGTTATATGATGCCTAAACTATTTAGTTATTAACAATAAATTTAATTTTGTTTACCATCTACAATTTATAATATGCTATTAATCGGTTAAGAAATTTTCCGAAAAGATACTCCAAAGCAATGTTTGGTGTAGACCCATTTAAATCCAGTGGCTCATTTAAACTACAGTGTTGGAGCTGGGTCTTCTTCATTCTTCCTTTCAAGTTGTATTTCATTCTATTGTCTGCTCTAACAGTTGATTTTATTTCTCTCTAATTGCCATTTCTTTTTTTAATTTTATTTAAGGCTATAATTGGGAATCTCTTTTAAAAAAAAACAATAGAAACAAAAGTTTGGTAAGATGTTACCGTCTCCTTTCTTCAAACGTTTTATCACATTGAATGTAAATATTAAATAGTTTATTTCATTTAATAAAAGATTAAATGTTTTATTTTTATTTGATGCAAAGGTAGGCTTGAAAACTTTTGCAAGTGGGCAGGCCACCTTTCACCATAGAAATCTGATAGGGGAACAGTATGTACATGAGCTTTTGCTGCTCGTTTGTTGAGTGACTTTTGGTGTAAGCAAAGGTAGGCTTGAAAACTACATAACACATCCTTCTTTTCGGATTTTGCTGCTAATAAGCTAATGTTTCATGGAAAACTGGAAAGTCTAATTATTTTATTGTTGCATTGTTGTTAACAAAGATTTTTTGGTTGCATGATAAACTTTGTTTGCTCAAAATGTAAGTAAAAAGTTTTATAGATCTTAACACGGTTGTGGGAAGGGTTTATATTTCGTTCTAAGTTCTTAATGCCTCTCTCTGTAACAATGAAACATGAGTCTGTTTAGATGTAAATGCTACATTTCGATGAAACATGTGTAAGTATTTAGTTATATAGTATGCAGTTGTATATAATTCTCGTTATAATTTTTATAAATTAACTGAGATACATTTGCTCCCATACAATTTTATCAATTTAAAAGTTGTATAATTTATGAGTGATTAGTTTTATACTATGCAAATATTATTATGCACTAAATATGATAATTTAATGCTTCTGTTTAGGTTCTAATTTTATCTATATTATTAGCAATTAACATTTGAAATTGAAACTCCAGAAATACGAAATGGATAAGAGTTGGATGGATTTCTCAAGGGTAAGCGTCGAATATCGAAATGGAGTCGAAAACTTTCTAAATTTAGCTTTTCTGAATGCAAGCCAAGAAAATATGATTCTTTGCCCTTGTAAGAATTGTGTGAACATTAATTGGCACATTCGTGAAGTTGTGTACGAGCATCTAGTAATTTTTGGATTTGTTCGGGGGTATAGAAAATGGATCTTTCATGGAGAGATTGTATCAGATAGATCTGCTTCCACGAGTTACTCGACTTATCGTGCTCCTTCTCCCCATCCAACTTTTAGAGAAGATGACATGGAAGGGATGTTACGAGATGCATTTAATATGCACAATCATCAGTCGTATGATACAGAAAATTATTGTCAGGATGATGTTAATGATTTCACTGAGATTGGAAGAAGTGGATGTGATGAAGAGCCAAATGGAGAAGCGGCAAAGTTTTACAAGTTGCTGAATGAAATGAATGAACAACTTTATGAGGGATCAAAGTTTTCAAAGCTTTCTTTCTGCATTCGTCTTTTCCACTTAAAATGCCTGGGAGGGTGGACTGGTAACTCCTTTACGCAATTGTTGGAGTTACTAGGAGAAGTGTTTCCTTTTGCAAAAATCCCTCAATCATGCAAAGATATGAAGAAAATGATCAAAGATTTGGGTCTTGGATATGACAAAATTCATAGTTGTCCGAATGATTGTATGTTATATTGGGGTGATCAAAAAAATCAGGAGTCTTGTCATGTATGCGGAAAATCTCGATGGATTACTAGAGAGGCAGAAAATGTTACTGAGGATGAAGCTCAAGCACGATCAAGAAAGAAACCGATCAAGATTCTGCGATATTTTCCTCTCATACCTAGGCTACAAAGATTGTTTATGTCCTCCAAGATTGCTGAGTCTATGAGGTGGCATCATGATGGCAGAACCGATGATGGATTATTACGGCATCCTGCAGATTCTTTAGCTTGGAAGTCATTTGACAACAAGTATCCAAGTTTTGCGAGAGATCCTCGAAATGTCAGGCTCGGTCTTGCAACTGATGGGTTTAATCCTTTCAAACTCATGAGTACTTCGTATAGTACTTGGCCTGTTGTACTTGTTCCATACAATTTGCCTCCCTGGATTTGCATGAAACAATCATCTTTCATCTTATCCATGATAATCCCCGGCGAGAAAGGCCCCGGAAATGATATTGATATTTACATGCAGCCGCTAATTGCAGAGTTGAAACAGTTATGGGAAGGGGTCGAAACGTACGATGTGTTGACAAAGGAGAACTTTAATTTACGCGCTACTTTATTATGGACAATTAATGATTTTCCTGCGTATGCAAATTTATCTGGTTGGAGTACCAAAGGTCGTTATGCTTGTCCTTGTTGTGCTGCACAAACATGTTCGAAGTGGTTGGTTAATGGAAAAAAGTTCTCTTATATGGGACATCGTCGGTGGTTACCTGATAATCATAGATTTAGATGTCAAAAGAATATGTTTGATGGTGATGAAGAGTTTCGAAATGCTCCTGACCAAACAACCGGCTCTGAAATATTCAGAATGTTGAAAAATATCAATTTTACTTATGGAAAGATGAATCAACCAACTAGTACACGATCAAAGAAAAAGGCAAAACAGGTCAATGAAGAGCTTGAAGTTGATGAACAAACTGATGATGAGTATGATGAAGAGGATGATCCAAATGAGGTAGACTTGTGGAAAAAGAGGAGTATATTCTTCGAGTTGCCTTATTGGAAAAAGCAGATTTTGAGACATAATCTTGATGTAATGCATATTGAGAAGAATGTCTGTGAGAATATTATCGGGACCATTTTGAATGATGGCAGAAAATCTAAAGATAATCTTAAGAGTCGACTTGACTTAGTGGACATGGGAATTCGACATGATCTTCATCCGCAATTACGTCCGAATGGAAGAAATTTCTTGCCGCCTTCTATTTTTTCTCTTTCGAAGAAAGAAAAAGAAGTGTTTTGCACGGTGTTGAAGGATATAAAGGTCCCAGATGGGTATGCATCAAACATTTCTCGATGTGTTAGTGTTAAAGATCGAAGACTTTATGGTTTAAAGTCTCATGATTATCACATATTAATGCAAGATTTACTACCAGTAGCTGTTCGCGGTTGCATGTCGAGTAAGGTGACGTCTTGTATCATTGAACTTTCTAATATAATGAAAGCCATATGTGGGAAAGTTCTAATGGTTGAAGAACTTGATAAACTACAAGATCGAGTTGCCTTGACTTTATGCAACTTGGAGAAGATATTTCCGCCTTCATTCTTCACAATTATGATGCATCTGTTAATTCATCTTCCTCACGAAGCAAGGGTTGGTGGTCCCATTTTCTATCGATGGATGTACCCTATAGAGAGGTGTTAATTGAATTACACGTTTCAAATTACTACTATTTATACATTTGAATAAAATGTATTTACGTAGTATGTTGTTTTCTGTATAGGTTCTTGGGCAAGTTGAAGTCTTATTGTCGTAATAAGCGTTATCCGGAAGGATCAATTGCTGAAGGGTATTTGGCAGAGGAATGTATGACATTTTGCTCTAGATATTTGGAACATGTTGAAACAAGATGGAATAGACCAAATCGAAATGATGAGTTAGGTACTGATGACTTAACTCAACATTATTTGTTTGGAAGTTATGGTCAACCATTAGGGAAAGTTGAAATTGCACATTTAGATGACACGTCTTGGGTACAAGCACACCGATATGTTCTTTTCCATCACGATTCAATAGATCACTTTCGCACGTAAGTCTTTCGGACCCAATGCTAATGAAATCTCTTTATCTTTTATATTTATCAATTTTTAACGACATAATATTCTTTATAGTGAGTTTAAAGAAGTATTGAGATCTCGAGCACGCTCCCGAAGATTAAATCAGCGAGAGCTACATAAGTTATTCACAGAAACTTTTCATGAATGGTTAGGCCAGACGGTAAGCAACTAAATCTTACGGAACACTTATAAATAATATATGTCTTGCTTTTTATATCGACATCAATGCAAATTAATTCACCATTCATGTGTAATAGGTTTGGAGTGGGAGAGAAGTTAGTGAAGAAGTTAAATGGCTTTCTCAAGGTCCGAATAGAATAGTTAAAAGATATAATGCCTTCCTCATTAATGGGTTCAGGTTTCACACAAAATCTCGTGAAAGATTAAGGAGGACACAAAATTGTGGACTCGTAGTTACTTCATCAACTACAAGTTATGCTACTGTAAGGGACAATAATTCGCAGGATGGAGAGGTCGATTATTATGGAAATCTTACGGACATTATTGAGTTAGATTATTATGGAAAACGAAAGGTTGTGTTGTTTCGGTGTGACTGGGTTGATGTAAACAGATGTATAAAAAGAGATAAATTCGGGTTTTCAATGGTGAATTTCTCTCGATTAATTCACACGGGTCAACGTTTGATGGATGAACCATATGTATTTTCCTCTCAAGTGAAACAAGTATTTTATTGCCACGATCCAATGGGTTCGGGAGGACGTTGATGAAGATATTTATGACAACTGACATTACATAAGACTGTTGTACGATTTTATATCTTCATTTATTTATTTATAATGTTATAACCCTTAATATGTTGTCTTTCAATGTATTCATTAATTAAATCATTTTTTATTACTCATGTTTGTTTATTACAGATATAATGCCGAGGAGAAAAATATCTGATTTGCGGGTTGTTCGAGCTTCTGAAGACCATGTAGAAAGAAATAACGAGGAAACGAATGCACCTGAGTCTTCCGAAGTTCCTGAAACTGTTGAAGAAGTAGAAATTCAAGGTAATCTTCGAAACTTTATTTACTACTTTGTTCATTTTCAAAACTGACATTTAATAATTTCTTATATAGTTGAAAATGCTGGAACGCGCAAGACTCGAGGACGTACAACTTTAAAGGAATTATACCAACTTCCTCCTGGGCATCGTGTCAAAGTTTCAAGAAACGATGCCGGTCAACCTATTGGCCCAGAATCACGTCTTCTAGCAGGTTACTTAGGCATAGTTGGACGTAATGCGAATCTGTTACCGATCAATTATGAGTCATGGCGCAAAATGCCTAATAGTAACAAAAATCAAGCGTTGGATTTTGTTAAGGTAATAATGTCATTATAATAGATACTCTATATAAATTCAATACTAATTTATACTTACGGTGCACACTTATTTGTTGTATAGGAGAAATTTGTTTTAGAGGTCTCTGACGATTATGTGAAGCAAGCGTTAGGGAAGAGATGGAGGGATCACAAGAGCTCCTTAAAGAAGAAATACTTCAAGAATGATCTCAGCCTTGAAGAGAAGTTGCAAACAGTCCCACCAGGAATGCTCAGGTACCAATGGGAAGATGCAGTCAGATTTTGGAGTTCTCAAAAAGGACAGGTATGATGTATTTTTCATAAATACTTGTAACAAAATTTAAATCATCATTATAAGTGGTTGTTTGACATTGTAGGACCGAGAGCATGTTGGTGTTGCTAGTAGGCAACAACAAAAGTTTACGCACACGGCTGGATCGAAGAGCTTTGCTTGTATAGCTCATGAGGAGGTATTATAGATTATTGAAATATTTTTTTTGTATTCCATGTACATACTAACTCATAGTAATTACATTATGGTACATTGTAGGAAAATACATCCGGTTCTAAAGTTGGTCGAATCCAACTCTTCGACATGACACATACGAAGAAGGATGGCACTCCTATGACTGCTGACGCTGCAGAAATTATGGTACGTTTATTGGGTAGATGTTTTAAATTTACCTGACTTTATTTATAGGAGTACCATGACATTTTTTATTTTAATTAATTATTCACTTTATTATTAGGAAAAATTGAGGGAGAAAAGGGCAGAGTATCATGCTACTGCTTCGAGTCAAGGTATTGTTAATGATGATGACATTGAAAACCAAGCTATTAATGACGTTTTGGGTCCTGAAAGATATGGTCGGGTGCGCTGTCAAGGATCATTCGTTACTCCCACCAAATATTTTGGATCCAGTTCATCACAGTACATGTCATCACAGTCTCGATCTTCCCAATTAGAAGTTGGTCGTTTAAAAGAAAAGTTGGCTGAGATGGATCAACAAATGGCTAACTTGAAAGCGGAAAATGAAGCAAGGGAAACAGAGAGCAGCAGCGGAAGCAGCTAGAGCAGCAGCGGAAGCAGAGAGAGAAGCAGCGGCAGCACAGAGAGAGGCAGCGGCAGAACAGAGAGAAGTAATATATCAGCAAAGATGTAAAGAATTTGAAAAACGACTCAATGATATGATGCTGATGATACAAAAAACGCAACCTCAGAATCCACCATCGTAGCCTCATTTATGTTATGAGCATTATGTTAATGTTACTGAACCGTGTTTAACTTAACCTATATTACGTTAATGAAAACTTTTATTTATTATATTGGATTTGATGTTATTGCTGTTTTGTTTGTTAGATAATGGAACAGGTTGAAAAAACAGATTTGGGGTATTAAGTATAATTTTTAGAATTGTTAAATTCTGTGTTATTTAGCGGCGTTTGTAACAAAAATGCTGCAATATACCATACAGTTAGCGGCGTTTTTGATAAAAACGCCGCAAAATCTCAATACATATTCGCAGCGTTTGTAAGAAAACGCCGGTAAAAATAAAAATATACTGCGGCGTTTTTGTAGAAAACGCCGCTAAACATCAACGACTATTGCGGCGTTTGTATGCCAAATGCCGTTAAATATCAACACCTATTGCGGCGTTTTAATGATAAACGCCGCTAAATATCAATACCTTTTGCGGCGTTTGTTGAACAATCGCCGCTATATGTTGTAACCTATTGCGGCGTTTTTTGTTCAAAAACGCCGCAAACTTTAGCGGCGCTATTTTTAGCGGCGCTTTTAGCGGCGTTTAAAAACGCCGCTAGAAGTAAAAAAAAACACCGCAATAAGCCACTTTTGCCTAAAATTCTATGAACATGAATGATTATCTGTTCTCTTCAGCAGTGAAGGAGACCCTCTTCAAGTCTGGTCGCAAGTAGTTAATCCATCTCAATCGGCAGCTCTTCCCACACCTGTGCAAGCCTGCAACATAACACAACACCTAAAAGTCGCATGACAACCAGTCTCACATGGTAAAATTTCAATGATTCCTTGAGAAAAATATATACCAGCTAGTTTAGGCACAGAGCTCCAACTTCCATGGCCATGTTGAGTGATATGTTTGACGAGCTTGTCGTCTTCTTCAGGAGACCATAAACCTCTTTTAACCTTGAGTTTGATGCAGCAGCGATGGCCCATAACTTTTGCCTAAAAACTCAGCTCATCAGCCTTGCACTCCAATGAAGAGCGTTCCGATTACTATTTAAAGGGACACCTTTTCTCATAGAGAGAAGGAGATTTGTAATGTGGAAAGGTATATGAGAAAAGGTCCTCTGAAGCTTGGAAAGGTCTACGGATTTGGACTCTGTTGATGATGACATGAGTAAGGTTCTCACAAGGCCCCACCTCGTTGATATATTAAACCCGAAACGATGTTTGGAGTATAAAACTGGGTCACTTGTACCTCTCTCTTTTTTCTTTTGGCGATATTGACACTCCTTACTTCACTTGTTCCTCACTCTTTATTTGTTCTTAAAACATAATCATCCTAAGCATTAAGACTTTTTTTGATAAGGGGAGGAAAATGGATCAAATCAATAATATTTAAATTAAAATTTTAATATTATCACATAAACCGTTTTTATTATTATATCACAAACTCAATTCGCATATTAAAATTTCCTTTTAAGTCAGTATAATATAATCTAATGATCTTCTTTACTATATGTCAATGATATATTAATATAAAATAAATTAAATTATAACGTCAATATATTAAAAATTAATGTTTTAATTAATATTTTTATTTTAAAAACAGTTTAACTCTTCTGCTAATACATATAATATCTTATTTCACTTCTACTAAGATGTATAATATCTTCTTCAAATGAATTTAATTTTTTTAAATAATTTAAGATAATATACATTAAAAAATTGTAATTATTGATAATATTATATATATATATATATATATATATATATATATATATATATATTGATTCAAAACATTGAAGAAAAGCATATGATATAATATTTTACATCATATACGGCCCACCAATTTTTAGACTTTGTGAAATACGGTCGATTGAATTTAATATAATCGATAGTATTAAAGTAATATTTACTATGATGTGAGATAAATATTTATTATTTTTTCAATTCAATAGTGAAATTAAATTTAAACAATTTTAATATAATTTAAAATACTTTCCAAATTGTATGATTAACGGATATTAGCTTAATAATCAAATAATCCGACTTAAGCCAAATGGAAAACCAAACTTCTAGTAACTAATCATATAATATATAATATCCTATTTTGTTTATAATGATTAGTTCATCTTAGACTTTACTTCCTCAACTATATTCTTGTACTAATAATTTACCTAAGTTCCAAGAAATCTTCAATAGTAATAAGGGAAAGTATTTTATTCCTTATTAATAGAATTTTTAAAGTTTATAAATTAAAATAAAATAAAAATTAAGGTATATGTCAATTCGCATGTAGTTTTTTTTTTATAAAAAAAATCCATTACTAACGTTTCAAAATAAAGTTTTAATATTATAATATTTATTAGTTCTTATAAATCATTTCAATTTCTTGATGAAACACATTTAGGAAGTGACGTATGATTTGAGATTAATTTAACAACAAGATTTTTGGTGAATTAAATTAAGTTTAGAGCAAGACCAATAACAGATTTTCAAAAGCGGTGAAGGAAAAACACCACGTAATGAAGTGGATAATCGAAGTCTGCACTTCAACCAAAAACCATTTATTTTTACAAGGCTGACTTATTTGCTTCCTAACCCAACATCAATTCCATCCATCTTTTTTTACTTTATATAACATAAAAGAATTAGTAAATTGAGGTTGTCTGAAGTTAATATTCTTTGCACGAAGTAAACAACCTTAATTGTTAAAGGATTTGTTTTTTTTTTTTTTTGAAATCTTAGGTTCAAACATCGCATGTGTAAGGATACGAGCGTTCATTATTAAATTATTGAGAGTCTTGAACAGATATTGTCTTGTATACACCCAAGAACACATATTGATCAATGGAACAACCATAAGATCATCTCCTTCCTTCAAACAACACAAGATCGACAGATGCTAATTAAATTTTCTATCTCTGTCGTTAACAAAACCTCTTTTATTTTGAATTATAAGATCCAAACTTTTAAAAGAATAAAACTTTTAAATTTACCATGTTGAAGGTTGTGTGGGCTGCATCTATTTACTATATTAGGTGGGAGATGAACTATAGGAGACATTTATGTACGATATGAGATATTGGCCATAGCTGAAAAATGTAAGGCTATGCCATGATTTTCTTTGTAGCAGACATTTCTGCTTTCTTTTTTAAATTTTGAATGAAATTTCAATTTGAAAATGGTGTTTTCTTTATGAAATTTAAGAAACTTGGATGTTGAAGAATATGCTTGGTGTGGGGTAGCTATTAGCTGGCTTAACAACGTACGATTTTTTTTATAAATATAGAGTGAATATAAGATAATATTTATTTAAATGCTTTCAATCATTTGATACTGAATACTCATACCCCTACATATGCGGTGCTCGAATCTGTAACTTCAAGGGATAATAATAAATTATTTAATATCTTGGCATTCCACTAGTCACTAGGAAGCTTAATGTTAAAGACTACTCTGCTCTCATCGAAAAAATTAAATCCAGAATTTATCAGTGGTCTGGGAAACATTTGAGTTATGCTGGTAGACTTGAACTGATTAAAACAGTCCTTAACACTGCAAATTTCTGGTGTAGGCAGTTCTTACTTCCTCAGGCTGTTACTCAGGCTGTTATTAATAATATTAATCAGTTGTGTTCTCGATTTTTATGGAAAGGTTCAAACACTGCTGCTGCAGGTGCAAGGGTTAGTTGGGAGAAGATCTGCTGCCTAAAGTTTGAAGGTGGACTAGGCTTAAAAGATCTTAAATCTTGGAACAAAGCCACTATAATTCAGCTTATTAAAAACCTCCTTGCTGGTGAAGGTTCATTATGGATTGCTTGGACATACAGTTATGTTATAAAAGCTAATGATTTTAGAGAAATGACTCAAATTACCACTGCTAGTTGGAGCTTCAAAAGAATCTTGAAATTAAAAGCTGAGGCACTCCATTCTTGATGCAGGCGCGATAACCACTAAAAGCATTTGGGAGGAGACAAGAGTTAAACATGCAAAGGTCCCTTGGCACAAACTCATTTGGTTCCCACTTCACATACCGAAACTTAGCATTATTACTTGGATGGCTATCCTAGATAGACTTCCAACAAGAGAAATGCTCTCTCGTATGGGAATTACTTCTACGATTTCATGTGTACTTTGTAATGGCTCTAGCGAATCCAGAAACCATCTATTTACAGAATGTTCAACAACAACCAGATTATGGAAAGTTGTCTTAATCCTTAATCACATTACCAAATCTCGTATGTCATGGGATGTTATGCTTACATGGGCTTCGTCTTCTTGGAAGGGTAAATCACTTCTAACTTCCATCTCGAAGATTGCTTGGTGTTCCTTCATCTACACTGTTTGGGAGGAAAGAAATCATAGGATTTTTCAAGGACGAACTAGGACTAATGAAGAACTGTTAAGATTCATAAAAGACATTGTAGGTGCTCAACTTAGCAACAGAAACCTCAATAGAATTGATCATGTTAACTCCCTTCTTTGTAAGAATTGGGGTATAGGTTAATCTCTTTTGTTGTACATAGCATTTCTGTGATCTTTGATTGGGATTGTTTGTATTGACTCTTCCTTGCATAATAATTTTTTTACTTATCCAAAAAATATTATTTAACCACTAAAGTCACTTGATTTGCATATGTGACGTACGAATCTATTATTAAATTATTAATAATTCCTATTCTCGCTTGCATGCGCTATAAACATGTATAACCAATTAGAGACATCTTCGACATACGTTAGGACTCTGAATTAGGCATCCAAGAAGAAATTTCGATCCGAATTTGAAAATATATTTATTTACAGTACTCTAAAATAAGTAGAGTTTGAATACAGTTCAATAATATTTTGTATGGTTAATTTTTTAATAACCTGATCGTTTAATTTATTAATACAACAATACTTGTCATGCATCTCAAATTTTGAATCAATTCAATATCCCTATAATATAAATCGTGAATGTCAGCTTTTCTCACTTATATTTAACGAATTTAACGATTTTAAAGTTTTTACCTCAAATAATTAGTTAATAATTTGTAAGTTATTCAAAACTTGAGATGCATGATCTATCTAAAATTGAACATGTAATATGATGATCTATTAAAATATTTATGATACACAAGATCATGGAAGTATGTACAACTCATTACAGGATGTTAAAATTTACACAATGTTCTAATTAGAGTTTAAATATTTTAGAGTCTTATTTTTTGAGGATTTAGAGGTTAATATTTAGGGTTTAGAGTTTATATTTTGAATATTAGATTTTTTTAAAAGATTAGATTTTATGATTAAAATAAAATAAATTTTACTGTGATTGTGTATAAAAAATTACCCACCTTATCTTAGTAAGAGTATAAATCTCTAATGAATATATATATATATATTTCTGATAAATCTGAAATAAATAAAAAATAAAGAGAAAAAAAATATAAATGTTTACGTAAAGGATGCCCAAAGAAATGATGTTGTTCAATTTCTTTGATAGCAGCAAAAAATTTGTTGAACCATGAAAACAACATGACTCAACTGCCAAGCCCTGCTCTCCATGGTAATTTAATTTAAACACAAAGAACGTACATTATATATATATACTTATGGTGTTCCAACATAGGAACGGCTGTTGTTAGGTAGCAGCCATTCACAATTAGCATTTCCTGCTCTCTTCATGAAGCCCAAATCTTTAATGATTCCAGAAATTACCTACTCGTACGTATAATTTTCTATTCTCTTTAATTTTCTGCATCTTCTTCTTTTTACCGCCAAAACTGTAGAAGCAATTCCCTTAAGTTAATATATACATTACCTCACATGGCATATACTAACCATCTTTTCAAGCCATGCGTTGGTATCATATATATATGTATATATACATCCTAACCATCTTTCCAAGCCATGCTGCAACCTGAAATGAATCTGAGTTCACCATTAATTAATTGCAGCATCTGTCTGCATTGTGGAAACATCTGAGTTCACCCATTAACCATCGTCGTGGCGTGGACCGATACCGACAGCTTGAGAATCAAGTCGAAGAAAATGCGGTTACCGGGAAAGCGATTATGGTATTATGTCTTGCTAGCTTTCTTGCAGGATCCCTGATCGCTAGCCGAACCTGGAGTACTTCTCATAACAAGCTGGGAGAGTTAGCCCCTGACTATGATCACAAACGTGTATATATATTACTTTCAACTCCATTTTATTTCTAAAAATTACTCATGACTACAGTCAATTTCATTATATATTCACATACATGTTTGCATTTTTTTCGTGTTCGCAATCAGAGGTTAGTTGAAGGAAAGGCCGAAGACATTATGGGAGAAGTCTCCAAAACTCACAAGGCTATCCAGTGAGCTTAATTGTTTCTTTTTTGGTCATTTCTTCTCGGTTCTAACTATGTTTTATTTGACAATAATTATACCACTGTACGTAAGGTCCCTGGAGAAAACAATTTCCATCTTGAAAATGGAATTAACAGCGTCTCGTATGATCAAGAGTGGTGTTGGAGGAGTTTCCCTGCAAAAACCACAGTCCTCGAATCACACATTGCAGAAGCTTTTTGCGGTTATAGGAATCAACACAGCGTTCAGCAGCAGGAAACGAAGGGATTCCGTTCGGGCTACGTGGATGCCTACAGGTATTTCTAACTCATAACATATTTATACATATATGAATATGTATATGAAATGAGGATTACTTGTTTGTTACTGTAAGTTGAAGAGTTTGTTACTTGCAGGAGAAAAGCTGAGGAAATTGGAGAGAGAGAAAGGGATAGTGATGAGATTTGTTATAGGGCACAGTGCCACAGCCGGTGGGGCACTGGATAAAGCTCTGGACAAAGAAGAGGAGGAGTACAATGATTTTCTGAGGCTTAACCATGTGGAAGGATACCACCAACTGTCCACCAAGACCAGACTCTATTTCTCCACCGCTGTTTCCATTTGGGATGCTGATTTCTACGTGAAGGTGGATGACGATGTCCATGTCAACTTGGGTATGCTAGCCACCACGCTTGCGCACTACCGAGCAAAGCCGAGAGTGTACATCGGGTGCATGAAGTCTGGACCTGTTCTTACGCAGAAGTAAGTTGTTAATGTTTTGATTACTGAAGAAATTGTTCAAAAATATAAATGGCAATGGCATGCATGCAGAGGGGAGAAATATCATGAACCGGAGTATTGGAAATTTGGAGAGGATGGAAACAAGTATTTCAGGCATGCCACTGGACAAATATATGGCATTTCCAAGGATCTCGCTACTTATATTTCCATCAACTCGTGAGTGCCTGCAACCATCACATTATGCTGTACATATAGTAATTTTGGTAATGGAGATAATTGAAATGGAACATTTGCATGGCAGCCCCATTTTGCATAGATTCGCCAATGAGGACGTGTCCTTGGGATCATGGATGATTGGGTTAGAAGTTGAACACGTGGACGACCTTTCCATGTGTTGTGGTACACCTCCAGGTACGCCTTCTGCCGTTGGATCAGCCTTCATCAGTGTTTATTATTATCATCATGTAAATGAAAAAAAGAAGAATTAATGATGTTGTGAACTATGGGGTTGGTCAGATTGTGAATGGAAGGCACAAGCAGGGAATATATGCGTGGCATCATTCGATTGGTCGTGCAGTGGAGTATGTAAGTCGGTGGAGAAGATGAAATTCGTGCACGAATCATGCGGAGAAGGAGATGGTGCAATTTGGAAAGCTGATATCTAAGCTAATGCCTTTGCCTTCATTTGCTTGTTAGTTGCTACTACCCATCATTTCATGTATTAAAATTATTTCAATGACACGTTATGCTTTCATTTCCATACTTCTGTATTTTATTATATTTATTTCTCCTAATGCTCTATATAATTTTGTTTTTGTTGACGATTATGCTACCCTCCCTCAATAGGGTTATAACTTCCAAAACTTTTTAGATAGCCACCTAACTATTAGTAAGTTTCTTTTAGTTAAGTCTCTCGAATTTAAAAGTTACAAACTGGTCACTCAAGTTATCAAAAATTATAAAATGATCATTGACTATTAATTTTTGGATTAACTACACGTTTAGTACTTAAACTATTACTTTTGTTTCATTTTGATATCCGAACTTTATTTTTCTCAAAACTATATTTAATGTTTAGTTTATATTTTGATTTGATACCCGCCTCTAAAAATTTAACAGTGATGTTAATATGTCACCATAAGGTAATCCCACATCACATTGAAAACATAAAAAATTGTCACGTCAACATTTCTTTTAATTTTTAAGGGAGATGTATCAATTGAAATTTAAACTAAAATTTAGGTATGATTTTGAAAAAAAAGGGTGAAGTTTGGGTATTAAAACGTAATAAAAGTAGTAATTTAGATATTACACGTGTGTTTTATCCTTAATTTTTATATGAAAATTTATTGTGATAATTAATAAAAGTGATATAATAACAAATTTAATCTTCAATATTTATATATTTATTTTAATTTTAAAAAATAACCTCCAGTTTCAAATATTGTTCCATTTTGTTTTTTCCACTAAAATAAAATTTTTATTAATTTAATATATTTTTGTTCCAAATGTGAAATTATTGATATTTTAATATTTTTTTTCTTTTCCTTTGTTTTTAAGGGGTTAAGGTATATTGGAATTCTTTGTACTATATTTAAAAGTTTATTTTAGCCCCTCTATTATATAAAGGAACATTTTAAAGTTATAGTTAGTTAGCGCAAGTATTTTTTGTTTAAATACCCGTTAAGTTTTTATCGATTTTAAAATTGAGCAAATTGATAATTTTTTTTAAAAAAAAATATTGTAATTTATTTAATGTAAATTTTGAAAGTGAGTAAATAAGAACAATCTATGATGAGGTTGATCTTTTCTACCATTAGATGATTTTACATAAAACTAGTGCATCAAAATAGAGCGTACACACATGCTTACATGCTAACTTATCGTGCTCATGATCATCATACTTACCTTAACGAGTCAACCATATGAAATAATGAAATTAAAAACAAAGAAATGATGTACTTACACTTTGAAAAATTAAGAAGAAAAAGGTAGAAAAAGAAATATGACTTTAAATACTGTTGAAATTTTCAAAGTAATAATTTAAAAAAACAAAAATAAAAAATTACTACTTTAGAACAAATAAATTATTTAAGCAAATTAATTTTTTGAGATAATTTAGAGAACAATATAAAATATTAAGAAATTGTTCTAAGAAAAGAATTATAAATATCACAATTCACAAACACTTTAAGGGAGAAAAGATGCATTAAGTAAAAGAATTACGTGTGAGTCGGACTCGGATTGATTTCGAATTGGATTGGGTTAGTGAATTAATGGGTCGAGTTGAGTTTTGATATTGGTGTCAGAGAATTAAATAAACAAAGATTAAAAAGGAAAGAAGCGCCAAAGTCTCCCTCCAAAACAGAAATACCAAATCAGCAATAACCCTAGAACTACTCCAATTCTACGGCTTCCCTCCTTTAACTAACCACTCTCTCTCTTTCACTGCCTCCAATCCAAACAATGGTCCAGAATCAGGGCACAACCAGGCCACTCAAGAGGGGTCGCAGGTCTACTAGAATCACCGCCGACCTCTCCGATTTCTTTGCTTTCCCTTCCCCCGCTGTCACCGCCTCCGCTTCCGGGAAGCCTTTCCGCGACGCTGTTCGGACCTTCCTCTCCGCTAACGCCCGCCTCGCCACCGACTTCCCATCGTCTGTCCTTCCATGCCTGATGACGTGGCAGACCATGTTTGTGGTTGGCGATTTTGGTACGGGCGCTCGCGATTCCTCCCCGATCGTGGTGGCGCTTTATGTCATCGAGGAAGACGTCACCAGATCCTCTAGATCTGTGTATTGCGACCAGTGCCGTGTAGTCGGTGAGTTGACTCGCTTTCCCCACCTAGTTCGGGTCGAGTCTACTTTATATGATGGAAAGTTTAAACCAACCAAACTAAACAAATTCCTTAAGAGGAAAGATAGGTCTACTTAATTCTAGAACTCAATAATTCTAACGAAAAGTTTTTTCTTAGTGCACAGAGAACAAACAACGTCAAAAATAAAACAACTTGAACGTGACTTATTTTATTCTGATATAAAAAATCATAGTTAATCGTAAGAGAATAAAGGTTGCTTGAACGAAAGATTGTTTTTGTTAGAGAATAAAAAACTTAAATGTGTAATTAATATATGATACTTTTTTGTTTGAACAATGAAACAAAGGTTGGAGCGGCCATCCAGTTTGCAAAAAGAGATATCATTTTATAATAAAGTCATCTTGCGATATTGCGATCTGCGCCAATCCCCTCCATAACTCGGATTCAAGGTCACAGCTCCCTTCTTAAAAAAAAAAAAGTTTTGGGTTTTTTCTTTTTCAAAACCTGCCTCTGACAGTAACATCTGAAACATTTATGGGGATTGATTCATATGTTAATGACACAGGGGATGCAAGTGTTGTAACAAAGGAGATGGTGTTGAAGAATGGGGGTATTCACTGTTGGAAGACAATAACACTCATTTGCTGCATGGAGTTGTTCACTCCAATGGTTATGGACATCTTCTCGTTGTCAATGGTATAGAAGGAGGCTCCGAATTTCTCTCTGGTTTTCACATCATGAACTTCTGGGATAGACTATGCAGTCTTCTCTCTGTCAGGTTTGAACGCCACCTTAATCATTTTTATTTATTTCTGAAATTTCTATCAATTCTATGAATCCACCGTTCTTGTTTGGGATTTTTACTAAGCATTAGACAAATATGTAAAGAATGTTGAAAGTAAAAATATAAATGGAGAAAGAGTTTTGATATTTACACAACTATATCTATATGTAACAGTTAAATTTAAGGGTCTTCTAATGTTGTGATAACTCATCTTTTCGTAAGACCTTTAAAGATGATATATCTATATACTTAGATGAGTTTCTAAAACATGTATATCTATCGCTACGTGTAGATATCAGGCATAGAGAGGACAATCGGATATTATTGCTGTTTTGTAGTTCAATCTGGCCAATTTTTACTTGAATCCTGTCTAGATGGCAAAGAGAAAAGGAAAAGATACAGCCTTATGTTTTATATATTACCCCTTTCTGCTTCCTTAGCAGATGCGCATGCCTTTAGTGCTGTTACTGTGTCCATGCGTCTTTTTTATGACCTGTTAACACAAACAAGCTCAAATCAGTCAAGAGTTTCTTTTTCATAACAGTGGATTCTGTTTATTATTTTTGCTGAACAGGAAGGTAACTGTGATGGATGTATCGAAGAAATATGGCATAGAATATAGGCTACTTCATGCAATTACCAGAGGTCATTCTTGGTATGGTAACTGGGGTTATGAGTTTGGATCGGGAAGCTATGCCCTTACACGAGAGGCTTACAAGAAAGCAGTGAATGACCTTTCAAACATGCCCTTATCCACACTTCTTTTTCAAAGGAACAAGTCCCGAATGCGCCTTCAGAACATCATTGCTTTTTATCAGTCCTTATCGTGTTCTGAACTTTCTACATTTAAGGAATTGTTTTCATTCCTCTCAAGACTGATGACTGAAAGCCAGAAGACCTTAATGCCTAAAACATCTAAAATGTTGGAATCTTCAAATATCTTGTGTGCATGGACAAGGAATGATGTTGAGAGATTGCAGCAAGGTATGATTAAAGTGCTCATGGCTGCTGCTGCAGGTTCTAACTGGGTAACTAGGCGTGCTCTTAAGGGTGCCCTGTGCAAGTCAGCCTCCCCTGAACTACTTGATTACTGCCTTAAACACTTGAGTGGGAAACTGGCAGTTAACGGGAAGGTTGTTGAGGCACGTTGCAATCGAAACTCCAGTGATATTGAGTTCAGGTGAGAAAGTTTAACTTTGGTTTTGTTACCATCTCTTGTTTGCCACATCTTTGAAACTAACGTATGTCTCATTTCAATGGCAATAGGCTTCAGTCACCTTGTTCTTTGCACTATGAAACCAGCTTGGACTCAAATTTCCCATCAGAAGAGCACATCAAGGGAGATCTGAAATATATTTTTGATTACTTGTTTGACCCTAAAACCAAGTCGACATACGAGCCTCGTGCTACAAGGGAATGTGTGATTGATTTGGCCACTAAGCTTCTTGATTGCAAGCAATTTGTGAAAGACTACAAACCAAATGTTTACAATCCCTTTGCTATACATGTTTGGTGTCATTTAGAGCTTTCTGATGCTGCTAAAGAAGATCCATTTCCTCCTGAATTGATTGTTCTACCTCTTAATGCTACCATTGTTGACCTTAAAACTGAAGCTACAAAAGCTTTTGAAGAAGTATATGCCATGTTTAAGAGGCTTCAAGTTGAGAAAATACTTGACTTTGGTTCTGTGGAGGACAACATGACTCTTAAATTATTGGTTGGCACAACTGGATCAGTTCGTGTACAAGGCAGATGTACATCAAAACATGGCCTCAACCGGTTTCGAATGGAGAGGGGAACAGAAAATTGGACAGTGGACTGTAGTTGTGGAGCAAAGGATGATGATGGTGAGAGAATGTTGGCTTGTGATAAGTGTGGTGTTTGGCAACACACAAGATGTGCTGGAACTGACAATGCTGACGCAATACCTTCAATGTTCATATGCATGAGATGTGCAGATGGCAAATCTTTAAGCATTACAAATTCTGGAATAGAAAGTAGAAAATTTGCTCAACTTGACACTTATTGTAGGAGAAACTTTCTTAGTAACAATAATCTTAAAATTACTAATACCTTGACAGTTAGATGAATCCAAGTAGTCTGTATTTGTGTAAAAACATGTAAATGGCTTAAAAGGTGAGATTGTTAGTATAGGGATTTTTTTGTCTCACCCCTTTTTGGTATGCTGCACTCTGAACATATATATTAATGAAATTAAGAAATATTTGATTTAGATGGTGAATATTTAAACGAACTGGTAACAATTGCAAAAAAGTGTTGCTGTATAATGTACTTTCAGTCTCCTTTACAACTAGTATCTTTGTGTGTTCCGTTAGACCCTCTCAACAAGTCATCATCATTTCCTTGTGGAACGGGAGAAACCGTCTTGGAAACAGAGAGGTGTCTAACAGTGCTGCACAAGCTGGTATATTTTGTTACCACATCCTTGTACAAACTTAATAACCTCTCCACGTCACCCACTGTCAATTCACCAGCCTCAGCTTCCATGTAAGGGTAGTTTAATTCACCTGAACAAAGAATAACCAGCACAAATTTGCTTGAGTATAAGTATGGATAGAATTCATATCAATCATGGATACCAAAATTCACCATTTATATTAGAGTTGGCCTTTTTGTGCATTGGTATTGATGAACCAGGATCTGTAATGTTTCTGAATGCTGATCTCTTATCGAAAGTGATTAAGGTTTCTTGTGGTACTCTATCAACCAACTTTGCTGCTTGCATGCTCTCCTCGAATTCACTTTCTTCAATAGAAAGAGATTTCGCGTTTAAGTCTACAATGAAGGACTTGGCTGAGACAAGATTTGTGAGAAAGTATGCTGCCTCTGAGACGAGTTTTGATTGCATCCTGCATAGCTGTATGAACTTGAGGTTGGAATGCAACTGCGGGGGATTGGCCTGTCCATAAGATTAAGCTAGTTGACATTAGTGAGATGGTAATCATAACATCTTCAAAGCAACAAAATAATCTACAACCAAGCCAACACCTTATGACAGAGTGGATGAGTACTCTTCAACCTTTAATACTGAGTCCAATCTTTGCAGAAAAATATGAAACACGCTAACTAAAACTAAATCATATGTAACCAAAAATGAGAAACAAGTAAAGAATAATCCTAGGCCAAAAAAGCTAAAGCTTAATCCTAAAGCACAAGCTATTGATGTCCTAAATCCCAAACTGATGAAATTTTCTGGTATATCAACTTGGGAAATTGTATTAAGAAATACAATTCAAACTTCAGTGGTATCTCCATGTTCTGCTAACCTAGGCCAAAATGGAAAACAGTTGGAAGCATTGGGGTTTTCTCAATACAATCACCAGAAATATACTATTGACACAAGCAACTCCTTTACCTACCTTGGAATGAAGAAAGGAAAAGAATACGAATTCTCAGGATGTATAGAACATGGTGCATGTTCCAAAATGTAATCAAATTCAGGACTGGAAAAGTGACCATAAACTCTTGGAAATTTTATGATTAAATTGGAAACAAAATTGAATCTAACATAAATCAAACTTTGCAATGATGGGTTTGTGACTGAAAAATATAAGAAATAGGACTCCACAATTTGAGATGAGAATGATGATTGGTAGAATGGCTTATTACCAAGGAGAGCTTGCCTTGATCGTAACATATATAAGAATGGGAAGAAAATCATCTGCTCCCCCTAGAACACGATCTTCTGAAATTGAAGCATTGAGCAGTAAATTGTTGATGACCCTACAACAATTTATGATACAAAGAAGCTTCTCACGAGGGACTTTGAAAGCGTTGATCTTTTTTAATTCTTTCTCTGCAAGCTGGGGGACAAGAGGAAAAATGTAACTGCTACTTATTAAGAAGAAGAAGAATCATCACATAACTAATACTTAGCCAAGCAGAGAGATGACAAAGTCCAGATATGAATTGTCCAGTGCACTGGCATGACCCACAAAAACTTAAAATAGAACCATACAATCATACTCAAACCAAGTCTCAAAACAATCTAATCCTCCATTAATGGCCAAACAATGAAATTTTGTTTAGAGGATTCTTTGTGAGGAAAAGGAATGTGATGCAGATTTTAGAAAAACCAGAAAATGCAGAAGAGGGTGGTGTGTATTCCGTAACTCACATTTGATATCATTCACAAGCTATATTAAATCTTTCTCCGTATACTAAAAAAGTTTATAGCCAGTTCACTATCTCTAGCTTCGAGAACCAACCACGGGTTTAGGGATTGGAATGAACCAATCTAAAAAAAATCATGAACTTTTGAAAATTTACGATTTGCAAAAGCAAGTAAAACTTATTGAACCAATTATTCCCCCTTGAAAAAGGTTGAGTGGATATAATTAACTTTATTTTGTCATTGTATCTAGAATCATTTTTTTCTCTTTTAGGCTTTGCTTGGTAGAGCGGAAATAAAATTGGAAGAAGGGTAAATTAAAGGGGTTGAAAAGTGGAATGATAAAATTAATTTTTCTTTCTATTGGTGCTTGGTAGGAATGATGAAAAATTGAAAGAAAAAGCGGTTTTCTTTCCACCCATTGTTTGGTGGACTTAAAAGAAATAAGAGAAAAAAAAAAGCTTTGAAAATACATATTTTGAACTAACTCACATCTCTCTCACATTTTCTCTCCTCTTTTCCTTCCAAATTGGAATGATCTGTTTCCATACATGAAGATTGAAAATAATCATCCCTCTAATTTTCTTTCCCCTCACTTCTCTTTCCTACCGAACACGCTCAAAATTTATTTTCTTCACAATTTTCCACCCCCTCCTATCCTTCCATTTTTCCACCCACCCAAAGCAAAGCCTTAGAGTGTAACAAAGTATGCTTTATAAGATTTATTGGCTTTTGAGGAGAAAAGTATTATACAATTGTTCATTCATGCAGTACATCTAGACAGTTCTAATGTTAATGAACCATTGATCATTTACAAGAAGCGATGAAGAAAAATGTTATGCCACTTTCTAGGTGAAACTTATGCGTAAGTTATTTATAATTTGACAATTAATCAGGTAACAGGAGAGTTGGGCTAAAAATAATTAGTCTCAACAAAACCCACAAAATGTTTTAACATTGCAGCTAGGCATAACCAAATAGCATCATGTATGACTCTAAGCTAAACATCAAAACAATAAAACTAATCATCAAACAAAATTCCCACAATTATTTAATACCGAAGAAAACAGGCCTACCAGCCATGCAGTTTCATTTTGAAGTACGGATGGTATGTCCAAATGTTGAGGCCTCAAAAAGTTTTGCAACAAGTATATCTTGTCTGAGATCTCTGCATCCATCTTGACATCCTCAGCAGAGGAAGCAAACGTTCGCGAATGTAGTTTGGTCATCACATATTTCTCCAGACCCTGCAGTAAGTAGCACACACATTTCTCAAGAACAAAAATAGAAGTTTCCATTATCACGAATGAAATAGCTTGGATAAATACACGAAAAGCAAATTCAAATGGGCAAGCTGACCTCCAAGGCATTGTCAATTTCAGCATCAGAGGAGGCTTCCCATAAAGGATGACCCCTTATAGCAGCTTCCATTGACAGGAAAAAATCCTGTATCCTTTTGGAATTGTTTTCAGGGTTTGGCGCATTAAACGAAAACGATACAATGAAGCTAAAACGAACGGAAATTGGCAAGTCAATTTTTCTTGGTTCTTACATATATAAGCAAAAACATAAGAGAAATTCATTTAGAAAACCCTAAAAAATAAATAAATTATAAATTTAAAAAGAAACTCGAGAGAAACCTCTTGATGGAGCGAACAAGATCGAGAGAAGCAGGGTTTCGCATTCGATCGAGAAAAGAGTCGAACGGTGGAGAGGAGTGAGTCGTCTCCATTTCTTTTTTACTAAATGATAAAACCTCCAACACTTGGACTGAACCACGAACAATCATAGCCTCCTTCGAGAATATGAAGGAAAGTAAGAAGGAAACCATAGATAACAGAGTTGAGATATCAAATCCAAGTCAAAACAACAACCATTCAGCTTCACAGTCCAAACCGAGTTAGTTTTCTTTGTAATGTAAGACTGTTAGGTTTCTTCTTCTTCTTCTTTTGTTTTTGACCAGCTGTTAGGTTTCTTCCAAAGAACTGTTAGGTTTATCACCTAAAATTTGAGGGTTGATTCTGGAAAGCTAAAAGGATGGTGATCGGATCTCTATTATTAAATTCATCGATTTAATCTTTTTTAATTATTGATTTAAATTAATCTATTTATTATTAAATATATCAACGTATTTTTTATAATAATAAATTATTAAATAAAATTATTTTTCTATTACGTATTTAGTATTTAATATGATAAAATGATATTAATTTTTCATATTCACATTTAACTCTACAGACAAATATTTGTAGAACCATTTAACCAATAAAAATATTAACTATGTTACAAAGTTACTGGCATTTGTAAAAAAAAATATCTTATTTTATAATTGAACTGATTCATTTAATAGTAAATAAGTTAAACTAATTTAATTATTATAATAGGATTTGATAGGTAGGAATGAGCGCATCAGTTTAGGTTGCGGTGAATTTCTAAGATTTCATGAAGGGACTTATAAAATTTTAAAGGCGTAAAAAATAGATTTTTAATAAAAAATATATATATAAAATTAAGATATATATTAATTTTAAATTTTCAAGTGGGTTAATATCCCTACCTAGCTCCACTCGGTCCATCTATATTAATTAATATTTTCATCAAAGTTAAAAATATGAAATCTGATGTGAGAGTTAATACATATGAAAGGAATTCACTTAAATATTTACAGTGGGAGAGGCTATATATAGAGAAAATGAAAGGATCCACCAACAAGTTATATCACATGTTATAACAAAAATTATACCCGTTTAAGACCATTGAATCAAAATTCGAAGGATAATAGGTCATTTAATTATTAATTCAGTTATAAATTAATCGCATTGAAATAAAAAAATTAATTTAATAATTCAATCAAATTATTGTTAAAAATAAATTATTTTATAATTAAAATGGAATAAGGTCTAATATGGTCATATACAATAATAATTTTAGTCTCTAAAACTTATACATTCTATTATTTTGATCTTAATTCAAAACAATTCAACAAATTTTACGTTTTATATTTTAAAAAATTAATCAATTTAGTCTTTATTCCATATTACTTAAAATTGCTCTTAGTATCTTATATGATATTTAATGTTACTAACATGTCCACTATATTTATTATTATATGTGAGACACCAAGTAGGAGAATTAACAAAATATTTCCTATAGAATCTATTGTCGTTCCATGTGAGTCATAGATTTTGTGGCACAAGTACTTTGTAAGACTGCAAGATAGTCTTTGCTTAATCATACAAATATTCGTTGAATTTTAAAATTTGAGGGATTTCACTAGTAACGTGATTGCTTTATGTTGGAATATAATTATCTAACTTTTGCTTCGATCTGATGGACTCGTTTTGTTTGATAATATCTCAAGAGACGACTAAAATAATAGAATTCTTAAATATGAAAGGTTAAGTTGATTCTTATTTTAATATATTAAATTAACATAGCACTAATGATGAATTTATTATGCGATATTTTATTTTATTATTATTTTTCCGCAAAAGCAAAGAGTACTACATATCAAAAACAAAATCTTAGCTGCAAAAGCAGTACTGCAAACTTTTATTGATCTTGATCTTCAGCAGTCACATTTCTTCGAACACCTTTATTGATTATTAATAACTTCAGTGGCATTTCCACAAACACTTGGTAGCCAACTACAGTTTGCATGGAGGTAACGGGGATCCACACAAACAATCATTTCCCACTACTGAAGAAACAGGAAATTGGGTCTTGGGAAGCTGGCCGCACAGATGATTATAACTTACGTTCAATCTTTTCAACTCAATCACCGCCGTAGGGACCTTGCCGTACACCAAATTCCGAGATATATCCAACTCTTTCAGTGTCTCAACGATCCTCAATTTCCCCAAATCAAACTTCAATTTATTCCCGGCCGCCTTAAACTCCACCAAGAAATCTGTTCGATTCAATAATGCAACAGGACTACCTGAGATTTCATTCTCCGATAGATCGATGAAGTCATAAAAGTAAGTTTCTGCCGGCTTCCAGTTGTCTAACTTCATTGTAATCCCACATTTTGCAAGCTTGAGTGAATAAATTATAGGAGATGATGTGACCCATTTCGGGATTTGCTTCAGATGGAAGTTGTTGTACGATAAATCCAGTGACTCTATCCCTTTCACATTCATCTGGGGAAAAGGGTCGTTTAGAGAATTGTGAGAGAGGTCCAGATTGAAAATTTTGGTTAAGTTTGCAAAGGTTTTAGGTACTACTCCCGTGAATGAGTTCCATGAAATATCTAAAGTGTCCAATGCCCTGAAATTCCCAAGAAAACTTGGAATTTGCCCTGAGAGAGCATTGTGGCCCAGCTCAAGATACATCAATCTCGGTGCTAGAGACGATACTGACTCTGGGATTTTCCCGGAAAATGCATTACGAGTAAGTGAAAGAATTCTAAGGTCGGGGAATGATTTGAAAATGTCTGGAATGGTGCCCGAAAGTTTGTTTTGCTCCAAATTCAAGTAGGTAAGATTCCTAAGCTGTTTGATTCCTTCGGGGAACTTGCCGGTGAGAAGGTTTTTGCCAAGGTTTAGCTGAGTTAACCGATTCAACTTAGAGATGGAACTCGGTATGGGTCCAGTGAACCGATTCTCAGCAAGACTCAGTGCCTCAAGTTGGGTTAACCGACCGATGCTCACAGGTATTTGACCCGAAAGCTTGTTGTTCTCGATGTAAACATAAGTAAGTTTGGGTAACCCGAAAAGGATATCCGGAAAAGGACCCGAAATATTTCTTAGATTTTGGAAGTATATACCGTTTAGATCCTGGAGTTTTGAGAGGGAAGGAGAGATCGTACCCGACAAGAAGCTGTTGGATTCATCAAGTTGGCCGAATAGAGAAATGGTTGTGACCCGATCCTCGAAAAGGCAATTTATACCCGCCCAACTGCAACAATCAGTACCCGGTTTCCATGTGCTGAGCATGCCAGACGGGTCCTGGGTGATACCCGATTTGAAGCCCAAGAGACCCGCTTCATCATCCACGTGACAGGTAGCTGAAGCGATCTTGATAAAATAGACGGCAATGATTAAAACAAGGAATGGTGAGAGTGAGGAAGAAAGGTTCTTCATGGTTTGCGATAAATGGAAGTGGAATTGTTGTGTGAACAAAAAGAGTTTATATAAGTGTGGGGGCGGCCATGGCACTTAATGCGGTGGATGTATTCAATTCATGGGCGGCGGCTACACGTTGTTGGTCAAACTATGGTGCTGGAGCTTGTCCGGTGTGCTGCATTACATGTATTTGTGGATAAGGCGTATGATGTGTGCACATCTTATACCATGCGTACTTCAGACGTCATTGGTTATTTTCGAATTAATTCACCGTTTGCGTACATAATACAAGTGTCGAGTCTCATAATTAAGCTATCACGTTTCGTTCTAGCAGATGCACCTTTTTGCTTTTGTTTTCTTATGGTATTGATTTCTCAATAATTTCACGACTCTTAGAGAAAAGTTACGTGAAGAATGTATAATAGCGTATTATAGATTATACAGCTTAGTTGAATGTTCGATTTAAAGAATAAAGGAAGCAATATTACTCAGAATATATTAAAATTATTAGAAATTTAATGTTCTTAATAAATAATATTTGGTTTGATATTACTTATGTAGTGAGTATTGAAGTGCTCATTAGACGCTTATTTATCTTAAAGATACAATTAATTGAAAATTAGAAATTTTCAGATATCATAAAGTTTTTGAGGTATTTTATGATACAAATTGAATAATTGATAGTGATGAAATGAGTCATCCATATCTCCATTCAAAAGGGTAGCTTTTACATTTATATGATTTTCTTACAATAAGTAAATGGAAACTTATTTAAACAAGGAATAAATGGTTGAGATATTAGTCTCATGAAAGTAGGTATCGAAACATTTATTTCATATTTTAAGAGAATCTCTTAACTATCAATCTTGCACTATATTTTTGTATTGACTCATCTAGTATAATATTCTTTCTAAAAACACATTTATTATCGATCGGTCTAAATTTTCTGAACAAGTTTATCGATTCTCATGTGTGATTAGAAATGAATGATTATAATTCATCATTTATAACATCTCTCCAAAAGCTAGCGTTAATAGACTTTATAACTTCATCATATGCAGACATCGAATTTCATCCGAGCCTAAAACAATATTTCTAAAATAATCTGATCTTATCTACTAAATTAAAGTCTATTTTTAACTTGAATTTCAAATCAAGTTATCGTCTATGGATATCGATTTTGGACTTCGAATTTAAGATTTCATTTCATTTCATTTCTTTCATTTGAATTTGGGTTGAATTTTCAGATTTAGGCTCTGGTCATTTGGACCTTCTTTACTTTGGGCTAGATTTTTGCTTATTTATTTTTGGGCTTATATATGTTACCCTAGAAATACAAAAAACCATGAATCAAGCCTAGAATGTTTCAGAGGTTTAAACCCTCACAGAACCTTTTATCACCTCATGTATCTTTAATGGGTGAAATATGATTCATTTTAAAATTCATAATTTTTTAGAGATGAATTTAATCTTTCTTGATCTTGAATCCCTCAAAATTAATGTAAAGATTGTTCCTTTCAGCTATTAGAGTCCCAAGACTTGAGGAAGAGGAAGATGTAAGAATGAAGAGTAAAATAACATATGAATTGGTGAATATCTTTTCACTCTACTTCCCCGCGTGATACAAAAGGAATTCATGGGTAATAAGGTATGCTTTTCATTAATGGTTTAATTATTCTTTTGATCCCTTCTTATTTGCTCTCAATTTAAATATCTTCCCTTTAAAGTTCTAAATAGACCCAACTCTCTCTCAATAAGACCTAAACTTACCTAACAAATTTAGTTGTTCTCTTAAGTCGATCCGTATATTTCACACGTCAACTTTCATATATTGAATCAGAAATTTAAATCATTATATATATTTATTTAATTATCATATTTCTTAAAAAGCATTTAATATCCTCTTATTTATAGGCGAGAGTAGTTTTTTTTATTTTATATTACAAGGTCAATTTGTTAAAATTATTTGCTTTTGCATAAAATTTTTGAATACATCTTATAATTGTTTTATATTTTTTAATGAATAAAATTAATGAGATTTTTTTAAAACCATGAACTTTTAATGTTTTTGTTAGATTCTTATATGTTTTATAATTATTATAAGAGGTAATTGCATCACAGTCGTCAAATTATGATTTTTATTTTGAATTTATCTATAAACTTTTAAACATTTCAATTTTATCCCTAAACTATAACTATCATTCTAAATTAGTCCTCAAACTTTTGTACATTTTATTTCCATCCTCAAACTATGAACTTCATTCTAAATTGGCCCCCAAACTTTTTTTGAATTTTTCAATTTCATCCCAAACTTTAAGTATATGCTAATCACATCCTTTGTTGAGTCCCCTAATTATTAAAAGTCACAAAATGGTCATCTGACTATAGGACGTTGCTTTGTTGAGTCCTCTGACTATTAAAAGTTACAAAATGGTTACCCGACTATTTATATGTTCCAAACTCATCATTTTTCATTAAAAAATTGGCGGTCATCTGAGATGGACGTTAACATGTTGATTGAGATATGATAAAATATGATATCATAATCGTTTAAACTGCATTTTATGGATCAGATATCCGTTTACATTATACCGCCAAGCCACTGCTTAAAAGCAACGGTGTTGTTAGTAGAAATCATTAAAATATGATTTTATCATATCTTAGTCAGCAGGTTAATGTCTAACTCAGACGGATGTCAAATTTTTAATGAAAAAAATGACTTTGGAACATATGAATAATTAGGTGACAATTTTTTAACTTTTAATAGCCGGAGGCTCAACAAAACGTCTTATATTTAGGGGACCATTTTGTAACTTTAGTAGTCATGGGACTCAGCAAAGCAATACCCATTAATTGAAGGAACATTTGTGTACATTACCCAAAACAAAATAACAACCTAAATTACCAACTCGGGCACAGTTTATTATAATCGCATCGCAACGCAAAACAACGCTGTTACATTATTTTTCTTTTCATTTCATTCGATTCTTTTCATTTCAAAACGATGCAAAGAAACCTCGCTCTCTCAGTTCTCGTCTCTCCGTCTTGATTACCGAGAAAGCGTACGGACCTGGGCTCCTCCTTTTATTTTCTCTCGGTAAGGAAACGGAACTTTCAGATTAAATTCTTTCCCTTTTATGATGTGCTCGCTCTGTTTTTTTAGATCCGTATTTTGACTGTTGGATTCTGTTTTCTCTTTTGTATTGTTTCACACGAATTCAAATATTCAGTGTTTTGATTTGAACTTGATTCAATATTTTCATTATTATTCTCTTTGTAGGCAACAAGCATCTGAATAACCAGCACGATGGTTTCCTTTGAAATGAGCGATCGAAAGAGTAGAGCTCCTATGCTGTTTTTTTTTTTAATTTTGATGTTTCTTCCATTCAATTAATGCTTCTATGAATTCGTGATTGTTTTTCTGAGAGTTCTGGTGATTTGGTATGATCCCTTGAAATTCTAGGGAAATACGTGTAGCAAGACTTGGGTATTATATGCACTCTACTGACTCTTTTAGGTTATTATGCATGTACGTGTTTCTAACTGTTGCTTAGCTGAAAATTTCTTTCAATGTTTCATATTATTTTACATTGATGCTATTCGGGAATGATTTGAGGGGGTAATTTATGTTTTTAACTGCTAAGCTTTAATACTCTCGTTCTTTCAATAAATGAGGTATTTCAACAGAATGCAGTTCCAATTATTTGCTCTAATCTTGTATTCACTTTATTGTTGGTGAAGTTTGTGCATCATGCTCATTCGATGGTGCTTACAATGATATTGCTTAAGGAATACAAAGTGATAAACCCTCTAGCATTTGGATTTTGTATATGAGATGCCAATTGAAGACCATTTAGGATTATGGAATTTTCCTAGGAGAATTTTAGAATGATCTTATAATATGTAAATAATATATGAGATGATTTCTGGTAAATAGAACTTCTACCAACACCTCAGATAATGGGTATATGGAACCATCGACTATTTAGTTTACTCTGGTTCTCTGAAAATCTAATCATTTAGTTTAAACTAAGCATGTTTTCTGAACAAAGTATATTGATTAGTTATGTGAATTGTTGAGATAGAAAATGCTTGGAGTCAAGTAGAAGTTGTGACTTACATGAATTTGGCAATTGGAGGCTTTTAACTTAGTTTCTCACTAATATTTTGATAAAAGAAAGTTGAATGAACAACTTTTTTTGTTTGTTTTATACCATTAACCTTCATCATATTACTACGTGACACCATGAAAAACAGAAATTGGGCTAGGATTAACGGGATTTGGCGTATTTTTCTCAATTTTGGGAATTATCTTCTTTTTCGACAAGGGATTGCTTGCCATGGGAAATGTAAGCTAACTGACCTCAATTCCAAACTGTTTCATTTTCCCCTCGAGTCAATGCTTAAATAACACATTTTTTCTTCTTTTAAAATAGATCCTTTTCATATCAGGAGTGACCTTAACCATTGGTCTGAAATCCACAATGCAATTTTTCATGAAGCGCCAAAATTTTAAGGTATCACTCTCACTCACTCTCTCTCTCCCTGTCTCTCTCTCACACACACACATTATGCACTCATTGCTCATTTTTTTTATCATCTGTTGCTATTGAATACAGGGAACAATTTCATTTTTTGTTGGCTTCTTTTTTGTTGTCATTGGTTGGCCCATCCTCGGTATGATATTGGAGGCATATGGATTTATTGTGCTCTTCAGGTCTAAATGAAACTTTAATTATTTTCGCTTATTATAAATCAGTGCATGATATTTGAACATCTCATTTACCATCCTTTTTTTCCTTTCCTTTTTCAGTGGCTTTTGGCCGACATTGTCAGTGTTTATACAGAGGATACCAATTCTTGGTTGGCTTTTCCAGCAATCATTTATCCGATCGGTATGTTTAGTTTGAAAGTCAAGTAAATTTTTTTTATAAACTGTTTGCTGGAATAACATGCTTGTATTCTATAAATTTGTTAGTTCTTGGTTGGTTGGTTGCATGGTTCAAATTCTGTGCAAAATATTAAAAGCATCCTAAAACAGTTTTAAATTTTAAAAGGCTAGAGATTGTTATCTTTAGTTATCTGAGAGTATGAAAGAAAACTTGAACACTGTCTAAACCTTAAGTTCACATACTTAAAACCCTATTTTATATAGATGGATAAAGATGGTTTAGATTGTGGGAGAAACCCATATTTGCCCTATTTATAAGCCTGCAACATACTGAAAAGGAACCTTCCAGTGCAACTCTGGTTTCAGTCATACAGATATAGATCTTAAGTATTTACCCGAGACTTTGCTGGCAGAAAATGGAGCTGGTGGAATGTATATAGACTAACAAATTAAAACTTTGTACACAATACACAGTTTAATTGGCAATGACCTGAAAGCATGAATAATCAGTCTATTGACAATAACAATGTTCAGTCTTTTTATACCATCTGCAAGAAAGTACTTTTTCTTGCAGACAGCTTCCCGGTCTCTTTTTCTATAGGTGCCAATTTTCTCCCATAGAATGCACTTGGGCTTTGCTTGGTATGAAGAATGGAATGAGGAATGATGGAAAATTTATTAATTAAATGGTTAAGATTCAAAGTAAGTTGTTTGTTGTGTTCGTTGCTGACATGTGAAAACCTCGTGAGATGATATGCATTTAACCATCTTTTGTATCTGAATGGTTGCTAAGTTCCGGATCATAATGGCTTGAATCACAGTTGATATGATGGTTAAGAAGAAAATCAGCAATAAAATAGTAAAACTACGAATGGGAAAGATGGAACTCAAGAAAATTTTAGGGTTAAGGAAAAACCTATTGTTTTCTATTAATTCAAAGAAAATAATAAGGATAATTGTTTTGACCGTAAAGGATACAACTCATTTATATAGGCCAACTTTCTTGCAAGCAAAGTTTAATCATAACCCTAAATCTAAAGTACTTAACAGCCCCAGCCTTAGCTTTCTATAATAAATATAATAATTAATAAATACTACTATAAAAATAAAATTGTTCTACAAAATTATGCTCCTGCGTCAAGATATGTGACTCCTCTTTTTATCTAGTGTTGAAGGTGTTTCTAAGGAAATGATTGAACGAACATTTTCCCTCATTTTTTTTCTCGGTGCAGTGGTTAGACGGAAACCAGGGCAAACGGGTACCTGTGTAATCCCACATACAAGAGAAAGCGCAACAAGTGGTAGCCTAGATGACTTGTAAGTCTGTAGAAAATTTCTTTCAAGACTGTTCTGCTATTTTCATTATTAATGTGCTGCTTTGCTGATATGGTGATGTAGAAAATTCATGTTATAGGAGTTAGGATAATATTCTGATTGAAGGAAGAGAAAGAAAAAGAAAAGAAGAGCAGTAATTCTAAGCAACTTTGTGGGTTTGTCTAACCGGGTTTTGTTTGCTGAACTAGACTTAAAGAGGAGAGTTGAGTTGACCATTTAAGGCCATATATTTTCAATTGAAATGGGTCCAGATTCTTTCCATTTATTACTTTTCAATACATTTTAAATCATTGTTTACATATATGATTTTCGTGACTAACGAGTCGGTTTTACAAATGTGAAGAGAAGTAATGGGAGAAGATCTTAAAAGAAATACGAGTGAATAGGGCAGGAGTTAATACTGTAATTTCGTTGTGATGTGACGAAAGTCAGCTTATATCTGGCTGTACGTCTCATTTCTATTTAATTTTACTTATTATTAGAATTATAAAAAGCCAGTTACTACTTTTTTTTTACTGTAATTCGAATTATTGCCAATCGAATGTTCTTGGTTTTAATTTTATAATAAACGTAATAATGCGCAATTAATTATATTTGTTCAATTTTTTTATTGGTTTGTATGCGTACAAGAAGTATATCATGTGTAAAATTGACTGATAACATTATCTTCAACCACTAACCACTGAGGTATCAAAATTTTAAATATATATAAATAATCGTAATTACATATGTTCAAACAAATGAATTAATAATTAAGAACACAGACATGCAAGTCAAAATTTACCTTTCATTAATATTTAAAAGTTGATTTTAAAAAATATTTCATCTAAGAACCCATCAAGTGGCCTTAATAATTAAAAGGATTATTATCTTACTTTAAGGTTCTGGATTTAAGTAGTTATGTATGTGCATTGTGTTTTATTAATAATTAAGAAAGGTTCTAAACAAATAATATCTTGTCGTAGACTATTCAAATAGTTAATCTAAATTCATAGCACTTTAAACGTACAAAAACATTATGCTCATTATGAACATATATTTTCTTTGGTTGAATTTAATTATTTTAAAAAATATAAAATGAATTAAGTAATAATGTCACTAATGCAAAATATTATTTTTCAAATTAATTAGAACAAGAATTTTCTAGAAAAGATATATAGCATTATAGAAGCGTATTAAAATGCATAACAAGTCCTTAACTACTCATATATTCATTAATTATCACAGAGTTCCTTGAAACTCATAATTATTTTATTTCTCCAATAGGCAACAATAGATATTCGTATTATAGAATCAAGTAACAATATACATGCATACTAAAAAATCAGGTAGTAATATACGAGTATATTACATTAACTTTTTGTTGTATGACCAACCCCATGTAGAACGTAATATGACATACAATTTCATACTTCAAACATAAAATATGTTTATCAGGTTATCTAATACATGACATATGAATGTTAGCACTCATAAACAATCATGTTAATATTGTGAATCATCATATCATCACTGTAAACTATCATAAGCACCATTTAATTATCACGTTTATACCATAACGATGAAATTGACGTAACTAAAATTACTAATTTAAATTTATTCCAGGAACATCATAGATCCTAATTCATTTTATGTTATTTTTAATTATTATTACAATTCCATAAAAAAAACTTCAGAATGATAAGCTTTAATTATTTACGATTACACTTCTATAATTATGTAACAAAAATTACAATTCCAAAATAATTAAAGAACCACCTAATAGAGTAATCTGAATATACTAAAAGTTGATTAATTAAATAAAATAAAAATATATTTAACATATTTTATAACTACTTTTTTATTATGTTTTTGAATAAGCGTATGTAATTGAATTTGTTTCTATTCTTCAAATACTTTATATTTATATATTCAAAGAATTATTTATCAATTGATATTAATATTGATGAACAATAAAGTTTAATATTACACAACTATTCAATTTATTTTTTTTAAACATTTTATATAATAATTGAAAAACTTGTATACACGTAACCCACGTGCAGAAGAAACTGTTCAAATTACAGAGAACAAACGACTACTTCAAAAGATGTCCAATAATAATCAAACCTCAAATGACATTCATTCATGTTGATGTTGTAAAACAAAAAGAGACGGAGTCGAGTACAAATAGCAAACGATGCAAGCCACTGAAATTTTTATTTTAGTAACACAGGGCCTAAGAGACTGTCTGTTCTTAAGCTAAGCAGAATGTTAAATTGAAAGTATTTCATCACAAAAATATGATCAAAGCCCCTTTGCAGTTGCATCAAGCGCCACAGTGATCCTCCCGAGAGATTTTGACACCAAAACTCTGCTAACTATACCATCTGTTATATCAACTCGCCAACCTGGAAAGACTACCAACTTCCTAATCAATTCGAGTTTTCATTCCCCGTAAATAAATAATGCGACATATGGATATATACTAAAGGTGCAAAGATATCACTATCAACTTCCATTCAAGCAACAAAGAGTGCTTAAAAACAACCTTCAAGTAGAAACTTGCATTTAACACCCTTCTGTCAGACACTACAACAGGCATCAATGTTAGCATACACAGACCTCACAAGCCGAAAGCATTCAATGCATAACTCCATCTATTTTGCTAAACTCTGAAGCCATAGTATTAATTAAATGGGTGATAACATATCTTAGCACTGGTGCTTAGAACAATGTAGACGCACCATCAATGGGAAAACCTTCTAAACATTATTAATGATATGATAATGCCACCGTCGAGTGCAGTAGACTTTGAATAGACCAAATTCTATGAACATATGGCTACGGTATAATCTGGAAGCTGGCATATATATAGGTCATTACAGGTTTAAATGAAATATTAACTTCAATGCTCGTCCATGTTCCTTCCATTTTTTATGCTGCAACTTTTCTAGTCAAAACAAGAAGGTTTATATTACATTACAATACAACTCTCTTATTTTGCGACTTTATATCCGAAATTCCCACAAAGTCTAAGCATGCTGGGGTATACCAACACCTTTTCTTTTTCCCTAAACTTGCCTTACATCAAAAAGTGGCAAATGCAGGGGGCTGAGATGGGTAGGGATTGTTTCACTCATTCAGATCACCTTCTGCCACCACATTATTTTAGAAGAATACATAAAAATATTGATAGATTAGCAGAGTGACGTATCTCCGTAGAAAAATATAGATGCACAAAATTCCTAATATATCTTGCATCAAGAGGTGGCAAATTAGAGATGTTCGTTGTATTAAATGAGCATATTGCTACAATCATATATATGAATTGGATATTAAGATTTTTTTTTTGAGAACTCTCTAATTACATGATACAATATTGTGGCAATAGAAGCATGGGAGGAGCAACGTTGTCGCTAAAAGTGGTGAGAAACCTCATTTTATTATTATTTGCAATTTTGCACTGAGAAATTTTAGTTATATTAACCAAAAGCTCCGGTATTTAAAGTTGATAAATAATGAATACTCGGTTCTAAATATTAGTGTTTAATGCTAACAAATAAGCCCCAACTTCCAATTATTATCGTAATCATCCTCATCATCATCATAAGTAGTTGGTAAAGGAAGTAAATGAAACATGCAATCAGTACTGACAAAATAGATAAACAACACAAGCACCAACCTTAACAACTTTGTCCTAACAAGTTAAGGGTGACATAATACTTGATAGAAGAGAAACTAACCATTTATCACTTTCTTATTTCCTGGTTTTATCAAGAACTTCAATGTATCTCTTCGGAATTCCATACTGTTCAAGCAGATGTCTTGCAACATCATCAATCACACCACCTTGGATAAGAACCTCGAGCCCTTTCTTACCTACAACACAAATCCAAGTACATAAATAGTGCAAATATGAAGTATCTTGCATTCATGTGCTTGTTTAAAATGCAAGTAAATTGAGGTAAAGAGGATAACATAGAAACAGAAACATTGTTTTGGTTTTAACTTTCCAAAGGTTGACTCATGTTCGAGCCATTTTGAGATTCAAGTAAAGAATTGTTTCTGGTTTAGACTGGGGCAAGTTCAGGTTGTTAACTTCTTTAGGTCAAATTGAATTGACTTCATGTTAGAGTTCTTTTTTTTTGGTTCAAATCATAATTAATAGGTTTAAGATAGGTATGAAAGAATGTTAATAATATGTGAAACGTGACCACCAAACGCACTGCTGATTTTGATATTTTAAAAGAAATAATTGATCATGAGAGAAGCCAAGGCAAAATGTTGACAATGTGTAATTTGATGAAACATGGTGCAAGCAGAGATGCCAGAAAGGTAATCACCCAATAAAGCCCTACCGGAAGATTTTGGGAGATGCATTAAGTTATATGTAGACTGCTAGTAGAAAGTAAAAAATTATAAAAGCAAGGCCAGGACAATGAAAAGAGTCCATTGAAGTATCTTTTAGAATCTAAAGATAAATATAGAGGGACACTTGCAGCTATTCAAACCCTGCTTATGAAATTTTTACTTTTCACTGGCAGTGTACCTAATAATAATCCTTACATATAATTGCCCTTGAGTGTGGGCAGGTAGCCAAGCTCATGAATAGCTCTACTATTTCTATACCGGTCAAGCAATATGATCATATACCAGAAAAAATAAAGCATAAAACTAACCTGGCAATTCTGCCACTGTTGTACTGCAAGCAAACTTCTTCTGCAACTCTGATGCCAATGCTTCTGCACCTATAAGGAAAGTTTCTAAACCTGAAACTTTTGTCACCTTTTTGTTGCCTTGCCTTCGTTCAGTCACTATCTGAACTGTTTTCAAAGCACCTTTCCGTACAACAGATTCACTTCCTCTTGTCACAATGTGGTGGGCCGGCATCCGGCTTATAAATTTTGCACCTAAATCTTTCTTGTGGATCTCAGCAGGATATGTTGATCCTTTCTTGATGGATCCCTTAAATAATGCATCACACAAAGTTGCATCTAGTACCACAACGGCTTTGTTTGTTTGCTTCACCAGATTTTCTTTCTCAATGTACTTGAAGACAATATCAGTAGCTTCAGAAGCTAAGTACAGTTTCCCAGTGTCAGCTTCAACAGAAGCAAAAATGGGATTAACGTGCACACTTGACTTGTAGACCTCTACCACTTCAAGCACCTTCTGTGAAGGGCTTTCACTAGCGGCAGCATCACCAGCCTGACCAACTTTCTCCACTGGTCGCTTTTCTGGCTTGAACTGTAAGTACTCTGGGTGACCTCGATTAACAGAAATTAACATAGCTTCTTTTTTGTACTTGTCTTCTTTTACTGCTATCTGTTCAAACATTAACAATGATCATGAAATACAAAATAAAACAATTAAAAGGAGAAAAAAAACAAAACAACCCTTTCTAGGGAGAAGCCTATGGATGATTTTAGACTTTACTGCTTGATCAAGATTTAACCATCTATAAACTAGGATACGCACTATTTATATCAATTTCCAGCCACCATAACACTTTTAAATGGATTAAATATGAATAGAGACTTAGTTTGAAACTAGACTGTAGTTCCCAATGCCATTAGTATTGGTTTCATAATCTCATGGGAGTTTGAGAACTTTCAAGACTATATATATATATTTTTTTTATTGGAATAGGAGGTCTCATTAAAAACCTCCCTCATAGTTGGCTCTTGTGAAAGAGGCAACTAGCGGAAGGAGGAAAAGAGTACCTCATTATATTAAAACCATGTTTACATAAGATTACAGCTTACTAAATAAACTGTCCGAAATAAAATACAAACCAAAACAACCATAAAGCTCAAACATCAACCAATACCCTCTTTAGCTAGCTTATCAGCCTCCCAATTGCATGTCCTAAGAATCCATCTAACAATAATACCCCTAGCAGAAACTAAGGCCTCAATTTCCCCAACTAAAGTATTGAAAAAAGTAGGGGCAGAAAATGGCATCAAAATCCAGTCAACTGCTGTTTTACAATCTGTCTCAAGGATTAGTCTTCCCTTCAGAGCCCATTCGGAAGAAATGAATAGATCAATCCCTTGTTTAATAGCTTTTAGCTCAGCTAACATAGGAGGACCAGGTCCCACCGCAAAAGAAAAGGTATATAAAGTAGAACAATCCGAATCTTTCAAGACTCCTCCAATACCTCCCTGCAGCCCATCACCTCTTACCGCACCATCAACATTGAATTTAAAGAAATTCGAAGGAGGCGGAGACCAGTTAAGAACCTTCTCCTTATTGTAGGATTTTATAGGCAAATTGTCTACAAGCGATGGATCCCCTACTAGTAGGTCAACTTGAATATTAACATGAGGAAATTTCGCTAAAAACCATTTAGCCAACCTAAACCTGGAAATGAAGAATATGGATGAATTATCTAATGTCCAGTTTTCAAAAACCACTGCATTCCTAGCTTTCCAAATAGACCATAGAACAACACCCTGGAATGAACTTCCAAATATTAGAACACTCCCTTAGATAAGACCAAGAGCAAAGAAAGGAAGGAGGATCTTGGGGCATGACCGAAGAGATGCCCCAAAACCTTAAAAATCTATACCACAACTCCTCTGCAACTGAGCATGAAAAAAACAGATGACGAATTGATTCCTCATATTTGTGGCAAAAAGGGCATAAAACATCTTCTAGATTGACCCCTCTTTTCTTCAATTCCACTCTTACCGCCAATTTCTGATGAGTAAACTGCCATAGAAATGTTTCCACTCGAGGAGGAGTTAATCTGGACCACACCCATTTCTTCCATTGAAAATGACCTCCAGTTCTGCTTGAGATAGTCATTCTACAGGATTTTACCGAGAACAAACCATCCCCTTTCCCCGACCACCCTAGAAAATCATCCACTGATTCATTCGGTGTTATGTTGTCAATCAAAAGCATTAAGGAAAGCCACTGATCCAATTCCAATCACAAAGATTTCTCCTTAGCTGAATGTTCCAAACCCAACCATTAGCTACAAATCCACCAAATTCAACCAATTTTCCCCTTTTGTTAGTCGACAGAGCATAGATTCTAGGAAATTGAATCTTAAGAGTAGATCCATTAACCCAAATATCATTCCAAAAATCAATTGACCTACCATTCCCCACTTGGATCTTTGAATTGGATCTCAAACAATCCCCAATCTCGTCCTTTTTCTCATAGTTACTCCGAATACCTCTCCACACCCATGAATCTTGAAGAGAAACAACCTTGCCTATAGACAGAGAATCCATACTGACATTATGAATACAACAAATCAATTTTTTCCATTGAGAGTCTTTGTCACTTGCATACTTCCAAACCCATTTCCCTAGCAAAACTCTATTAATCATACTTAAGTCCAATACTCCTAAGCCTCCTTCCAATGGTTGACAAACCGTACTCCAATTCACCCAATGAACCCTCTTCTTGTCAGATTCTTCACCCCAAAGAAATCTTACCAATACTGAGTTAATTTTCTGATTGACCTTAAACGGAATTTTGAAAATAGAGAGGTAAAAAATAGGTAAGGAGGACAATACCGATTTTATCAACACCAATCTTTCAGCCAACGATAAAGAAGCAGCTTTCCACCCTGCTAATCTGGTGAAAACTTTATGTAAAACTGGTTCCCACAATAACTCTGAATTTTTCTTTGTTCCTATCGGAAGACCTAGATAAGTCATAGGAAAAGATCCCACTCCACAACCTGCTTCCAGTGCTAAATCTTTTAATCTGTCCTCTGCCACATTAACACCAAACAATTTACTCTTGGATAGATTAAGATGAAGCCCTGAAATTAAATTGAATACCCTCAATACTCTCTTTAAATTCAGAATTTGAGTTGAAGAATCTCTGCAAAATAAGATTAGGTCGTCTGCAAACTGCAGATGAGTCAACTTAAAAAGATTCTCTTCAATACCAATATTGAATCCTTCAAAAAGACCAAGGGTAGCAGCCTTACTCAACATTAAGTTCAATAGCTCACCAACAATATTAAACAGAAGAGGAGATAGACTACAACCTTGTCTCAGCCCTTTGCCCATCTGAAATTCTTGAGTAGGGGAACCATTAATTAGGACTGAAATTGAAGCAGAAGAAATACAATAATCCATCCAAGAAATCCATTTGTCTCCAAAACCCATTATCTTCAATAACCTCAAAATAATTGGCCATTCCACTGAGTCAAAGGCTCTGCGAAAATCTACTTTAAAAACAACTCATTTCCTACCTTTTTTTCCTCCAGTAATCTATAGATTCATTTGCCATAAAAGCGCAATCAATGAGCTGCCTACCCGGAATAAAGGCGAACTACAATGGGCTGATCAAAACTTTAATAACAGAAACCAATCTCCTCGATAAGATTCTAGAGATAATTTTGTACAAACTTCCAACAAGACTAATTGGTCTGTAATCTTCAATAACTTCAGGGTTGAGTTTTTTAGGAATCAAAGTAATGAAAGCATGGTTGACCCCATGCTCCCAACTCATTCCTCTGTGAAAGTCATCCACAAACTTTATTAAATGATCCTTCAAAACAAGCCAGAATTTTTTAAAGAAACCCATCGTGAAGCCGTATGGACCCGGGGCTTTGGAGCTGTCCGAGTGAAACACTGCTTCCCTAACGTCATGTTCTGAAAACCGTACCTCAAGTCCATTTTTCTGCTCCTCTGATAATGTCATGAAATTGAGATTAATGTCCTCTACCTCCAGCGTATTTTTAGAGCTGTGGTTCTCCTTAAAATACTCAAAGGCAAATTTTTTCAACTTCTCCGGATCAGAAATTTCTTCATCAGCCACTCTCAGGGCCAAAATTGTATTCATTCTATTTCTATTTAATGCTGTTAAATGGAAAAACTTTGTATTCCTATCCCCATCCTTGATCCACTTCAATCTTGATCTTTGTAACCAAATACTCTCTTCCCTCCTATGCAACTTCCATAATTCATTCCTGGACAGAATCAACAATCCTTTCTTGAATGGAAATCCCTCCTTGCAATTTGAATTCCAAATCATTAATCAAGTTTTCTAGTTGAGAAATTTTTTCAGAAATCCCCTTTTGAGTCGAAAAAGGCCTATCCCTGATCTTCTGCTTTGTTCCTCGAAGTAGAGAAAATAGACCCCTTCGACCATTCGCCTTCACAGTAGACAATAAATTTTCAATCAACTCAACAAACCAGTCTTCCTCTAACAAATAGTTGTATAATCGAAAAGGTTTTGGTCCCCAATTGTTGCATTCTTCTACTAACACCACAGGATTATGATCCGAAAGGGATTTTGAGAACATTTTTTGGATCATATTAGGAAATTGATTTAGGAAAGAACCACTGATAATAAACCGATCAAGCCTTACCCAAGTAGGAGACTCTATGTTGTTGCACCAAGTATATCTTCCTCCAACTAATGGTAAATCCATAAGATTAAAATGTTGAATAAAGGATCTAAACAAATCCATGGAATGCCAGTTTTGAGCTACACCGCATTTCTCCTCTGTATCCAAATAAGCATTAAAATCCCCTCCTATGCAGAGTGGCAGGTTTAAACACTGCACAAAACACATTAGCTCCCTAAAGAATTCCTCTTTATCCGCTTCTACTGCTGGACCATATACATTTATTAAAACACAATCAAAATTATACAGCTTGAACTTTCCTGATAATGCTATGAATCTGCTATGTTTATGTTCAACATTGACCACAAAAACACTCTCATTCCACAAACTGATCAAACCTCCTGCAGAACCCTCAGCTGGAAGAAAGACATGACCTTTCAATAGATTACCTCCTAACCTCCTCCATAAATTGCTTTTACAGACATTCAGTTTTGACTCCTGTAAGAATAGGATAGACGGCTTCTCTCTAGTAACGAGTCTGGCCACTGCTCTTATTTTTTCTCTTCTCCCAACCTCTAATATTCCATGTGATTAATTTTAACTTAGACATAAAATTAACAATCATAAACTCCACATCAAACCAAAGAAACCATCAGGGTCATTGAGAAGACCCCTTCAATTCCATCCTAAAAATCTCCTCCTCTAGTAATTGCTACCCCCCTTTAAAGGTGATCCCCAACATTTCACAGACCTCCCTAGTAGCAGCAGCTTCAATCCTAGCTTTAACAGAAGATTGGGAAGACTGAGATACCTCCCTGACTTGCTCCACTGACTCCCTGACCATACTTCAAAGAACCTTTCTATAGACTCTATCATAGAAGCTGATAGACACTTCAGTATCCGAGCAAACACTTCCTGATCGACGAGGGGCTATTCTCAACTTTCGCTTATTAGTAAGGCTTTTAGACCGAGGAATACACTGATCCTGCTGATTAATAGGAACTAGATGACTTTCCTTTGCTTTAAACTGGTCATCTTTCTTGTGGCATGAAGTACTTCCCTCTTGAATCTCATTATTTCTATTCTTTGTACTCGAACTTGAGAAGATTTCCTCATTAGAGTTACATAAATTATCATTCATAACCTTCTCCATCTGCTTACCACCTTTCGATTTATCAACTGTACATTTAAACCCCTCTACATCATTATCAATCTGCAAACTAATAATGTGGTCCCCCTCCAGGCTTTTTGAACCAATGTAGTTATGCTTTCTTATTACATCTCCCTGTTCACTTCCTTTCCCCCCTGAAAATCGACTTTCGCCCCCTTATCCTCCCCCTCATCAGCAGCACTCAAGTGAATTACAGGACTGGCATTGGGCTGTAAGACAAACTTGTCCCCAACCCATTTAAAATTAAATGCTGGCCCATTGGGAACCCATTTTTTATTTCGAAATAATGCAGCCTCATTTTCCTCATATTGCACTGAGTCTACCGGATCAATTGTATCTCTCAATCCCAAGCCCAAGTGATTGTCATTCTGACTTGTCTTATTTTCCAAGAAACCTGACAGCCCACGATCAGAATTATCTGCTGTTGACTTACTCGATTGGACATGTCCCCCACTGACTCCATTCACTCCACTGTTCTGTCCACAATTTAGCCAAGAAATGACTTTAAGCCTAGCATCCTCTGCAGACTCATCCCTGTCTTCAGCCAGAGTAGGATGTCTGCCAGATCCCTCCTCAGACACGACATAACCACTGTTCATTTTTTTTGAAAATTTCTCCATCTTCTTCCTTCCCGCTTCTTCCTCTAGTTTAATCAAAACAGATCCCAGAGTGATCGTAACTTTGAACGATCTACCATACGAACCAATCGTCACTTTATCAGGAATATCATAAGGACTTTCCACCCTGAGCAGAACTTTTGCCGTCGAGAGGTCCGATCTGCTCTCTGAATCTTTGTTAAAACATAGAAACTGACCCCACTTCCTTGTAAGCTTTCTTAAGAATGCCTCATTCCAACACAGTAAAGGCAATCCAAATAACTCAATCTGGCAAAGTGCTGACGGAACTCCATCCTCGTTCAAAACTGGGGCTAACCAATCAAAGCATAAGAACAGCTTTTCTTTTTTATTCATCCATACCTGTGAGGCCTCCTCCACCGAGTTGAAAGTAATTATGCATGCATTCCATGCATAACCCCATCTAACAACTTGAACTTCCATGCCTTCTAACTCCAGAGCGTCCTTCACCGAGTTATTCAAAAGAAGACTTCATTATCCCTGATAGTGAACGTTTAACCCATTCCGAATTATCTGATGGAATATGCATGTCCCAAACGTTTCTCACAATTGGAACACTCTGATTGTTACCCGACAAGTTTGCCCCTGATACTGTTTTCCTTCTCAAATCATAATCAGAGTTCACCACATCCTTATACGATCTGTTATCTCTCAAGCTTCTCAACGACACAGCTCTCCTCCCCGATCCTGGTGCATCCTTAATCTCAGACCTGATCTCCAACATTCTCTTCCCCTCCACAGCTTCCCTTCTCTTAACCTTTTGATACTTAGCGATCCCTACTGAGACTCTTCTTCCATCAAGCCACCTCCCATTCACGAACCGGATTGCCTTGTTTCTACTTTCCTCGCGAGTGTATTGGACGAAAGCAAAAGTAGAAGATTTATAATTTGGTTTTTCTAAAAAACGAGGGATGAAAATCCTCAAGATCTGACCATAAGGACTAAAATAATTCCTTAACACCCCTCTGGAAACACTTTTGTTAAGATTATCAATGAACACTGTCCATTCCTCATCAGCATCAATGGAAATTTTTGACTTTTCTCTCACTCTCTCTCTACCTAACGCGCTCATATCTCTCTTCCTTTATGTCTCGTACCTTAGAGGTGCTTCAATCTGTCCAAATCATACATTAGTGGAAGCATAAATCAGAAGTCTTATTCAACTTTCAAGACTATATGGAAAAGCACAATGTGGTTAATTTCTCTGGCGACAATAAACATTCAAGGCAGAACAAAGTATTCTTAGAAAAAGTTGTTTCTCTAACCAACCAGAAGTTCAGAACCATATTCTTAGAAAGTGTCTTATCTAATAAAAGCCCTAAGCTTTATAACTCTTTTTAGTACCTAAATTCACACAACCTCAAATCCTGTAACCTTACTTTCAAATGCAATAATAGAACAAAAGAAAAAAACAAAAACAAAGATGTTACCTTACTTTTAAATGCATTTGTTTTCACCAATAAATTTGTTCTTATTCAGTTTAAGAAACTACATGCCGATTGTCAAACTTCATATATTGAACCAACACTTGAAGAGAAGAGCTTAAAACTTGGCATCTACTTGAAGAAGCTTAATTAGATTTTAGTAGACACCTTAGAGGATGTAAGCATGTCACTTAACTTTGTTGTCTATTGTAACTTTATTTCCATATTTCACACAACATAAATTAACTCACAGAGGAATTAAAGGACATTTCTGTCAGCTTCCAATTGTGTCAAGCTAATGATACTTGCAACATCATAAGATAAAGGCTAGCTCATTCAACCCTAAAATAACAGACTCTGGTTGCTTTTTTACCTTCAAATAAAGAGCAGAATGAGCATTAATCCTAAAAACTGAGTAAAACCCAGATCGGACAATAACAAGAACTATTAAGTAAAATGTGCATAAGTGCAACCAATTAATAAAATATCACATCACTACTTTTAAGAAGAAGAAAAAAATGCAGGAAACAAACCAGTCCTGTAGACGATTTGGCTTGTAGCCACTTCGATAACTTCTTATGAGATGATTTCTTAATATCTAATGTGATTCCTGAAGGTCTACAAGGTAACACATGGTTTGACCTACACCAATCACAAAACCCGGAAAGTAAGAAATTCAAGAAACTAGTGATTCCTGGTTAAATAATGAGAGGAAAAAAAGTGGGGGGGGAACTTCTAAGCAAGTCTAGCCATAACATTGACATCTAAAATCCGTATCATCCCATCTAAAACATGAGAAAAATTGATCATGCTTGTGTAGAGAATTGATATACCCAGCACATGGTTTTTGCTTTTTTTCTAGCATGCAGCATTGAATAGTAGTGAGTATATCTAGAGAAACAAATAAAAAGAAGCAAATACTTTTTAGTTTATTCATAAATATAGGTCATGCTTGCTTAAGCTTTTATGTGCCCCAGAAGTGTGTGACTGGAGAAGAGAGGAAGGGCCAAGAGGAGGAGGAAGATAAGAGCACTACTATCAATTTAAATAATTTTACCATAGTGCGCTTCCAGGAATTGGAAGGTCTTTATCCTTCACTGTTGTATGCAAAGCCTGCAAAAGGCATCTGTCCAAATGGGAATCTACATCCTCAATGGAGAGAGACGATAGGTCAATATCTGATTTTGTATCAGCAACATTAGCCGACTTCAAATCAAAGTCATCAGTTGTTATTTCTTTTGCAGATTTTTCAGAATCATTTTTTGCGGCAGCAGCAAATGTATCAGAAGTAGAATCATTTACGTCAATGGATTCCTCAGTATTTTCATTGTTAATGTAACTTTCTGGCACATCGGATTCATGAGTTGCAACTTCAGATAAATCAGAAGGTTGATTTGATGTCAAAAATGAAGGATCCTCCACTACAACATCCTCCAAGAAACCTGGATTAGGAACATAATGACCCTCAACTGACTCCCTGCAAAGATCTCACAGGCATGTTAATAACAAAGTCACTCATTAATGAACTTCTCATTTAGTTTTCAGTTATACTTGCCAAAGTAAGTCACGGTAATAGTGCATTATCCGTAAAGCCTTTCCACGCAAACCAGCTTTTAATGCTTCATCACTACTCATTGTGGTGGAGCCAACCTGCATAGAAGAAATAAAATTTTAACAACACTGACTAAATAGATAGAAGAAGATAAATTTTCAACATGCTTACTGCAATAGGCGCTGGATTGCCAGGAACTTTAACCGCCCATGGCTCCCCAGCTGAAAATGAATCTAGACCTTCAGCAGGCACACTAATGCCAGGGAACATCAGATCTGCACCTCCAATGACAAACCGAGAAACCTCGCCCCCCTTAAGCATAAAAGAAGGTAAAAGATCAGGGAGCTTCCAGAGAGCAAAAACTGCAACATAGGAAGTTACGATAAGAAAACATTGTACATAATGAAAGAAAGAGCTTCACCATTAGAGGTTTCCAAACAAATTTATCTGAGGTTAATATCATTAGCATTCCAATGGCCTTTATGTTTTTATCCATCTAATTTTATTTTGGCCAGGCTTTACGTTAATTTAAGTAAAGTTGATAGAAGCATAAATGCTAGCCATGCCACGGAAAACAACAAATTTCATCCAAATATACTAGAGAATGGAAAAAGATTTTCCTTTAAACTCTAAAAAGTATAATTTGTAGACGCAAACAAACAAGGTTCTCCACAAACTAATATCTAATTACACAATTCCTTGAGGCTTTCTTTGTTCGGTTATCCACCATAACAAGCACAATAAACGATGGAGGAATGAGTAAAGATACAAACCAGTGGGGTAAATTTCAGAGCCGCGGCCATCAACATCGAAAAATAGCGGGTAGCCCCCTTCTACACCATACACATGGACTCGATTTTGAAACTTGGAAACAGTAATCTCAGCCTATTAAAGAAGGAAAGACGTTGAATAAAAAGGGATATGAAATGCGAAGGAGATTAACAAAAAAAAATGGGTACCTTGGGAGGAAGCAAGGCATCGATGTCAGTATCGGAAGCCATGGGGAATCGGTCTCGGATAGTGCGCTTCAGCTTCTTCTTGTCGGCTCCCGATAGCCTCTGCTGGGCCTTAGCTTCTACTGCCTTCTTGAACATTTTGTTACCGTCGATTAATGAATAAATCTTATGATCTTTCTGGAAGTAGACGATAACAGGTTTAAGTATCGAGGCAAGCTGGAGTGGATTTATGATTTTATAGGGAGAGAGGGGGGGGAGAATAGGGTAAACTACGTCAATGGTCACTTATATTTAAATACTTTTATCTTTTTCCCACATATGTTTCAAAAGTAATGATTGGTCATCTACATTATCAATTTATAACAACAACGAATAGCCTCATGAACATTTCCCAGTTCTCCTGATGATTGAAGTTGATCTTTGAAAGCAAGGGCCGACCATGCCAGGGTGGTGATTGTGAAGGCCATTGGCAACCTATACTTGACATTGTCTCCTGCATCGTAATACCTTCCCACAAGGTCAACTTTTGCTTCTTTTCCATCCACAAGAGAGGAATCTCCCCTCCATTTTACTCTATTATTAGGAGGGAGTTTCCCTGACCTTCGTGCTTCCAAGAAAACGAGGGATTTTGAGAGGGTTTCCTTGTTGTCAAAACCTTGACCAATAACGGGGACTAGACACCATTGGGGCTTGATGATAGAGAAAGACCCCTAAATGTACCCACCAAATTGAAGCTCATTGTTCTTGTCACCATTTGGAAGAGGGTGAAGGACAAGGAGGAGAAGGAAATTCGGGTAAAGGAGAAACGGGGCTTATGGTTAATGAAAGAAATTAATATTTATTTGTACAGAAAAACCAATTCCTTTTTTAGTGGAGTCAATTGTTACTTTTGAGATTTCAATAATAAAAATGGAAATTTACTTAAAAAGAATACTACGTTTCTGTGGGTGTTTACTTCTTGGGTAAATTACAACAAGGTTACTTTATTATTAATAAATTTACAATTGGATCACTAAATTTTAAATGTCATTAACAAATCATTTAACTTATTGATATTAACATTCAGGTCACCGTATTGTTAATGTGGCAGTACGATCTATATATAAATAAATAATGAAATCACGGTTTAGTGATAAACTTGAATAATTTGGCTCAAAGCGTCCAACTTGAACAGGGCTCCTTTCAAACTTCCATGAATCTAATTGTCAATTAATAATTTATAAGATATACACATAAAACTTTTTAAATACTGGTGTATATAATTAAATAATGTTTAAAGCAAATGTATTGATTGATATCAATGATTAATGAAAGTATCATTTTCCTTTCAAGTATCTGATTCAAGCAACTATATCTACAAAATACATATAAGTTTTCAATAATTGAGAAAGATTATGACCAAATATTATCTTTTAATCGATAGATACTAAACGTGTAATTTACATTTATTAATAATATACTCATTGGCAAAACCTTGTATAATAATTAAATTTTAGAAAATATAATATTTGCGTAAAGAAAGTTAATAACTAGCTTTACAATCTAAAGCAATTAAATTCATTTTAGTAGCAAACCAACAGAAGTAAAAGGAAAACAAAAAAAAAAACATGTTATTGACAAGTACAGTATCCTTCACCCACCGAACCAGTTATTAAGACCGTCGATGATAGTCAATACAATCAAATAAATCCGTGGGGATGGAATTCGGAATAAACAAGAAGAAAATCATAACCCCCAAAAAAAGAAAAAAAAAACAATAATATGACAAAATTTGAGTAAAAATAATCGATCCACAGTTGAACCTGAAATATAGCAGGCAACTATAGTCCTATTTACACAACCATCTCTCGTCTAGTCTTCCTGCTTCAATGACTATTGTAGAATTTGAAATGATAAATGCTTAGAATCGTGAAGTGGGCTTTCCATAATTAGAAATTATGAGCCACTAATATTTGTAACCAGAGCCAGACGGTGGTGGTGCTGGTGGAAAACGGTTGGGGGTACGGCGGCTGTTGGACCCTGATCGAGAATTCACATCACCGTTCTGTGCTGGACCATTAGACCCAGACCTCCTGTAGTCCACAGGGCCACTAGCAGCAGCTGCATCAAATGCTGACCTCCAGTCATCACCAGCTGAACCATTTGTTCTTGGACTACTTTCTGCAAACACAATAATCCAAAGATTTACAATGTCACAACACAATATATAGACTATCGGTGTAAAGTGAGGAAAAAAGTTGTTAGCAATCAACCCGAAGCCAGTCTCAATCGAAGTAAATAAAGAGTATAAATTCAGTGCCCTCAACCGACATATGGAAATGGAAAATTTCAGTGCCCTCAACCGGCATATGGAAATGGAGTTTTTTGGAGGTCTCAACAAGCAGATATAAATTCAGCCTTTAATAAAGAGTATTTACACACCTGTACTAGCCCCACCATCAGACCAATCAGAAGCAGCAGCAGCTCGATTGTCGTGTATGCTAAGTTGGCGTGTTAATTTTGAAAGAAGTGATGACTGCTTTTGGATACGCTCCCTTCTGCGCTTTACATTTTGATCCTCTTGAAGTAGCTCCTCAATCTTTTTTGTGCCTTGAGCACTACACAGTCGAAAAACATTACATATTCAGCAAAAATTTCTATATAAGCAACACGTAAGAAGATTACAACATTTCTCTTCATGGCAGATTATACAAACCCAGAATCCATAAAAAAGACTACACATCTGCTTCCAAGGCGAGGCCTGAAAGAGTTTCATGGACACAAATAAAAATAGAAGAGTAACCAACCTGACAGAGCTATATAACTGATTTAACATGTCTTCCTTAGCTTTCTCTACTTGGCAAAGAACAACAGCCTGATCAACCATCACATAACAGATATAAGCTTTCTCACATTCCACTACCAGGATAGACAGGGTAAGGGATGAAGAACTTACTTTCGGGACATTGGCAGCTAAACTGTTCAATACAGCTTCAACATAACCACGAACTTCTTGAGACATCCATCGAAGTTCTTCTTCAGGATTAACAGGTCTTCGAACCATTGTATCCTGCACATGACAAGGAGAATTTAAGGAGCAACTCTAAAAGTAAAGAAAGGAGAGGAGGATGGGGGTTGAGGACAGAAATACAGTCAACATACTTGAGATATAAACAATCACATAAGCCATTGAAATAACAAATATTTGAAACACTGATAAAATGCAGAAAAGAAGGCTGTGATGGTCCTAAAAGATATTCTTGGAACGAAACTTTCAGGGGAAAGAAAAGAAGCAAATATGGGAGAACAAAATACCTTTTCCAAGTTTTTTTTTAATAAAAAATGGAAATAAGATTAATCAACTTACAAGAAAACACCTTACAAAAAAAAATCCTTACAAGAGAACCATCTGAACGACTCTGTCGCATTCCAGGACCGCCATCAGGCACACCTTTCACTGGCCCTACAGAAGGTTGAATAACTTTTGATAATTTGTTCATCCATTCAACCTTATCGGCCATACTCTCAGCCTTTAACACAACAGCACTGTGAGCTGCAAGAGAAACAGGAGTTGTAAAGAATCTTCTAATAAATATTTTTTTTCATATAGAAAGCATAATAGACAAAAAGGAGAGGGTCAAGAAACAACATGATTCAATAGAAGGAAGAACGAGGAAAACACACCTTTCAAAACAGTTTTATAAGGAACCTTGCTAGTTATCTTGAACACAAGACTAGGTTGCTTATCCGGGCCATTGGCCTTTTTATCCTTTGAACTTTTTGGGGCAGGTTCTTCCTCATCTGGTACCTCTTCAATGCTGCATTCCTGCACAGGACCAATTGAGATAGAAAGTTATATGTCATGAATTATAATAGAAGTTGCAAATCCAAAAGTGGCAGGCCCACGTACAGGTGAAGTCCTATTAACTGGCAAATGACAGTCAATAAAACACAACATACTCAATAACATCAACAGCAGGTAACAGGAATATCCCTTGGGCAGAAAAGACAAACTCAAAACAGTTAAGAGCAGAGCAGAATAGCCCATCAATATCATTGCTAAAATTGGTCCTAATACATCAGTATCTCCCAAGACTAAAAAGTTAAAAATGCTTTTAAAGTACATCTGCATATCAACCTTTTAAAAGAAACCATATCCAGTTATGTGTAAATGCTGAGAAACCAAAATATTTTGTTTAGAGATCATAATTGTAATGTAGGATATATATCATATCAATTTTTAATTTCAGGTTACTTGTAAGCAGAATCCCAAACTCCAATTACAAAATATTAAGATTTATGGCAAAGTCAAGGTTCTTGTAAAAATAAAATAAACGATGCCTCAAACACCTCACCCAAAATTATAAATGGGCAGAAACTTCAATGAGGTAATAGAAAGATCTATTTGAAAATTTAGTACATCCTATATAAAAACAAGATGCTTAACATATAGAGAACCGTAGTATACCAAAGTAAGAATGCATGTAAAACACTTTTTAGATGTATAAGCCATAAGGAAAACAAATTTTACCACATATACTACTTTTAGTTTGACATTAAATCCATTTCCAGTTTTGTTATGATTGAACCACTAATAAATGTAATACACACACACACTTATTTATACATCAAAGTCGTAATCTAAAATATGTAACAGGCCAAAACACTTAAGAGACTCATTACTTGAAATGGTGAAAACATTTACCAGATACATAACTGTAGCCTCAAAACTAAAAGGTAAGGAAAATGTCTTTGTACCTCTAATATGATGACTCCTCGAAAATGTTTTTCCTCTTGCTTTTTGGTGTAGCCAAGCTGAGAAATGAAGGACGGGTCAAAACCCATTCAACCATTTAAAAAATTCTATCAAGATAATGCATCACTGAATTACAATCACACATTTTTTAGAAGCACAGATGACATATATCAATAACATCTGGCAATTGTCCAGCTATAGGCATCTAGCAAGTTTTATTACCATGCTCTACTAAGTTGATACTACCCACATGAAAATATAATTACAATAAAATTCTTATGGGGACACTATGTATAGTGCCATTCCGACTTGTAAATAGTTCTGGGCTTCTTTTTTTTTTTTTGATAGAAGTTGGAGGTCTCATTAAAAACCTCCTTCGTAGTTGACTTTTTCGAATAGGAAAAGGTCAACCAGCGGAAGGAGGAAAAGAGTACCTCAATTTATTAATAACAGAAGCATACATTCTAAGCCTTTACAAAACAACAAATACTTAGCCAATCCCTGCCTTAGCTAACCTGTCGGCTTCCCAATTACAACACCTAGGAATAAACTGCACTACCAAACCCCTGAACATTACATAAGACTTAATTTCCTTGATTTCTGGGCTTCTTAACCAAATGAGAAAAAATTTCACACCTTTCCAGTCTTCTCATTCAAAACAAACCATCGCCTACTCCATCCGTTAGTTTTAGCACTTTTCTTCAGCAAGAACCCTGCAGATAAATAAATAAATAGAAACTGTCAAAAGCAGCACTGTCAGAGAAACTAAATAAGACTGCAGTGTCCTCCACATTTAAACAAATATAAAAATGCAGAGAGTTGGGGAAAATTGTGGAAGGCAATTATCCATGAAAGTTTAATACATTGTCCACCAACAAATGCAATGTCTATGGAATTTTTTTATATATGATTCAAGATAACAGGTAAAATAAAGAAATAAACCGCTTCAACGATAAGTAGTGAAAGTAAGGGAGAGCCATAATCATTCTAGAAGGTAAAATTTATTCTATTCAGGAGCCCATATTTCAGATAGTTAAAACTAAAGTTAGCTTCCACGTATAACAAACAAGAAAGAAGATGATGGAGCAAATGTCATAGGTCAGTGGGGTTCAGAATATTCTGCATAAATAGAAATAAAAACACCATTCCCTGCAGTGCATTTCAACTGCTTAAACAAATGCAAAATTTTAAATCTAGAATGCGACTGAATGGGTTCAATCTCATACACCATCACAAACACAATTTACTTATAGTGAGCATATTAAAACAAATAAAGTAGTTCTAATCCTCAGAAGTTAATATTTACACTTCTACTGGCAATAGAAGATTGCATGTAAATTTTCTATAAGTGACCACTGTGTTCAAGAGCACAGCAGTAAAAAAATTCTAAAATATAGCATTACCAAGAACTTAAGATTTCAGCTATAATCAAGTAACATAATGTGAGTGAGTTAATAAACAAACCTGCAGTTATTTCTTTATCAGCACCAGCAGTTTTCAAAGCAGGGGTCTCCTGCACCTCCTTTTCAGACTGCCCAAATTTCTCCTTCAATGTCTTCAAGGTTCCACCAGTTTGCTGACTACTTGGTTGAGGACTTGTTGCCTAAAAAGACAATATAAAGGCAAAACTGAGCAAAGAATATAAATCTAAATCCAGTATAACATGAACAATTCAATGCATGAAATTGAAGTAAACTAGAAATTATGCAGCTAGGAGTGTGAGATAAGGCGCATCAATTGTTTCGAAGTTTCTGGTTATATTTTGGACACATATACATATCCTTCAGTTATTTGCTGGACACTTGTACTTTAAAAGAAATGAGAAGTCAGCAATGTAGCTACAGATGTCCATCTGCTCCAATCTCCAAAAATAAAAGCATTCAAGAAAGAACCTACCCTATTCAGTATCGCCTGCTCAGCTTCATGTCCTTTCTTTGAGGACCTATTCTTCATCTCCTCTTCCCGGCGCTGTCTTTCCATCCTAAAGTAAATAAAATGAATTGACGCCATAGATAAAGTTAGTTGAAAATACCAGAAGTGGAAAGTATGAAAGTTGGAAAACAGGTGGTAAATACCTCCTTTGCACCAATCGAATAAAGTGCTGGGGCGGTACAAAAGCTCGCTCCATATCAACAAGTGCAACAACCATTTTTTTTGCTTCATTTTTAAACACATCCAAGGCAGCACTTGCAATGGTCACAACCTACAAAAAAAAAAAAGCCAAGCCTTACACGGAAAAGGGGCAAAACAGTTCTAAACCAGAAAAGTTTAAATTAAATAGAGAAGGTATGAATATATATGTATATATGTAAGAAAGTACACAATTTTAAGATATAATACCTCTCTCTTGAATGGGGGGTACCTTCCCAAACCAGGTGTAGCATTAGCAGCAGCAGAAACTATATCTATTAGGACACGGTGTACCTGTTTAGTACACAAAGAACTCACACAGAAATCAATATAGAAACACATGTAAAGCTAAAATCTGCAAATAATGAGTTAAAAGCTCAGATTAAAATAATTGATAATACTTCTTTGGAAGTGGGGAATAGACAGAAAGAAAGAACTCAATGCACAAGAAAAAGTAGAGCAATTCTATAATTGCAGAGCACAAAGTACAACCATGCAGAAACATTAAAGGGGGGGACAAAGCAATTTGCACAATGTCAAAAGATTCTAAGCCAACACAAAAGGTACAAATCAAATGCTACATTATCCATGAGAAGGGAAAAAGTGAGTCTTTTATATAACACATAAAGCATTAGAAGTGGCCAAAATTTCCAAGTTCAAGGCAAAACAGATATGGAAGGACGAACACTAACATTAGACTTACCTCATCAACACAAAGACGTGCTGGCTCTTTGGCCAGCTCCAACACCCCTTTAATTAGAGATCTCAAACCCTTTTCAGGAGATATCAAATACGGTTGGTAGCCATCAGCTTCTAACACAATCTGACAAAATAGACAAAGTCAGAGAACATGAAAATTCCTGAAAAGCAACAGTAGATACTGAATAAATAAAGAATTGACAAAAAACTGGGAGAGAACATACCCGTTTGACATTATTGAGATCAAAATGTCTGTCTATTGGAAGCTGCTTGATCCTGTTCGGAAAATTTCCCTCAAAGCTAGCAACAATTTTCCATCCAGAACCCTGCATGAAAAGATCCTTATTTCAGTTGGTATGTTTCAAACAAGAAATTTCATGAATTTTTTGAATGTGAAGAATGGAGACAGGAAAAGACAAAATAAAACAAAGGGCTGGCTAGCTCAAAAAGTTCTTTTAGTGGTTATATTTATCCCATTAAATATTGCACCCACTAGCAATATTTGCTTGCCCGATAATGAACGGCATAGAGTAGTGTACTGCATGACAGATGCTAAAGGTAGTATTTACTTCTAAATCACTAGTAAATGACAATTTTCCATGCATATAACAGAAACAGCTAATGCAGATACTTATTTTTAGGAAGCTCATTATCCATACTATGGACAAACTCTACCATAATAAACAGGTCTTAATATTTCTCCAGGAAGATCTGCAAAGAAGCTCTTCACGCTCCCAATTATGAGAACCCATACTATGATGTCTTCCTGTGACAGTTATTTTTCTTTAAAAATGCAATTTTAGAAAATTTATGACTCACCTCTCCGGTTGTAATGTGTTGCAGAAATTTATCCTCAAATTCACGACAAAGTTCCAATGCAATTGCCCTTGTACCCTCAGCACTCTCGACCATCTGCTCACCAAGCCTTACCAATTCATCCTGAACGATTTGGAACTTTCCTTGTAACCTGTATTGACACAAAGGTGTAAGGGATAAGAAAGTAGAGTAAATTGGCATAAAAAACATTTCCATACTTGGGAGAGATAATATTGATAATATGCCTCTACAGCAGGTTGCCCTCTTTTCAAACTAACCAATTTCATTTATGGCATTCTGAACATCAAGGCACATAGATTCGGTTATACTTGATAAAAGTATGGTTCATGCTATGTATCAGTAGACAGCCATATATAATCCAATATTGTTTTCTGTTTTATGGAAAATACTTAAGAAAATATAAAAGATTTTACAGATATACTTAGTTAACCAAAAAAAATTTTTGATAGGAATAGGAGGTCTCGTTAAAAACCTCCGTCATCGTTGCCTCTTAAAAAGAGGCAACAACCTGAAGGAGGAAAAGTGTACCTAAATTTTATTAATAAACCGAATTACATAAGATACACTTTACACTGACAAATCCTAACAGAAACACAACATACCAACGATGACACTCAAAACGTTCAACCTATCCCCTCCTTAGCTAGCTTGTCCGCCTCACAATTACAGCTCCTAGGGACCCATCTAACCAAAATGTCCTTAGCAGAAACTAGGGCAGTAATGTCCCCGACCAAAGTTCTGAAAAAAGAGGGGGTCAAAATAGGCCTCAAGATCCAATCCACTACCTTAGAACAATCACTCTCTATCACTAATCTACCTTTCCCCGCCCAATGAGATGAAAGAAAAACAACAATTCCCTCTTTGATTGCTTTCAACTCAGCAAACAAGGGCGGACCAGGACCCACAGCAGTAGAGAAGGACAAATAAAATGTCAAAATATTCTATAATATGACTAGCAAAAGATGCTAACCATGATAAATGAGGGTACAAATAACTATAACTTCGTAAGAAGGAGCATGCTTTGTTGTGTAATCTCATATAATATGATTTATATACCCAACAGATATAGTATTGTAATTTTATATGTTCTAATAATATTTTGATGGAGATTATGAGGAAAGACCTGAAATTTTTTATATGCCATTTTTTGTCTACTTGAATTTATTTTTAACAGTAATCCATATATACATCAATATATCTACAACCTTAGGGTCTAAATATGCTTTCTGACCTGGCACTACTGTATAGAACTTTGATTACGAGTAACTTCTAAACATACATACATTTCAACATAGAGGTAATTTGCAAGACCTAATCAACTTAGAAATGAAGATTTGCTCAATAAATATCCATAAAGAATTATTGATTAAGCCTTTTAAGAGAGCAAAATCCATTTACAGCATTTCGGTGGCGTAAAAGACTATAAAGATGCATGAAAGCAAGCAGATAATATGTACCCAGAGAGGAGGTTTGGAAGCCGGACTTTCATGCGCTTACGAATTTGCTGTGCAAGTGCATCAACCAAAGCTATTCTTCCTAGCTTGCTCTGAGGAGCTCCAGTTAGTATGGATTTGAGGCTTTCACTCTCTGCTCTCCATGCTGTTTCCAAAGAGTTTTCTGATCCAGACTGTGCAGAAGCTATTGAAACCGATTGACCAATTAAAGCAACCCATGGGATATCAGCCGTCTTAGGTGGTCCCTGATTTAACAGGAGAGCCTGAACAGCCGCAAGGGCTTTTTGCTCAGAGGCAGCTTGATCTATTTTGGTAATTACGCCAATTGTTCTAGTACCTATCATCAACATGAAAAGCTGGCTGTTTGATCACTAAAGACAATTTCTGGAAGAATAAAGGTAGCGGGAACACAACTCAAGGAAAAATTGTTCACTCAATGAAGTAATTCAACCTTTATCCAAGAAAAGGTAAGGAAATAAAACTACAAACAATGTTCCTTTACCTTCTCCATCATACTCTTTGGCAAGGCGTAGTGCTCGTGATGAAGCAATTTCAGGTGCTTGGGCCGCAGGAACAATAACTAACAAAATGGAATCATTACGCTCAGCATAATCACTAACCTATACAAAAGTCATCACACAAAGTTTGTTATTAAATACACATTTCCCATACTATAGCAACTCATGCCAAATACCTATAAACTGTGGATAAAATAACACCCATCTCAAGAACAAATAGAGTATCCACCAAAACTAAAATAGAACACTAATCTACCAACACCTGTAAACAGAATGGTCTTAAATCATTAACCAACACTTACCACTGATTCATCCATAACCCGTTGATCCAGTCCAGGCAAGTCAATTAATTTCAGGGGAGGTGCTGAGGAATAAAAGTCATGTCAGATAAAAGTAAGGCATTGTAGCAAACATTAAAAGTAATCTGGTACATGTACAGGTAGCATGGAATCAAATGAAGCAATAAACGGAAATTCTCAGAAGCATCAGAAATTTAGACTTGAAGTAGTCACCGTCAACAGCCTTTTAATGGAAGAAAATAGAAGCTTACCAGTGTTAACCCCCCCTCCCCAATTAGAGATCAAAATTCAGCATTTCTATCATAATTTAAGGCCCTTTTTGTAAAATGTTTCCTCCACTGAAAAGAGCTAAACTAAACAGTCTTGTGTCAAAGGCATTTAGCCACTTTGCAAGACTTGAATTGAAACTCAAAATAATTCACAGGATTGTTTTTTTTTTAAATAGATCTTAACTCAATTTGAGAAGAATGTTGACATTTCTAAAGTATCTCTCATGCATGAAGAGCGTTCTTATAAATATAAATAATAAATTATGCCATCTGATTAGTTTATCATATATAGATGTCCTCTCGTCATCTTAATTTCATATAAAAACCACACATTTAAAAGATAATTTCATTATATCCGCATAATACTTATGAGCAATCTTTAAATCAAACCATTCCATGTGTATATCAATAAAAAAGACAAACTTCTGAAACTTATCTTAAGACCAGGAAAATTCAAAATCATCTATAACATAAAGCACCAACCTGTACTTGTCCGCAGCTTAAGATAAATCTCATCTCGGCCCTTTCCTGAGGAACTCTTACTCAACCTATCTTGTAAAGAATGCCGCAACGCACCTACAGAAAAAAAATCAACCAGGTTTGAGGTTTACTATGGCCCTGAATCATCTAGATTCATGTTCTAGCCTATTTACCAATTGCAAATTGGTTTTAGATACATATATCTAATGCATGTCAAACATCAACAAACCCTTCCGAGATGTATTCTTCAGGACTCAACCACTTAAACAGCAATTCTAAGGCATCTGGGCAGGTTACTGATATCATGAGGGTCCTAGGAAGATGTTTCTAGTATGAGCCACAATATATTACCATTTACCATAACTCAAAAGAAAAATACTTATGTAATTGTAAAATTGTGAGCCTTGAATATAAATATTAACTTGCAGAAACTTGTTGAGATTTGTTGTCGATTTGCAGAATAATTGATTTGCTGCTTAAAGAACCATCCTTCTGTAAATCAATGCTAATAGGAGCCCTGGTGGCACCATTTTCACCAGTTGGCTGGGTAAGAAAGAAAGGAAACACTTTTCAGTTCAACCAGCAACAAAACTGATACACAAGGAAAAGAAACTCTAGCAAGCCAACTTACCAGAATAGGGTGCCCAATTAAACTGTTTAAAACTGCAGATTTTCCAGACCCCTAAGCAATATTTTCAACCGCAAGAAAGTTGGAAGAACAAAAAATCAGGGCGACATAACAATATGCAAACAAATTAAAAGGAAGACATACCAAAAACATATGCAAACAAATTAAAAGGCGATACCACAATGTTACATTAAAATTCCTAATATCATTTGTAATACTTGCAAACATGTCGTTTAGAATGAGAATACAGTAACTCAAATTCCGTTGACCATGTAAGACATTCAAGTTTCTTTAACAAAGCAATGGTGCGTTTTCCTAATCAAAACCCTTCCGAACTTGTGAAAAAAGGACAAATCGGCCAAGGGTTGTTTCTTTATTGCTTAGATTCCTCAGCAGACTTGGTAATTAGAAATCAGAAAAAAATACAATCAAATGGAAATAGAAACCCACAAAACCCCCAAAATCCAAGGATCTACTCTGCCAGCATGCAACGGACAGAAAAGGCTTGAAACTGAAACACACAGAGAAGTAAAACTCAATCCAATCTACACATACATCAATTAAAGACAAACAGTTTACACTAAGCAGATTAATAAGTTGAAAATATATGAATAAAAATAGAAAATCAAGAGATTACTTGAAAAATTAACAACTTACAACATTGCCGAAAGCAACAACGTTGAGGAAAGTAGAAGACCTCTTGGAACTCGAGTTTTCGTCAACATCTTCGTCGGCAAGCAACGCCGCCGCTTGCCTCATGGAATCTGAGAGCTGATACAACTCCTCGATCGCCTCCATCTCTTAAATGTAAGATCTGTTTGTTTGAATCAGTGAAAAAACACCGGAGTAGAAAGAAGGGCGGTCGATGACGATAGATCCAAACGAAATCAAGATGTGAGGACGTGTAGATCTATGCGACAATTCAGAGATTTGAAAAAAGAGAGAGGAAGGGTATAGCTTCCAAAGTCTTTTCTCTCTCTCTTTTAATTTTCAAGTTTTGATTTGATTTGCTTTTTCCATTTCAACTCCTTTTCTATTTCCCATTTCAACTGTGGGTAAAATCCAAAAAACAAAACAAAAAAAGTACCATTTTTTCTTATATTTTACCTCATTTCTTTCAAGATCCAAACATGAAATGACATTCTAATGCTTTAATAAATTTTAGTAAAATAAATTATTTTTTTAAAATAATAGTTTTCATAAATTATTTTTTAATGTTTGAATAAAATTATATGAAAAAATATTTATTGTAAATATTAAATATGATAAATAATATTATTTATTATAAAAGTTTAATATTATTATTTTAAAAATATTATAATAATTTAATTATTGTTATTTTTATAAAAATATTATTAATTTATTTACCCTCGTATAAGTTACTTTTTCTTAAACTTTTTTATTTAATGTGTTAAATACTTTAAAGAAAATATATTATTAACTTATTTATATCGATATGGGTTGCTCTTTTTTATCTCAAACTCATTTACACGATATAAGTTAGTTGGAAAAATAATGAACAGATTGAAAAATGAATTACCAAGAAAAATTAAGTACGTTATTTTATAGAGACTAACATATTTTTTTCACAAACCAAATTATTTCGGTGGTTAAAATAATCATTGTTGTTTATAAAGATCATAGGCTCGACCACCAAAGACTGTAAAAGTGATTGAGCGTTAATTATCAAATTATTGATAGTAATTAGAATAAATAATACTTTGTAATTACTTTAACTTAATAAAAAAAATTTGTTGACTTGTAATTGTTTTAAATTGACCTATCTATCTCACTTAAACCAAACACTGAAAAATAAAAAAAAAATCAAAAAACCAATTACATTATGACAAATAGATCCTTACTTAATTTATAGTTTACACCTGTAGTTATGTTGTTTGATATTGCTATATATTATAATTAATAATCTGATATCAAAAGGGTATTTTTTAGGAAAATTATACATGAAATTAAAAAAAATCATTAATTTTCTTTAATTGAATTCTAAAATTAAAAAATAAATAAACGCGACTTATTAAAAGAGTGTCGCTAATATATCAAATAATACAAATATATTGTTACTAAGCTAATTACAAACTTAAAATAAAAAAGTCTTCGATGTTTGTCTTTTTTTTCAATTGATCCCTTAGGCTTTTCATGGATCAATGAAAACAAATGAAAGGATAAGAGGGAGTAGAAATATTGAAAGAAAATAATTTTTATGTCTCTATAAAGTTTCAAAATTTCCATATAACTTTCAATACTTTGAGCTCCGATGGTCGTGCTTTTTATAATTCGCTCGAGGAATTTTTATACTCCTTGAGAAGCTTTGAAACCTCCTAGCAGGTGGTCATTAAATACCAGAATTTAATGTTCTCAGCGGCTACAAAATCCTTCCAACTCATCTAAACGGCTAAAAAACAATTATAGCTTATAAAATGGGTCTTGCAACAGCCAATAAACATCAAGAAATCAATTTTAAACATCCTAGAGCTAAAATCTCCATTTGTGGTCAGTTTTCTATCTTTCTTTTTTAGCACTAGCTTGTTCCTTATTATAAGAGATGCCCGTCCAGCTCAGTTGGTAGAGCACAAGGCTCTTAACCTTGTAGTCGTGGGATCGAGTCCCATGGAGGGCAATTCATAATTCGGAGTTCCACCACGGAAGTTACTCTCAACCTGGTGTTGGGCAGCCTACTATCATACCTCCCCTTACCCCATTATCCCATTACATATGGGAAAAAGGGTCGGCTAATTTTAATTTTGTTCCTTATTATAAGTCTTTGTTCCGGTGTCATCAGATGTGTGTAGGTTAAAATTATTCACATTATTTGTCTTGTGAGGGTTTTCTATTGTTTTATGTTTGTATACTCTTTGGAAAAGAGTATATTCAAGATTTTGAGGTATAAAATCTTGATTAATATTATAAGGTTACATTTTATCCTTAATGGATGTAATAAATTAGTGAATTTGTGAAATTCTTAGTGTGAGTAGGCTAAAGTAGTGGATGTAAATTTGGTTTAAAAGTCGAACCACTCTAATTTACTTGTCTGAATTTTTAATACTTTACAAAAACTTCCACCGATCTTTTAAGAGCCAATTCACCCCTCTTGACCACATTCTTTGATCGATTGGCTCAATAACTGATATTAGAACTTCACTCATTAAAAGACACAATAACCTCTTGATAAGATCCTAGAAGAGTCAATCATCAATAAGTACATTTATGGCCTTTACATATACTTTCAGCATCTTCGATTACTTAAGTTTTCATACTTTAACGGAACCGACTATATTTATTGAAAGAATATGATGAAATTCTTCATTCAAGCGAACGATTTTGGAAGTTTGGGACAATCATATTGAAGAATCATTTTGCTATGACAAAAGAGAGAGTATAAAAAAAATGAGAATAAGTTTCAGCATGTACATTTTATTTTGTGTATTTGATTTGTGATAACTTTAAGTTACTCGTAAGAGAAATATCGAGGTAATAGAAATAAAAATTGATCTTTGTATACTTAATTATAAAAACTTCGAGATAAAGTCGAATGAAGATGTCAAGATAATATCTAATAGATTCACCATTATAATGAATACTCCAATAGATCATGAAGAATCAATTCAAATGAGAAACATGTGAGAAAGATTATTTGTAATCTACCAAAGTCTTGATGATTAAAGAAGACAATAACTGTTGAAACAAAGAACCTAAATACTTTCACTCTGGATGAGCACATTGAGTCTTTTCTTACCCACAAAATGATGATAAAATAGGAAAAAAGAAAAGGGGAAGAGAATAGGAAGTATAAAAGAAGGTTGAAGTTGATCTTAAGTCCACCAAATTTCACCCCAAAAAACCCAAAGAGAGAAAAAGAAAGAACCCCTTCGTATTTCACAAGAGAGAAAATGGTTGCTGCTTACTTTCGATTTTGATTAGATGATTCAAATAGAAATAAATGCCCCTTAACTGTTCCTCTTTTTCCAAGTTAATTAAAGTCACTTAATTAACTTAATTTGGCAGATAAATGACGTTTAAAAAACTTAATGACGAATAAAATTCTCCCAAGCCCACGTGTATTACAACTGGGTCACTTACATAATTTTTTTTAATTGTCAAGTGACACTCCAGTTCCCACTTCCGTTACTGGGATAGTGAGAGTTAATCGCCGGTGGACCAAAATATAATAAATTGATAAAATAAGAGACCAAAACCAATTTTTTTGACCCAGTGACCAAAATCAAATAGAAAAAAAAACATAAGGGACCACCTGTGTAGTTTACCCTTAAATTTATTTTGTTATTCTAAATCCCTCTCATCCACCCGTTTGACGCCGTATGCAGCGAGGGCCAGGTGGACTTGATACTTGTTAGGGCTGATTGGCTGGGAATAATTTCCCAAAATAAAACATCATAAATTAGAATCAGTTCAACACTAACATATAGAATTCTCAACTAAACCTATGAATCCCTTGTTGCAAAGCACATGAATGCATTAGGATTAAACAAGAAAATCCAATCCAATCCAAATTCCCAAATGTAAATGCAACCATAAAACATATATACTTAAATAGATAATATAAAAATGATTATGCTACAACTGCATAGCAAGAAGAGCCAGGAAGAGCTACAAGACCAAAATTTCCATGGCTTCTCCGTTCTTTGAACACTAATAAATGACTTGTAAATGCTCAACAACATATCTACCAATAGCCTCACAATAGCAAACAATCCGAAAACTAAAGTTACAACAAATACCGCCATGAACTTATTCTCCATTGATGTCTGGCTCTCCAAAACTTTTTCAATTTTCCACCTGAAAATTATAATGCCAATTATCACCAGCCAGACGTAGATAAATCCCACAAACAAGATTTTACGGACCAGCAATTTTTCAAAATGTACGTACTTTAATCAGCAATAAAAGCCATTACAGATTTCATTCAGTTAGCCCAATGGAATGGTTTGCATGGATGTTGACTCGACTCATAGTTTTACATTCTAACCATGGTGGCTTCTCCTTACACATGATATGCATACAATTATTGGATACAATGCTATGCAATCATAAATACAAGATGCATATGCACATTGCGTAAATACAAGAAGATGCATCCTTATCAGCTTTCATCACCTTCAAGAATGAATTGGTTTTTATTAAATATTCTCATCCTTATCATTCCTTCTTACCGGGCAAAGCCTAATACTTTCTTTCCAACGGTTCTGTCATTTACTAAGAGGAAAATAGAAGGAAAATGAGTGGATTTGTACCTTCCCGTTCCCTCCAAATTCAATCCATCCAAATGTAAGAGGAAAACACTCATTTCTTAACAATTTTAATTACAACTTTATCCAAAATCTCTTTCTTCCCCTCTATATTCTTGCCAAATACAGTGAAGGAGAAATAACTTCCATTCCTCCCTTCACCATTTTTTCCTCGTTTTTTTCCCTTCATTCCATTTCCCCTCCTTTTTAGCAAACATAGTGTAAATGTTTCACACCCAAAAGAACAAAGAAACAAGCAAACCAACCATCCATCATGCTTGGTTTGATTTTGGTTTCTATATCTTAACTATTTAAAAGTATAAAACAAAAATGTTTCCATATATTGAAAATTTGTTTTACTATTTCGAATATATTTTATAGAAGTTTGCAAATTTAGAATGGAGAATTTCAAAAGTTACAAAAAGAGATAAAACATAAGTAATTAAAGTCTTTGTTGGTTTCAGTCATTTTAATTCAGCTTAACGGTTTGTTATTAGAGGAAAAAAAGAAATATGTTCGCATGTTATCCTAAAACTAGTACCGAAGTAAACCATGTGCAACTTATTGGTGAAGAACTACATGTTATAACCAATACACATGTCATTTTGGAATAATTTTAAATAGTAAATTCATACGACATGCTTATTACAAAAAATTTTAAAAAAATGAAATTTAAGCAAATTAATCTTTAAGGGATCGAACTGACCTGAGATCAGCGTTATCTCTGACTAAAGCATTCAGCTGTACAGAAACCAGAGATTTCCAGGAAGCGACATCGGCAACATCTTTAGCCTGATAAAAGAAAAATATAAAACAAATGATTACAGTGAAAATACACCTGATTCAAAAAAAGAAGAAAAAGAAAGAAAAAAATTATATTGTATCAACTTTTCACATACAATGATATTCTGGTTGTCAAGGAGAGCTTTTATATTTGCTTTAATTCTCTCTACCAGTTTATCTTTTTCTCCTATAACTTGGTCAAATTCTTTAAAGATATTACTATACTTGGAATTCAACTCTTCTAAATACCGCTCCAAAACAGATAAACTTAAGTCTAGGGCTCGAACTTTCTGCATCAAAATTTTTAGAACACTGTCTCCAGGTACTCTGCCAACTTGTTGAGGACGAATTTCTTCAACTGGATTAGGAACAACATTACTTGTAGCAACAAACTGCACATTTGAGTTCTCCACTGAAGGCTCCGATCCCATTTCCTTGTGTGAACTTTGATGAATATCATCGCGATGCGTGGACTCTGCTTGTGATGCTGTTTGTTTCTGATCACGGACTCCTTCCTCAGGTGCAAAGAGATTATCCTGAACAGAGACCAAATCCTCCAGCATTCTCTCCACTGCATCCACTCCATACACTTCAATAACACTCAATGTACAATAAAATTCATAACCATAATGGCTTAGAAAATTTAACTTCAGATACCTAACCCATTTTGGTTCCTGAAGAACAAATCTCTGGGCAAGCTTCACATTGGCAGCAGTAAAGTTCCCCAGATTAGTCCAAACATCTGTTGGAAAAACTAAACTCCCAAGCAACTCAAATTGTTTCAAATTAGAGGAGTAATGTTCAAAATTTTCTATTTGAATGGTGTCTACTAAAGTTTCTTCTGAAAGTTCTATAACCACAAATTTCTCTTCTGCAGACCAGGGATTCCGTAGTATTGTCCTCATCTCTGCCTAAGATATTAGAGGCACCCTTTGCTTCCTTATTATATGCAAGGACCTTTGCCCCTTTTGAAGATGAGGCATAATTGTATTCTTTACCCCCAGGCTCCAACCTATGTATTACTCCTGCCTGACCAGTACCGGATTTACTTTTAGAAATGAATGCTCGGCTTTTGAATTCATCAAGACCAAGAGGCACAGCATGGGACAGTCTATCAGACTTCGGAAAGCTATTTTCAGATTTTATATCTGCATCAGAGTTACCAGCATCAAGTTTCTCATGAGCAGAGAAAGGATTTTTGCTAGTTTCATCACTTGCAGGTGAATTGGTATGAAAATCTGTGGTCTCAGCACCATTTGTACAAAAACCATCATGAGAAGAGATAGAGCCAGATTCGTCTGCCAAACATTGACCAGGAGAATCAGAATGTTCATTGTGTCCCATCCTAGCTTCATCCCCTGTTGATAAGCCAAGGACTACAGACCCACCTATATTTAATAAAATAGCAGAATTGATAGTAAGAAGACATGCAAATGCTTTCCAGCAATTAAAGATTATCCAAACAGTACATAAATAAGACCCAAATTTCTAATTTTATGGAAAGAATAATTCGCAATCTTAGACAGAATTATATGAATAACTTGAACAGTAAAGGCATGTACAACTATGAAGAAGACATCAGTAACAAATGCAATCCAGGGGACATAAGTACTAGAGATATGAAAGATACCAAAAAAGTCGGTGCTACAATCTTTTCCAAATTTCAACCATGCAAACAAAATGATGAGATATTTATGGGATCAGAGAGATGAAACATTGATAAATTAGCAAAGTTCCATGACAAGGATGAAGTATTCCCATTCCTAAATAAAAGTATAAAACAGATTCGAGATATAGATTAAGAAAACTCAATGGAAGGGTAATAGCTTAAAACATTTTTCCTCTTCTAGAGAAATCACTTGAAATAAAAACATCAACATTTTCCATAACTTTTTACTCTACTCTAAAAGGAGTCAACAACTCACTACAGACAGATTAGTATACATGTATAAAAGTGACAATCAAATTAAAACAGAAGAACTAGCATAGATATATCAACTTGATGGTCCGAGGTTCCACTAAATTTACAAAGAAATTGAAATCTAAAGGAGGAGAGAACTAGCAACGATGACTATATTTAGCATAAACAAGGAAGAATAGATTTGATGCTAAAATGCTCTGAAGAGGCAACATGGGACAACTGAACAATAGAAATGGAACCATGTCAACACTTCTTATTCTTCTCCCTTTTAAGGATCAGTTGCTTCATACATCCTGAATGAAACTAGTTTCAGCTTTATCCTCTTTATAAATATTGATTAGATATCTCACACACTGCTCTATTATTAGTGGAATAGTATCACAATATTATTAGCTTCCTTGCATATTTTGAATTTGTCTGTTTAACTGCAATTAGCTAAAGATGTAAAGCCAGTCTTATTTACAACTTTTTCACATATACTCCTTCATTCTCACCAAACTGATACTTTAGTAAATAAACTTAATGAAATCATTAGCCTTCAGATGACTTGCACCGCAACTACTCATGACAGATTTTTACCATAATTATTAAACCGCAAAGAAGGGAGGAAGTGGCATAAGAAATGACCCTGCCGATCCAAAGAATAATTACAAGCTTCAAATAGTATGAAAGTAGCAAGGATGGATTACACCTTCGAATCAAGTAAAGTGTAATCTAAGATTAATAGCTGCCTAATCATGAGCCACAAAACATTAAAGAACGGCTCAATGGATGCACAATAGTTATTTAAGAAACAGAGGTGAAAGCACACAACCCAACTAAACAAGAGATCTAATACAGACTGACCATACACACACACACAATCAGAACAATAACAGTTCGGGTTAGGAGAACATGACAGTTAAGTTGAAGAAGATGAAAATGAAAAACTACCTCTATGAACATCACCATGACAAAGCCACAAGCTGAAGAGAAAGAGAAGTCCCCACAAAACAAAAACCAAAGACAGAGAAACCTTGTGGGAGCGGCTCCTTCCAGAAATAGCCCCATCCAAAGCTCTTCTTTGCAGAAGAGCTATACGTAATATCTGCATAGCACATCTATCCAGTATGCCGCAGACTGCAATATAAAAGTGTGGACGAGGACCAATCGGCAATCATACAGTACAACTTGTAGATTCAGCAAAAGACTTTTAGAGAAAGCTTTAAACTAAAGAAGTCAACATAAACCAAATAAGGGGGAAGAAAATGATTGCTTCAAACTTTAAAAAATCCAATCACCAATCAGATAACAACAAATACGAATCAAAAAATGGGCATCCAGTTTTTCTCATCAGCAACACCATCTTTACATGAAAAAGAAAAATCAAACCAAGGAATTCACCCCAATTGTTCTCTTACATAGAAATAGAATCATCAATAATTATTCCATTAGACCATCATATTTACATCCCAAACTATATATACTATTGTAAAAAAAAGACAAATTGAGGGATATCGACTTGATTTGAATTTGAATTTCCATAGATAGATCAAACCATTATCTATTCTTGTTTATTTTCAATTCAGCGATTTTCTCAGCCACAACCAAGCATCATAAATCCTTCAATAAACAGAAAACCATAACGAATAACGATTCAAGAAAATTTTACATGAGACTTGGAAACTAGGATTGCAGCGAGTAGATCCAATCTAAGAATAATTAAGCAAATAATAGAGCACAAAAATAAATTAATAAAAAATATAAATCAAATCACCTGAAATTTATACACGAAGAAGGGGACGATAAGATCAAAACTAATAGTATACTATTTGTTTAATGGGAAAAAAATAAAAAATTCATTTGTGGGAAGAAGAAATTGAAAAATTTAAAATTGAAAGGATTGAGAATATATAGAGACTATAAAAGAGCGAAGCAAAGTGTCGTAGTTGAGACCAGAGTAAACATTAAACAATAGAGAAAACCGAAACGGCGTAGTTTCTGATAATTATCCACGTTCTCTTGCCCGTCGCCGTTACTGCCTCTGGTGAACAAAACTCGATACGAACAATTAATTTTTTCGAATTAACCAGGAAAAATATTAATTCGACAAAATTATAATTTTAAATCGAGTTATAAAATATAATTTAAATAACTATAATAGTAACTCTAATAACTTTTAATTTATCAAAATCTTCAATTTTAATTATAATACTTGTCCAACACATATTTTAACTTGTAAGATATAAAATCTATAACAAAAACTAAACTGATAATTTAAAATCATTAAAATATATAAAATAATATAAAATATTTACAAATTTATAATTTATCAAATTAGTTAAAATAAAGATTTTATATAGTATCTATTACTTATGTATATAAGTTCGAAGTTTGAAAAAAATATTGAAAAAATATTATACAATTTCATTGAGATTATATAATATTTTTCTCTTATTTCTTATTTTTATATTCTTATTTTTTTTTATTTTCTTTATTTCATAATAAAAAAATATTTTTGTCATAAAATGATTTTTTCATCTACAAGATAAGTGTACAACCCGAGTCGATCCAAATTAGTCAGGACTAAACTTTGGGAATTAGGCGGACAATAAAAAAATAATCTTATTTAAAATTATTATAAAGGCCTATTGAATTTTTATATTTTAATAATTTACTCTATTCAAACGAAGTTTTTCGGTAATTGTTTTGAGTAAACTACAATTAAGGATCATTAATGTTTGGATGATTTTTTTTCATTAATGAATTTTGAAAGGTTGCATTATAGAATTTAATATTATTAATTTATAATAAAATATCACTCTAATAAAGTGACACATAAAAAATACTAATGTCTAATTTTACTCGTAAACTATTACTAAAACATTATCTAGATCATTTATCAAATTTCTGAATAAATAGAAAATATTTTAAGAACTATAATTCGGACCAAAAAAACACATAAAGTTCACATATACATAGATTACTCCCCTCAATTTTCTTAACAACCAAACATAAAATAACAAAATAAATTATGTTTTTTATATTAAGTCAATAATCTAATTTTAACCCATTATTTATTTATTTTAATGCACATTTTAAATTATGATTTCATTTTTAAATCATTATCATATCTCATCTCACATATTCATATTGATGCATCGATCAAAATGTGCTAATAATGAGTACTTCACACATGCTTTTCTCAGGATCATGCATAAAATAAAAAAAAAATTAGCAAAAGCCTAGTAAAACTTCAATTTCCCATTTGTCTTATCTGTAGTGGCTCTAATGGATCTGACACTTTACATGCATATTAAAGATCACCAAAATAATGAGTAAACATGAAACATTTGATAAAAACATACATATCAAAATCAATAACTCACTAGTAAAACATACAATAAAAAAAAATTTATGCGGTGTACACAAATAAAATTTTAAAATTAACATAATTAATAAAATGAATTAATTAACCTAAGCAAATTTAGATTCTAAGATGGACATATACCCACCGGATGGATCCGCCGTTGTAGATATAAATGCAGATATACTAGTGCGGCTAGTAGTCTAACTACCCACTCTATACAGATTGTATCAATACGATCTCCCCATAGCCCAAGTTTAGCCTACCCACCATGTTAATAGTTGCGATCAATCACCAAAGTGAATGTTACCAATCAGATCATGACCGAGCCAACATAGTGGATGCTATAGACTAGACCAAGGTTGAACCAACATATACTTCCTTCTGCACAAGCCCACCCAGTACATTAGAGCAAAAATGACATACGATGCCAAGTTCAGAATAATAGCAAAAGACATGCGATAAATAATACAAAACAATATTAAAATATCACATGATGTCAGAAATCAGAACATAATCAAAGTTATGTAGAAACGTGGCATGTATTAACATAATTCAAAATAGTGTCATAGACCACACTATAGATTTTTCAGATACAAAAACATAAATCATACATGTCAGAATACTTACAGAAATAGGAGCATGCTTGCTTCAAAATATGAATTAATGACCGATTCCAGAATATTGGTTGTGTTTATCTTACTGAATCGAGATAGGGAATACATGTATAATGGTAGAGATTTTAGGTTTGAGGGTGAGCCTGATTTAGGAGGTTATCTGTATGCAAATAATATGATACCGATATTAGTACTCCATTTTAAGGCCTAACTTGATTAGTAATAGTAATTAACAAAGCAAATAGTAATAATTAAATTATTATTATTGTTTCTTTATTTCGAAGTGCAACCTCATGAAGATAGGAGGTAAGGCTCAGTAATTATGAGATTTAGTGTTCATCATGCTTTGAAGGGTTGTGGCTTAGGGTTCTAAGCCATCGGTGTCACAAGCTACGACAGGAGGGTACAAGTGGGTGCACGGATGGCTGGGCACAAGACACAGGTAGAGACCGGGAGAGGCTCACGGATGGCTGGGCACGCACGTGAGTCTTGCTGGGCGCTAGGGCGAGCGGAAAGGGGGCATTATGAAGGGCGGAACAAGGGTAGGGAGAAGAAATCAGGTGGTGCAAGGAATATGCGACCAAAAATCTATGTTTTTCGTCTGAGTGGCACCGATGATGGTGGTGCCAATGAAAGATTGCAGATGAGCAGAAGATCCAGAGATGGACTGTTGAGGTTCGTCAAAGGGAAACGACGATGGGGACAAGACAACAAATATGCGGTATTGAAGGTATCACATTCTTCCTAAAAGACATATTTCGGTTTCGTACTGATTTCCACTACAAAAAAGTTGAGAAAATTTGGGGGGGGTTTCCAGGTGGAGGAGCTCGGCTTCGGAGAAGGCAAGAGTGAAGGATAGGACAAAGCTTAGAGAACCGAGGTTTTGTTTCCAGACGAGAAGCGAGGTTGATGTACTAGACGATGGTTATAAGTGGAGAAAATATGGCCAGAAGGTTGTCAAAAACAGTCTTCATCCGAGGTATACTTTACCGTAAATAACATATACCCAGAACTTCCCAAAAAGCATCATCAATTTCAGCATGCTAGGTGAGAATCAAAAGATACCGACGGTGAAGGTTTCAGGAAAGGAAGGTGAGAATCAAACTCTGTTCATTCAAAACATACCTCCTAGATATCATTGGAGTGGTTTGAGACAATTATTCGGAAGGCATGGAGACGTGGTTAGCTCTTTCATAGCAAGGAAAAATGACAGAATGGAGAAGCGATTTGGATTTGTCAGATTTTCAAACAAAGAGGATACAATTAGAGCAATGCAAAGACTAAATGGATTTTGGTTATTCAGATATTGTCTTTCAGTGAAGGAAGCACGATATAGAGCAAAGAATTTAAGTGGGGATCAGAATAGTCTTTCAACCTCCAATTTAGCTGCAAGGATTCATAAAGATAAAAGTATCGGTGATGAAGACTCTGAGGCAAATGCAAGTAGGAGGAGAAGGGTTATACAGGTGATTATCGATGATGATGTAGTTCAAAAACTTCAGAAATGTTTGGTAGGCACTATGGCGACGGTTTGTTCTTCGACTCAGGTGGAAGAAAGATTAAGTGCCGGAAGTTTGGGAGAAGTCAAGACCAAGTTTCTGGGAGAGAGTGATTTCCTAATAGAAATTGTTGATGATGAGCTGTATAGGATCATGGAGGAGAATAAATGGTCGTTCTTACTTGAAATATTTTTGAAAGTTCATCCATGGACAGAATCTTACAGAGCATCCGAAAGAGTAACCTGGATTAAATTAATCGGTGTGCCATTACATTGTTGGAATCATATCACATTCAAAAGGATTGCCGAGCAATGGGGTGAAGTTGTAGCGATGGGTGAAAATGCTCTTCAGGAATTGGGGTGCGAGGAGATGACAATTCTAATAGCAACAAGCAAAAGAGACTTGATAGATGAAGTGTTTGATTTGGAAGCAGGAAGAGATGTTTTCAAAATTAGAATTATGGAACAGTCCACTAACATGAGCGAAATAAAAAGTCGTAAGCAAGAAGCAGAAGTTAATATAGCCTCTTTTTAATCGAGCTCGTCGGCAGGAAGGAGCACAAATTCATCGGAGAAGAAGAACCCGGAGGGTTGGCATGAGGATGATGATAGCCAATTATGTTGCATGGGGATCATATCAAAAGGCGGCTCATTGTCGGGGTTGGATGGAGAAGAGAGAAATATAGGGGAGGAAGTTATATTGGGTCAGAGGGTGAATGATGTTAGATCTGAGAACTTACAAAAGCATATTATGAGGTGGAGGTGGAACACGAGGGGGAAGTGGCAGATGATGTCAGTAGATTATTAATTATGACGGTGGATACTAATAAATGATTAAGTGAAAATTTAAAGGACTTGTCTATATGGGAAGGGTGTTCAGGGTCTAAGGCGGGTGAGGATACAAACTATATGGGCCTTTAAAATATAATTCCTAAAGTAGGATCCAATGGAATAGAAGACCAATTGTTTGGGTTTTCGGGAGATCTAAAGGGAAGTAAGTCTAGCTTGGGGAGAGAGGAGGAAGATCGGAAGCAGGGGCCGTTTATGATTACAAATTTGAGTGAAGATTCTTTTATGCCCAAAACCAAGAAACACGCTAGTCTGAAGGTGGGAAAAAAATAAGAAATATAGATCCCTTCAAAGTATACAAGATAATTACGGTGGTTCTCAGAGAAAAATTAGAAATTATCGTGTGAAGAAAATTCAGAATAAGGTGCATAGAGAGGAAGAGTCCACTGAACTCGAAGGCAGGTCTCTGTCTGACTCGAATCTTCAAGAACGATGGCAGAGACAAAAGATGGAAGCTATGAAAACTCTTCAGATTGGCAGAGAGCTAGGTATACAGTTTAAAGGTTCAGATGAGGATTTAGTTAGAGAAATTTTAGCTACAAATGATTTTGAAGGAGAGTCCCAATCCTTATCCATCGAATTCTAGCCGGTAATCAGAGGGGGAGGAGTCCAGATGCGGATTTTGTCTTGGAACATAAGAGGTATGGGCTCAAATGTGAAAATTTCAGAACTTAGGAGGGTTATTCGGATTCATAGAGTTGAAATTACGTTGTTACAAGAAACTAAAAAGGAGAATTTTATGGATACAGAGATAAGTAGCTTCTGGTGTGATGATGACTTTGAATTCATATTTTCGAATGCAATAGGTAAATCTGGGGGTCTTTTGTCTGTGTGGGATAAGAGTAGATTTCTGGTTCTTGATAGCTTAATTACAGACAAATTTATTTTGATAGAAGGGAAGTATTTGACAGATGATTCGATATGTTCTGTTATGAACGTTTATGCACCTTGTGAAGTTTCTGAACAAGTTACATTATGGAATGCGATTGTGAATGTCAGGAGGAAAAACAACAATAGATGGTTTATGGCAGGCGATTTTAATGCAATACGAAATCACAGTGAGAGAAGCGGGTGCTCCTACAGACAAAAGGAGATTACAGTGTTTAATACGTTCATAGAAGATTGTAATCTTTTTGATATGCCCTTATCTGGGAGAAAATTCACTTGGTTCGGGCCGAGAAATAGAAAAAGTCGGCTAGATAGAATTTTTGTTGAGGATGAATGGTTTTATGACAATAGTGATGCCTCTCTATTTTGTTTACCGAGAACTATTTCAGATCATATCTCTATATTATTAGGGAAGGAGATGATAGATTGGGGGCTTAGACCGTTTAAATTGATTAACAGACGGTTACAGTAGGAGAGTTGCACTGAGATTATTAAGAATGCTTTGCAGCATGAAGGTGATCGTGATGAAGATTTAAGTGTGAAATTAAGAAGATTGAAATGAGCTCTTCAGAAATGGAACAAGCAGTGCTACTGGAATGTCGATAATGAAGCTAATTTGATGAAAAAATGATATTCGAGCTAGATAAGAAAGATGAAGCGAATGATTTAGACGAAAGAGATAGGGAGGAGGTTCTGAATTGCACAAGGAGGCTATGGGATCTTTTGAAGGAGAAGGAGGACATATGGCGACAGAAATCCAGATTGACCTGGCTGAAACTGGGTGATGAAAATTCAGCTTTTTTTTCACAGAGCAGTTAAGATTCGTAGTAAAAAACGCTTGATTATTGGAGCTAATTTGGGAGTGGCTAGTGATTTCGAACCGGAAAAACTTAGAGCCAAAGTTTTTAATTTCTTTAGCAATTATTTCAGATGAAAGAAGACGGAGTGGAAAACAGAGATTAATCTTCCGTTCAAATAACTATCTAGGGTTGAGGTAAAAGGGTTGGAAGCACCTTTCGTGATTGAAGAGGTTAAAGATGCAGTGTGGAGTTGTGGGGAGGCCAAAGCACCGGGCCCGGATGGTTTCAATATACTATTTTTTAAGAAATCATAGGAATGGGTAAAAGCCGACCTGATGAAGACAATGTACAACTTCTATATGAATGGGAAATTGGGGAAGAATGCCAATTCATCCTTTTTAGCATTGATTCTGAAGGTGGACATTCCAACTGAAATTTCAGAATATAGACCAATCTCGCTAGTAAGCAATTTGTATAAAATAATTGCTAAAGTGTTAGCAAGCAGATTAAGAGAGGTGATTGGAAAAGTGATTAGCGAGACTCAATGCGCTTTTATAGCTGGAAGGCAGATCTTCGATGTCATTTTAGTTGCAAATGAAGTTATTCACTCTTTGAATAAAGAGAGGGGTGGGAGAGGTGGATTGATACTAAAATTAGACTTTGCAAAGGCATAAGATTGTGTTAATTGGGAGTTTTTAGATTCTATGCAGCATTGTATGGGTTTTGGGAGCAAATGGAGACGATGGATTTGGGAATGCATTTCGATAGTTAGAGTTTCGGTTTTATTAAATGGGTCCCCCACAAAAGAATTCAAAATGCATAGAGGTTTAAGACATAGAGATCCGTTGTCCCCTCTTTTGTTTATAATGATAACAGAGGTTCTTCACTTATTGCTTGAAGGAGTTGTCCGTAAAGGTTTCTTTGATGGTATTGATAATGTGGTATCGAATACAAGCATTTCACACCTACAATTCGCGGATTACACGATTCTTTTCATTCGTCCAGATCAGAGTGGCCTTTCCAATGTTAAGAGAATTCTGATATGCTTTGAAATGGGTTCGGGGTTAAGCATTAATTTTAGGAAGTCATGTTTAGCATGGGTGAAAGTTGATGAAGATAATCTGAATCAGTTTGCTCTTTTGGTTGGATGTATGGTGAGCTCGTTTCCGTTTAAATATTTAGGAATTCCATTAGGAGCTGATCCAAGGAGAACATCGATGTGGGAACTTGTTATTGAAAAATTCAAAGTTAAATTAGTGGGCTGGAAAAACAAGATGTTATCTTTTGTCGGGAGAGTGGTTCTTATCAATTCAGTGTTGTCTATATTTCCGTTGTACTATATGTCGATATTCCCCGTTCCCAAAACAGTAGTATCTAGAATTGATAAAATTAGGAGAGGTTTTTTGTGGGGTTTCGACGGTAACACGAGGAGATTGCCAAGGGTGAATTGGGGCAGGTTGTGTTTGCCGAAAAAGAAAAGAGAGGCTGGAATAATCAACCTTAAAGCAAAAAATAAGGCGTTACTAGCTAAGTGGGGGTGGAGATTCGTAATCGAAAGAGGGGCTTTATGGAGATCAGTTATATGTCATAAATACGGTTCAGGGGATCTGCCTTGGTTGGTTTGTCATGAAGATATCAAAAAAGCTTCTATAACATGGAGAGAGATCGTTAATAATTTGTCTAGTGGAGGAACAACTAAATGGATGAGTGGAGACTCATTTCGATGGTTAGTGGGCGATGGGAAATCAGCTTTGTTTTGGGAGGATGTGTGGTTTGGAGAAAGTGCTTTAAGATCAAGATATCCTCGAATTTACAGGCTTGCGTCGAGGAAATATATTACGGTGAGAGATATGGTGTCCGCAGGTGTTTGGCATAGTCTAGATACTACTGCTCTGTTCGAAAGACACTTGCTGGATAGGGAATTAATTACCGTACGATATATAAAACGAGAAATGGATAAAGTGAGTTTAAATTTGTCTGTGGCCGATCGGATTGTATGGGTGCATGAAGTTGATGGTCTGTTCAAGGTCAAGAAATTGACTGAGCTATTACTTAGTGATGGGAATTTCGATGGTGTAGGCACGTTCAACTTCGACAAAATATGGAGTTTAAAAGTTCTCCCCAAGGTGAAATATTTCCTTTGGATGCTTAAATTGAACAGAGTGTCAACTAAGGCATTCCTTATAAAAAGAGGGATTAAGTTGCCCGATGCTCAGCGTTTTTGTCCTTGGTGTGGAGATGCTGAAGAGGAGGCGAACCATTTGTTTGTGTCTTGTTTCTTTATGATCTGTTTTTGTAACGCCTTTTGCAGGTGGTGGCATATCCCAGGTTTTAACTTACAGTCAGTGGATGAAGCTTTTGAGTTTTGTTATCAGTTCAGATGGTCAGGATCGATTGCCTTGGCTTGGTTTGTTAGCTTTGCAGTGGCGCTATGGAGTATATGGCTGGCCAGGAATGATTTTGTTTTTAGGAATAAAGGCAATAAACTTAAAGACCTGATGATATATGTAAAAATGAGAGCTTTCGCTTGGTGTAAGGCATTGAAGGAATTCAGTGTTTTAGATGAGAATTGATGGTGTGACTGGCCAGGGAAATCAGCTGGTGCTAGCGCATTGCAAAGTTCCTTGAATGTTTGGCTCCCGCCTGTATCGGGTCAGTTGAAGTTTATTGTGGATGGCTCTGCGTCGAGCAAGTCGGCAGGTTGTGGGGGAGTTTTGAGGACAACTAATAGACATATAATAGCAATGTTCTTTGGGCCAGTATTAGAGGTAAATTCAGATTTCGCGGAGCTCGTAGTAATCAAAATTGCTTTAGAAGTGTTCGCCGATTCCTGCTGGCGAGGTAAAGCTGCTCTGGTGGTTGAGTCTGATTCTAAAGTAGTGCTGAATTGGGTTCAAAACGCTTCTGCTCGTCCATGGAGATGGGGAGCAACTTTTCAGCAAATGGATGCATATGTATTGAAGTTAAGTGAAATCAAGTTTGTGTTTTCGCCGAGGACTACTAATAATTTGGCAGATTATTTGGCAAAGATGGGATCGATGAGAAAAGTTATGTTCAAGGCAAGTTGGTGATTCAATTACAATGGATTATTTTTGTTGTGTTTATTGTATACCTGGTTCGGTTGTTTTGTTTGGTTTCCTGGCTACTTGGGTGGCTTTATTTTTAGGCGGTTCTGTGAAGGCTTTAGTTTCGTGATGCTGCATTTTATTCTTGTTAGAGTGGGGTTCCTTTGGTTTTTGGCGTGGTTTTCCATCACTTTGTGTTTTTTCATGTCTGTATTCTGGCTTTTTTCCTCAACTTTGTAGCACTCTTTTCCCCCATTTAGGATTAGGGTTTTTTTTAATGAGGCTTGAAGTTGAGGATTTGTTTCCTTTATAATGAAATAATCTTTATTGCTGAGCAAAAAAAAAACATTCTTCCTAAAAAATTGAACGCGAATTGATTTTGGGGATCAAGTTCTCGATTAAGGTAGAAGAGATGGGTGAAGCGACAAACAGTCGGGAAGGTGCAGCAGCCACGATTAAAATGTAAGTCATATGGTACAATAGTATGTCTAGGCTGGAGAATTGAAACTTTGAACTTTCGGATTCATTCACTACACTTTAAAACTATCTCCGAATGCAAATCACATATTTAAATTTAATTCTAAGATCCAAAAGCATAGAAGATCAACAAGATGATAAAAAACATCTTAATCAGTTGAGACATGTCAAATTCAATCCTTAAAAAATTAAATGAAGAAAACAATCAAACAACTGATAAAAAAAATTAAAATATATATAAAAGACAAAGAAAAATGTACTATAAAGAAAGAAAAATTCGTATAGTAAGAACAAAGTTATTAAAACTAAATATATATATATAATGTATAGAAAAATAAAGGAAAAAAAACCGCTCGGCAAACAACACAAACTAATGTCTCTATCAACCAAAATAAAAAAAGAGTACGAGCGACACAAAATTGGAGAGAAAACTAGTACTAAAAAACACTTTTAAGGTTTTCATAATTTACAAGCAATCAAAACTTCAAACAAGTGTACGTAAAAGATAAATATAGAAGATTACATTCATTATAAAACCCATCAATTACAATTAATCGTTTTTTATTAAAAAAATACGATTGTACGGAATAATAAACTATTTATTACAACTCACACACGTCATAACTAAATAATAAACTAAGTGCAATCAATCATGAATGATACTTGTAATAAATAGTTGATTTTTTAAAATATAATTAGAAACATAATTTAAATGAACACAATATATTCCAGCACTGTTTCTTGCAAATAGTAACAATAGTGGAACTCCCAGGAAAAAAACATATATAGTTTACCATGAATATATGAAGTAGTTCAGTGACAATCAAATTAAACTATTTCCCATAGCCCCAAAAATCCATTTCTCCTCTAAGTGAAAGTTGGTTGATTGGGTGCACTGAGGTCCCATTCGTAGCGGCACCGTCTTCAAACCTCACCACTTTGTTAGAATCTTGACCTAATCCTATATGAGATGTCACCAGGCCGTCCAGCATGCCCCATTCGTTCATCCCCTGGTTCTCATCGTCTCTTCCACCACCAACACCTTCTATGCCCGTCTCACAAGCTTGGTACCTCACATTCTCACTCCCACTCTCACATTCCCTATGGTTCCCCATCAGTTGTTTGATCATTATCGGCTGATGATGTGACTCCGACGGGAGACCCACCGGCGATGCATACTCCGTATAGCCGATAGCCACTTTTCCCGTCGGCACTATGGTTTGAGTATGGAAAAGATGACACTGAGGTGTAGGTGTCGGCATGTGATGATGAGGAGGAGGATAGTGAAGGGCTAGCTCGGCCTTTTTTAGTTCCAAGCTCTGTTGAATGGTGCTGCTGAGGTTGTATTGGTCGCTTGATCCATGCATGAAAGGAAGTGGTTGAGTTTGGCTGCCGCTTGAAGTGGTGGTGCTGTTAACGTTCAGCTGTTGATCCAATGAGTTGATGTTGTTGCCAACTTTGAAGAGGTTTTTCTTCTTGAACACCCTGCAAACCACCCACCCATCTTCCTACACATGCATGCAAAAATCTCAATTTAAGCACAATAGAGAAATTAAAACCATAACTTAACTTGTATAGGTGCATGAGAGAGATTATACTAACCACGTGATTTCCTTGGAGATCGTCGCCATCTTCGAGCCGGTATTCATGCATGATCCAATCGGTCTTTTGGCCATGGGGAGCTCTTCCTCGGTAGAAAACAAGGGTTTTCCTCATACCTATCTTCTTGTAGCTGTTACGAATGCACTTGTCCCTCCCCGTCGCCTTCCAAAACCCAGCATTGGTTGCCCTATTCGTCCTGGATCCTGTTGGGTATTTACGGTCCTTGTGACTGAAAAAGTACCACTCGTTCTGCAGACTTGATCCTATCCTACACCTCTCTGTATATACATACACAATAATTCATAGGTTGAAATAATCGAAAAAGAAATACAAATACTAAGATTTAAGTGCTTTAACTTAGTTTTCATGTAACGGCTTTAATTACTCTGCAAGTCTACAAATTTATCAGGACTCTTTGCATTAATTGTAGAAAATGTTCGGTGTCTCAGTTTCAACACCGTGCACTAAACGGAACAATAATGTGATCATTTGTATATTCTCATTTTTCATCTATTTACCCTAAATAATAAAATAGAACCTCTTCTTTCTAAATCAAAATACAAGTGTGAGTAATGTTTTCAAAACTGAAGCTGATTACCCTTTTTTTGTTTAATTTGTATACTCTTATGTATTAAATATTATTGGATTCAAATATCATAGTGCAACTTTTGGCAGATCTTCATAGCATGAGATTATAAAAAGCAGTATTTCGCAACACAAATAATTGTTTGGTTTTTTAGGTAATAAATATAAATAAGAATGATGGTAATTATTCAAACTTCTCCTTATAAACATTTTTCTCCAAACCTTCTATCAGAGAAACTATGAAAAAATTTCTAGAAAAATAATAGGGCATGAAACATTAAAACTGAGATCAGTATAGAGTAGGGAAAACAAATTTTGTAGAAAACTTTTCGATTATAATTCAAATTTTTTTACAATAAATATTCAAATACCACTATAGATGTCGTGTTCGAATTCGTAACCTCAAGAAATAAAAATATTATTTAACTATTGAGATCGAATTTTGGATGAATATAAATGACATAACGAACAAAACTATAAAATCTCAAGCAAAGTGGGGAAAAAACACTTCACCTTGCAACTCCCAAGGTTCCATCTTGTTCAAGTCCACTTCTCTAATGACCTCCATGTCGAACTTCTGAAACGACACCTTTTTGGTCAAGTAGTAGTGAAGGAGCTCTTCCTCCGTTGGATGGAACCTGAACCCCGGAGGCACACCGCCGTTCGATGAACCCATCGTTTAGTACCAAAATCTCGATGATCAACTAGGAAGCTTTCCACTTAGGTTTTTTTTTCTCCTCTAAAACTCTCCGTAATGTTAACGTGTGCGTACATATATATATACATATATGGAGAAAGATGGAAGCAATCATTTTGAAGAGGAGAATAAATATGGAAAGAAGAGTTTCAACGGGTGGGGGTGCTAGGGGAATTGTGAGTGGCAGTTGACGGCCGGTCACTACGCCGCCGGAGACGGTTAAAGCTTGCGTAAAAAGCAAGTCTAAGGAATGAGACTATGATTTGTATTATTTTAATGAATGCTTTAACCTGAGGGCCCTTCTTTGCTCCACATGCCCTAAGGGAGCGTGGGCGTGGCTTAACTTTAACTCTATTCCTCGCATTGGGTAATTTATAATATGATTTCATTGAGTATTTTTCTAAGTCAATTAACTTGATTTTCTTTTGATTTAGATCTAAATAAGTATTCTCTCGTTTTAACTTATCTTTTTTTCTCATATCATTGAAGTGTTATTTTTTTTCATGGCATAATTTTGTCTATCATTATGATAGTTTAACGTTTTGTGTTGCTTTCATCACGATACATCTTCTGATTAGAAAAGGTCAACGGTCTTATATAGTTATATCCTTTTTACGAAAGTTTGTCAATGCATTCAGAATCGTTCGCGGAACAATCTATTAAATTGATTCTCTCAATCTTCATGTTTATATCAATATTTTGTCTATGTTCGAATAGAGAAAAGAGATGATTGATAGTTACTAGATTTTTATGAAAGATAAAACATGTGTTCAAGGAGAATTTTACTCCTAATGGGCATTGAACACATAATTTAAGAAAGAGATGAGATATGAACTGAAAGCTTTTAACCACTTGCTCTATAAATTATTTATATTTTATAAAAAAGTTTAAAATTGACACATTCACTAATATGAACTTCATTTAAACATTAAAGTATAATATAATTAGTAGCAAAAATATATTGGAAAAGATACCATACACCAATACATAATTTACAGAAGATAACCTTTACAAAAGAGATAACACATATGTTTAATATAAAAAATAATAATTAGCATGCATGGAAACCGGAAAGATTAGGTTTAATACAACTTGTCATGTTTAATGAATATTTAAACTTTGCACGCGCTGCACATAAACTTGGAGAAAGGGGCTACGTTCTAAGGAGCTAATTTATTGAAAAGGAAAATAACAAACAATCCCGAGAAAACAAAAAGAGTTTCATTCCGAAAGCAAGTATTGGAAAAACAACCGCTAAAACTTCTTGGGATCTTCGCACCGTATAAGATTTGGACGGTCTTATATATATATATATAAAATACAAAATCTAATATTTTTTTTTTAGTTTTGTATGTATTTAAGATTGTTAGATTAATAAAAATAGACGATTAAGATTTACAGTGAAAAATAAAATATTGTTGGAAGAATAAAATTAAATAGACAACTGAGATTAACAATAAGAAATAGGAAGATAATAATTTAAAAAAAATAAAAAATTAAATAGACAATTGAGATTAACAATAAGAAATAAAAAGATAATAATTTTAAAAAATGAATTAATTTCAACTTTTTTATTTTTATTCATTAACGATTCTATATCTATATAAAATTAAATATGTTTTATATTATGTAAGTGAATCATAACTATGTATATGCGTGTGAATGCCAGAGTTTCATATATATATATATATATGACGAAGTATTAATGTATGTAGTTTGGTCCAAATAACAACAGTTGGACGCAGTAGGCACAGCACAAGATTGCACATGCTGGTACGACTTGAGGAGAGGGTTTAACGAAATCTTGATTGAATTGCACGCTAATTTTTTTTAATTAGTTTGATCTTACCTTTATTTATCCATTTTATTTGTTGATATCTCGGTTTCACGTGATTTTGTTTTGATAAATTCGGATCGATCTGTATCACATACCTAATTTTAATATATGAGTCTTCCAGCAAAATTTTTTTGCATACACAATGACTCGAACTCAATTTATTTCAAAGATATTAAACTACTTACCAATTGAACCACACCATTGATTTTATTTATCCATTTTGATCCTTCACATATGACGGTATATGTTTCTATACGGTTGAATATCATGTTTAGTGGATATTTTAGATTCAATCAACACTTGCATGCACCGTCTTAGTTGTTTCTATGCATGCACTCGCACAAACACATACAATATATTCGTTTAATGAGTACCTAGAATACATGATATAAAACTATTTAGCATATTATAAAGTATGTTACCTTATCTTTTTCAGTTGTGGAGTGTGTAGATACTCGATTTGTCCGGGACTAAGTCGGAGCAGACTCGAAGCAGAGCAGTTAGAGGCCCAATCCAATGATCAAGCCCAGTCCACGTGAAATCCTAAAAAACTAAAAAGGCGGTTATTGGGAGTTAACCAAAGCAAAGTGGAAGTGAGGGTCGGGTTTTATGTATTAACCACCATACATATAGAAGGGGGGATATGAGAAAACATTGGAGAGACAGAGAGAACAAGGACAGAAAAAAAAAAAACAAAAAAAAAAGAGATACGAGCCAATAGAGGTATTAGCCAAGGGAGATATCAACCATCACGAGAGGACGAGAAGCGGAAAATTGGATTAACTATCAACAATTTCGCAGTGTTGAGAGAATACGAAAGGAAATCACAGTGTAATCATACAATTCAAAAGTAGATAAAGCAATAAAGGTACAAGTTTCCTATGAGTTCTTCTCCAATTTTCTTAATTTTCCAGTTCGTTTCTCTTGTTTTATGCATGTGTGATTGTTTTTAAAATTAAAATCTGAAAGGGTCTCGGAGTTTAGCGTATGTAGCACAACGGGGCAGTGTTTAGGAGTGATTCGAAGCCTAGAGAAAGAATCATCAAAGTTTCGTTGCCATGAAAGTGAGAATGCCCAAAAATCAATCGATTAAAATTTTGAGAGAAGATTAAAACAAGAACCATTTGAAAGATAACCCAGAATAGTAAAAGGCGAGAGAGAAAGAACTTACCTTGGCCAAGCGTCGGGGGTCGCGTTCTTAGGCCAACTGAGTGTTTGCATGTGGGTTTTGGGGTCGAGGTTCTAGGTCGTTTAGGTTGGTTGTTAAGTGCTTAGGGTTCTGTTTGTTGAGTTTTAGAGAAGATGGCCATGGCATCTGGTCTAGGGTTAAGTGGCGCTGTGTGTGGCCGAGAAAGAGAAGAATGGAGAGGAAGATGGGAGCACTGTGCATGTTCCACGCATTAGGTTAAATTTGTTTATATTTAATTTAGTTTAGGTTTAATTTGTTTAGGATTTATATTAAATAGTTTGGGTTTTGCGTGAGTTAGTGTCCATGTAGGTTAGTTTACATTTAGGTTTCATATTAAATGTTTAGGGTGAATTAATTCCTAGTCCCCAAAGCTTAAGCGTCTTTTGTAAATTAGTCACCCGAGGGATTAATTTTCGAATTTGACCCTTTTTTGTTTGTACAGATTTCATCATTTTCCAATTTTAATATTAGTTATAATTTTGTCGAAATATTTAGGTGTAGATCCCTTAAAATTATGCATGTTTTATTTAAGTCCATGGTTTAATTTTTGATTTGTATATTAAATTTTATATTTATTTAAATTTAATCATTACATTTATGTATATATATATTTTTTAAAATTTATAATTTGGTATGTTATGTTATTTATTTTCATATCTAAGTCACATTTGCACATTATATGTTAATATGCACGGTTTATGATTTTTAATTAAAATATATGTATGTATTTTTTTTGTATGTCACATTGTATGCTATTTTTAATTTTGTTTAATGAATTTTGGCATGACATCTTTTTCTGCATAATTTGTATGATACCCTCATGTGCATAACTCGACCTATTACATAATCGGACTAAGGGTAATACCTTTTTAATTTAAAATTGTGTTGAGTGGCCTGTCTTAACTGATTAGAGGGTCGTTTTGACGATTTTAAATTAAAAGTGTATCCCAAAAGTGAAACTAAAAAATCGATTCGACACCTAAAATTTGGGAACGAAAGAAAAAGAAATGTTCGTTTTTTAAATTTATCGAGAAAATGTTGTTATAACTTTTAAGATCTGGTCTCGATATTTGTAAATAATTGAACATTCTTTATCTTTCTAAAACGACTTGGTAATTTTAATTAAATTTATTTGGGTGCATTTGAATATTATAATGAAATTTTAATATTATATTATTTTGATTTGAGTAGGAATTAATTTTCTCAATTATTGATAAATTATTCCTTCTCGATATGAAATAATTTAATATTACTACATTTCATTGTAAAATTCGCATTTTTTCGGGATTATAAATCAAATCAAGTTCGAATTTGTCAAGTTCAATACAAAGATATTAATTAATCGACTAGGTACCGATTTAGGGCGTTGTGGGGGTGCTAATCCTTCCCCACACGTAACCGACTCCCGAACTTATTTTTTTGGTAACGCAGACATCAATTTGTTGTTTTAATTAAAATTAATTTTTATTTAAAATGACAAAACGTTTTTGGGTGCCCAATCACACCCTAATCAAAGGTTGGTGGCGACTCTTCGAACCGTATTTTTCGATCGTAAAGGAAATCCAAAATTTTTCGAAACGAGAGGTTTTTTAAATTCAATTTATTTTTAAATTAAAAATCAATTGAAAGAGATAAATTAAAAATTGACATAGTACTAAACCAAAAACCTAAAAAAACAACTAAAGTTGAACTAATAGTATTGATTTTGAATTTGATTCTATAAAGTTTTGTTGTTTACTATTTAGTTTTATCTAATTATTAATTAAATCAGGTTTTGATAGTATGATTGTTGATGGACAACATAGGAGCCGATGGCTCGTGACAGTTAATCTAATTGATCTTGACAAAGAATCCCACATGATAGAGGTAATATTAAGCTCCGTGGCCATGGGGGAGAAAATGAAAGGATTTTAAGAAGAATCTGGAAAAAAATCCCTTGTCTTGCCATTTCCAAGGGCTTTTTCCCAAGTCAAATGGAGGTCCCCAAAGTGTTAGAGATGTAATGTATGAGACTCACGATGGATCTGACTAATATTATTTATAATTTGAGGTACAACACTAATCTACTTTTTGAGACGTCTTTTATGTCGATAAAATATCGATGCATGTATGAAGTTACAATGGTGTAGACATTTTACCTAGATTAATTTGATAGAAAATCGTATAATTTAGCTCTTATTTCATTTTAGTATTAAGCCTTTCCTATGAACTTTTGAAAGTTTTCTAGGAACTTTAGCTTTTTAGGCTTTGTAAATAGTTAGTTATATGCTTCGAAAAGGTCAACATAATTGATTATGTGTCTTTAAGAGGTTAGAAGAAATTATTCTACTAACCTAGTACCATACAAAAGATATCTCGATGCATCTGAAAATCAACTATGTATCTTATAGGGGACTTACTATATACAGCGCAAAACTTGACCCAAATTAGTTTTGTACGGTTACCCCTTTCACAGCTGAGGTAAGATTATAAAATGATCTTTTTTGAGGCAATGTCGTGCATGCTTGTATTATTTTAGCTCGAGTGGCTAAACGTTTGATAAATGAATAATCAACGTCATATTAACAGAGGATCTGGGTGTTTTGGAAATAATTTTTGTGGAGGCACCTCAATGTTGTGTTAATAATATTGGAGGGATCTCAATGTTGAGAATAACTAGAATGCTATAAGAAGAGGCCATCTCTATGATGTGATCAACACAAGCATCTCAATGATTTGGCTAATGACTTACATTGAATGATGCTTTGGGTGGAGGCATTCCGATATTGCAATTAGCAGAAATATCTTAATGTCTTGGAGAAAATTTATAACTCTCTACCTAGTCTGAGAGACGAACACGAGTCATAAATATGATTCACGACTTAGTTACTGAAATTTATGTAAATTTTTAAAACCTTTTGCTTTAGGAAAATGTCACTTCATATTTTTAGAAGGCCCAAAGACCACTTGAAAGTAATTGCTTAATTATTTTACCTTACATTAAACCAATAAGAAAACTTATCCTAAGGGTGTGTCTGGTTCACGGAATGTAAGATTATCAGTGGGAATAAAAGATTATCAGGGAATAGGATTAATGAGAATGTTGTATTTTGTGTTTGGTTGGTTTAGTAGGAATGTAAGATTATCGAATTTGGTTAAAGAAATAAAAGATTATTATAATATATATTTTACCAAATTGTCCTTATTATATATTTATTTTTTAAAAAGTTAAATTCTACTATAATATTACTATAATTAATTTATATATTTTATTTAAAAAATTTAAATTCATAAAATGTATATAATTTTTTTTACAAAATTGAAAAAAATAAATAGGTTTAATAAAAATGTAAAATTTTATTTTAACCCCTGAACTTCATATAAAATTATAATTATGAACTTTTTTTTTAAATCTAAAATAGTTTAAGGATAAATTTGTAATTTAACTTTCGTAGAATTTTTATTATTCAACGACGGAATAAGGATAATTTTGGGGGGAAAAATTAAGGGCATTTTAGTCTAAAACGCCGGTAATCCAACAATACTAAAGGGAAGGGAAGTAATAACATTCCCGGTAATATACTCTAAAAAATCCACTATTGGTAATAAAAAATTATCAGAAATAAAATTACCGGCCAACCAAACGGAGAAATGAGGATTTCATTCCTCCGATAATGTTGTATGTCGTGAACCAAACGACCCCTATGGAGTAAAACATGTTAAATTGAGTGAAATATAAATTATGTAGCAATTAATATACCAATCTTGAATTATTTCAAACGAGCAAACACCACTTAAAACAAGTGTACGTTAAAGATATATATAATGTTGCTACACACCGCCTGCTGAAGTTTACCTTGCTGTACAAGCTGAGGATCGGGTTTCCGCTATGCTTGGGAACAAAATTTTAAATGATTAAAAAATGAATGAATAAATTTTAAGAAACATCGTTTTAATTCAAATTATGTCACATGATTTTTTAGAATAATCAACTATTTATTATAAATTAATTAATTTCAATTAATCATTAATGACTCTTGTAATTAATAGTTGAGTTAAAAAATAGTAATTTTGTGATATAAAAATGAATGCATTATATACCGATATGAAGTAATCATGTCATACATTTTTTTTAAGTAAGAGTACACAACGAATGACGCACGCCCCACTAATTCAACACATTAAAATATACCATTAATCTAGTTTAATATATTTTAAAAGTATAGGGACCTTTTCCCTCTTGCGAATATGAATTTAGTTTCAACATGAATTTAGCTGCAGTAGATTCGTCTTCTCATTTCTAGTTCTTTGGTGAAGTCGCCAAAGGAGATAAGCTTTGGTTCATCAAGAAAAGCAGGCATTGTGTTGATAGAGGATGATGATAGTCCCACTAATGTCGCTACTCTCTCGGCTGAATCGTCGTTCGAGATCCAAGTCCGTCGACTACGGAAGTCGGAGCTTCTCGGGCTATTTCTTCGAGTAAATCTCGACCGGGTTCAAGGATTGCACTCTAAGACGAGTTGAATCTCAAAGAGAAGGCAAACCAAAGACTTCCACCGCTGCCGTCGACGCATTGTTTGCGATGAAAGAAAGGGTCAAATACGGTGGCATTTTCGGCGGTTTCATCATCACTTCATCGTCGTCGTCGTCCTGGCTGTCCTCTTCAGCCCAATCATAAGGTAACTTCTTCTCCTACACCAACCTTTTCATCGCATCTCTTCCTTCCACTTTCCCCACCATTCTTGGCTTGCTAAAGCTCGTTGTCACTGCCTCCGGTAACGGCTCAGCCGAGTAATCACTCCTTTAAAACAAAAAACGAAATCATTAACAGTTACCATAAAATATAATATAAAAAATACTCTGTTGCCTGGATATGGAGACAAAGACCATCGAAAGAGAAGCACCGAGGATCTTAAAGGAAGAAAGAGAGCGAGCCATTGACGGGAGAGAAACATGTTTTCAAACTAAATTTATATTCAAAAAGGGGAAATACTGTTTTAGGTCCCCATTCTTTTAAAATATATTAAAACAAATTAATGATTCATTTCGATGCGTTGCCCTAGTGATATTTTTTGGTATTTGACGTTCAGTGTAGAATTTTCTTTTTATTTTTTTAAATAATAAAATTAGCGAAGATCCCAAAATATATATATATATATATATTTAAAATAATTTTAAGTGATTACCGTCAAGGAAGAACGTAGGATTTTATGTTAAGAGTGACGAATTTATAAAATTTTAAGTAGATGATAACTTATAAAATTTTAGGAGGCGAAAATATATTTTCAATTAAAATTACAAAGAAAATATCTAAAATATATAGAAATTTGAAATTTGAAATTTTTAAGAGACGACCACCCACCTGCCCCTCTAGATCCATACGTGATTATAATATAATAAATAGTTAATTTAAATAATAATAATTTCATGATATAATTTAAATGAATACGCTATATACCAACATGAAATAATCATTTCATACATTTTTCTTTAAAATAATAGCAATATTGAAGCTTCCATGAAAAAAAGGTATATAATTTTTTTAATAGTTTCGAACGAATATAATATCTATTTAATTATTTTTTAACCATTAACAACATATACTCCATAAACAATAAGTTTAAAATATATTTATATACTATGAATATATGTACTCTTGTGGAAATCAAATTAAAATAATTTCTCTTAGCCCAAAACCCCAATTCCCCTCTAAGTGAAAACTGGTTGATTGGGTGCACCGAGGTCCCATATATTCGTAGCAGCACCGTCCTCAAACCTCTCTTTGTTAGAATCTTGACCTATTGCTGAGATGTCACCAGCCAGTCCAGCATGCCCCATTCGTTCATCCCCTGGTTCTCATCGTCTCTTCCACCATCAACACTCTCTATGCCCGTCTCACAAGCTTGGTACCTCACATTCTCACTCCCACTCTCACAATCCCTAGGGTACCCCATCAGTTGTTTGATCATTATTGGCTGATGATGAGACTCCGACGCGAGACCCATCGAGGACGGGTACTCGGTATAGCCGATAGCCGCTTTGTGGGTCGGCACCATGGTTTGGATTTGGAAAAGAGAATATTGAGACGTAGGTGCGGGCATGTGATGATGATGAGGATAATGAAGGGCTAGCTCGACCTTGTTTAGTTCCGAGCTCTGATGAATGGTGCTGTTGAGGTTGTATTGGTCGGTTGACCTGTGAAGAGGTTTTTCTTCTTGAACACCCTACAAACCACCCACCCATCTTCCTGCATATGCATGCAAAATCTTTATATATATTTGTTCATATCCAGGCCAGACAGGCCACCTGGCCTGTGGACCTGTCAAGTTAATGGCGTTAGCTATTAGAGAGAGATTACTAACCATGGGATTTCCTTGGGGATCGTCGCCATCTTCGAGAATATTGAGACGTAGGTGCGGGCATGTGATGATGATATGGACAGTGAAGGGCTAGCTCGACCTTGTTTAGTTCCGAGCTTTGATGAATGGTGCTGTTGAGGTTGTATTGGTCGGTTGACCTACGCATGAAAGAAAGTGGTTGAGTTTGGCTGCCGCTTGAAGTGGTGGTGGTGTTCACGTTCAGCTGTTGATCCGATGCGTTGATGCTTGACCCTCTGTTGTTGCCTAGTTTGAAGAGGTTTTTCTTCTTGAACACCCTACAAACCACCCACCCATCTTCCTGCACATGCATGCAAAATCTTTATATATATTTGTTCATATCCAGGCCAGACAGGCCACCTGGCCCGTGGACCTGTCAAGTTAATGGCATTAGAGAGAGATTACTAACCATGGGATTTCCTTGGGGATCGTCGCCATCTTCGAGACGGTATTCATGCATGATCCAATCGGTATTGGTTGCCCTATTCGTCCTCGACCATGTTGGATATTTACGGTCCTTGTGACTGAAAAAGTACCACTCGTTCTGCGCATTGATCCAATCCTACACCTCTCTGTATTATAATTTTAAATAATTATAAAAGAATTACAAATATTAAGATTTAAGCGCTTTAACGTAACTATCATTTGAATCCATCTAGCGATCTTAGTACGTTGGAAAAAGGAATATTGTTTTCCATATAGATCATGGGTTATAAAATAACGATCCCCATGTCCACAACTACTTAGAGATAATTGAGTCAAGCAACTGAAGCAAAGGGGAAAAAACATTTTACCTTGAAACTCCCAAGGTTCCATCTTGTTCAAGTCCACTTCTCTAATGACCCCATGTCCAACTTCTGAAACGACACCTTTTTGGTCAAGTAGTAGTGGAGGAGCTCTTCCTTCGTCGGATGGAATCTGAACCCCGGCGGCACACCGTGGTTCGATAAACCCATCCACCTCGTTTAATACCAAAATCTCGATGCTCAATTAGGAAGCTTTCTACTATAGCTTTTTTTTTCTCCCCTAAAACTCTCTAATGTTAACACGTGTGTGCATATATATGTATATATAGAGAAAGATGCAAGCAATCATTAAACTTTAGATTTTGTTTAAAATATAAACACCAATCATTAACTACCATTAAAGGATGGTGTTATGTTTTAAATTAATAAAAAAATATCTTTGGTCCCTCAATTGTGACTAAAGTTTTCTTTTGATATTTTTTTCAATATTTTTAAGTAAGAATTTAAAAGAAAGAAAAATTATATTTTTAAAATATATATTGAATTTCACAATTTATTTCAATTTATATTTATTAAATAAATGTTAAATAATTGAATCACTTCTCTTAAAAAAATTACTTCGGTTCCTAATAATTAAAATTGTTGAATTTAAAAAATTATATATTATAAATTATATAAATTTAATCATACTAAATAAAAAAATCTTTATAAAATAATTTGCCGAATTAATATTCATAAAGTTATAATTTAAAAAAATACTTTATAATTTAAAAAAATTGTGAATTTCTGTATATTTAAAAAAATATTTTTTAATTATTAATCAGAAATATTGAATAATATTTTATTTATAATTGAGAAGACAAATGAGATTATTTTATTAGTTTAATATGTCATTTTACCCCTTTAATAACAGTTAAAGATATCATATCTAAAAAGATTATTTTAACATAGTTTAGTGATTATTTAAAAAATTTATCCTACAAAATTAGGGGATTAATCATGAGTGATCTTTGAGTTTTTAAATATTTAATTAATAAATATAATTTAGTTAGTGATATGTTTTGGTGTGTCTTATTAATAGTATGTTTCAGTATGCGACGTTCTCCTAGACTCATCCATCATAAGTAAATTTTTTTGTATAACTATTGGTATCCACTTTATTAATCGATTAATTCAAATTAAACATTACAGAGACAAAACGATCCTCCCAATTTAATTTATTTTATTCACAAATGACAAAATTCATGTATTTCGCATATACTTAAAGGTTAGTATAATTTTCAGAGTGTTGATATCTTGAGTAATTAGTTTTAAACTTATTATAATTTTTAAATTTATTTTAATTTTTGATTCAGAAAATTCATTCATTAAAGTTATTTTATAAATGTATATTTGTAATTTCCAATGGTTGATTTTTTAATAATGTTTTTTAATTATTGATTGAGTATGCCATAACCAGTGTTTTGAAAATCGAACCGGACCGACCGGTTTAACCGGTTTAATAGGGAACCGTTGTCTAGGTCGGTTCAATATACATCGGTTGAACCGCTACTAGTGAATCGGCCGAAATCGTTGAACCGTTAGAACCGGACCGGCTGAAACCGAAAAAAACCGCCAATTTTGTTTTTTTTTTAAATTAAACCAAACGACGTCGTTTGTTAAACGAGCCAAGTCGAACTTGAGTATTGCTAAGCTCGACTCGAACTTGAAAACTTTAAAAGTAAGCTCAACTCGACTCAAACTCACGAGCTAAAAATTATCAAGTTCAACTCGAACTCGAAATATAATATTGAAACTTGAACTAGAAAAGGCTTGAACTCAAAAAAAAAATTAGAAGCTCGATTAAAGCTTAAAATTTGAGCTTGATTGAAGTGAAAGAATAGTTCACTCAATGCTCACCAAAATGCTCCATGATTAAGAATGCCAAATTACCTCTATTATTTATAGAAATGAGTTGAGATGCTCTCCTATGTTTCTTAGCCATGTGGGATTGTTTTGTTTTCATATTTTTACTCTTTAGACTTTTGGGATGCTCTTTTATGTTTATTAGCCATGTGAGATTGTTTTTTAAAAAAAATTAAACCAAACAATATCATTTTGTTATGATTTTTTTAGCCCCAAATTTATTTTTTAATTATAGTTATATAATTATATTTATTATTTAATATGTTTTACCTTAAATATTATGTTGTAGTTAATTTGAATCTTTTTGTTTCACTTGATTTTATGGGTTTTAACTTATATATGTTATGACTTGTTTTGAATCTGACTTGTGATATAAAAAATTATTTTATTAAATATTTTTAGTATTTTTATTTAATTTTTTAAATAATTATGACGTCGTCCTATTCTCTTGACCAATCAGACCAAATCAATCGATTAAACCAATGAACCGATAGTATAATTGATTCACGAATCGATTCGCTAACCGATCCGATTTTGAAAACTATGGCCATAACTACATAAAATAGTTTAAAAGATGCTCGGCGAAATGGGGGAAATTTTGGACTGACTTTGAGACGATCCCTTCCAAGTCGGAAGGGACGTTGCCTGCGGTGGATGGTGGGGCCACCGCTTTTAAAAACCACACACTTTTAAAATAGATATTGGTTGATTCAAGCCGACAAAAGAACCAAAATAATAATGAGTAAATTTTTAATTTCCAAAGTAATGTACTCATTTGATTAATTTTTGATATAGGGTATTTTTTTACAGAGTTTTGAGATTTTTTGGGGGTGTTCATTGTTAGATGAATTTCTAGGCGTCTTTAATAGGATTCTAAGGAAAAAAATTGGCTATTTTACACAAATATCACATTAACAAAAATTAATTGCTTGTTAGGTATTGTTTAAAAATATTTTACGAATCTAACATATTTTTAAATACTTTCTATAAAATTATTCATGCATTAAATTATATAATATAATTATATCTACCAATTATCACTTGACACTTTCTGATGCGTTTTTGACCATTTCAAAATCCTATACGTATATTATATTCTAGGAAGTAATTTAAAATATAAATAATTTTATAAAATATTACAGATCATCATTATTTTGAAAATAATTTTACAGAAAGACGCGATTCATGTACCGCATAGGATTTCGAAAAATATTTATAAAAATTTTATAACTAATATTTATTTTTCAAAATTCTATGCGGTGAATGTGTCGCGCCTTTCTGCAAAATTATTTTTCAAAATCCTATAATATACTATACGTATAGGATTTTGAAAAGGTCAAAAACGCGTCAGAAAATGTCAAGTAGTAATTGGTAGACATAATTGTATTGTGTAATTTAATGCATGAATAATTTTATAGAAAGTATTTAAAATATGCTAGATCCGTAAAATATTCTTAAACAGTGCCTAACAAGTAATTAATTTCTGTTAAGGTGATATTTGTGTAAAAATACCAACTTTTTTTTAAATGCTAAAGACGCCGGGATTTCCACAATTGAATTCACCCAAAGACGCCGAGAAATCTGATCCACCCCTGAAGACGCCGAGAGATCCCAACACCATGTAGAAAACAGCCTATATCAAGAATTAATCGGGTGACTACATTACTTTGGGAATTAAAAATTCCCACATCATTATTTGGGCACTTTTGCCGATTCAAGCCACGTTTTAAATGTAGTAATGTACACTTTTTAACATGTTCTATAGTATACGAATTAACTTATCTAAATGATTAAAAAAAATCGTTGATATTTTTAGATATTATAAGTTCAAACATCAACAATTACAATGATAATTAAACGTTCTTTATCAAATGATTGAAAGTACACAAAACATACTTATAATCACCTTTAGCTTAATAAAAAAAACCTATTTGATACATATTTTCCTCATCGATTTATTCTTTCAACTTATTTTTTTCAAAACCGCCATTGTAATTGGAGGATTATAATTCGAGCCAATTCAAAAAATTGATTTTTTATTCAATTTGACTCAAAAAAAATTGATTTAAATAATTTATAATTTTATAAACTCGATTCAATTCGAGAAAAAAATTAATCTCAATTCGAATTATAAAATAAAACTCAAATAAAATTTGAATCGAGTCAATCGACTCTCAATTTAAAAAATTTAAATAAAATTTCAATTTTAAAATAAAACTCATTAACTTTAATAACTCAAACTTTTTAAACTCGGAATGACTCGACGTTAACACTAACTACGACGATACACTACTTTCATACACACCATATCAACTTACATTTTTTTTCTATTAATTATTTTAATTTAATATTATAAAATAACCCACAATCGAGTTGATCCGTGAAATAAAGCCAGAAGTTTGTGATTTGAAGTGTGATTCCTGTTCATAGAATGAACTTGTCTTATTCATTAACTATATATTATCCATTTCGTCCTTATGAATTTACGAGAGGGACTTTTGTATTATTTATTTGGTAAATGATTACATGAGGTACTTGTATTTTTTTTAAATAATGTGTCCCTGAAATTATTTTTGCATTTAATACTTTTTAAAACTTAAAAAATAAATTTAATGTGATCATTTGATCAATGTTTGTCATCGTTGATCGTTACAATATTAACGTGATGATCTACGGTGATTGGTGACATGGCCAGTTACGTGGTGAGTAAGCTAAATTGATTTTTTGATCAAGTTCAAAGACCAAATTTATTTATTTTTAGTTTAAGAGCTTATTCAAATTTTTAAAATAAAAAATATTATAAATTTAAAATATAAAAATGTTCAAAGAATTAAATATAGTAATACTAAAAATAAAAATTAAATTACTAAAAATAAAAAAAAAATTATTATTTTTACCTTGAATCTAACTTGAATTTTATTTATATAAATATAAACTCGTTCATTTTCTACAAATTTTATTTTATATATTTACCTCTAACTATCTTAAACTCTAAAAGTCTTTCTAATTTGATTTCCCTCATTTTTATAAATTTGAATTAAATAAATATTATAAAATCTTATAAAAATAAATTCTAAAAGGTTATAAAATTAAAATTTATGTATAAAATATAATGAAATTATATAATTAAAAAATATAAAAAATAGTTATACAATTAAGAATAGTATTTTAGTGGATATAATATATTTTTTGGTATAACCACTTATTTCTAATTTATTAATCGACTAATTTACATCAGATAATGTAGAGGCGAGAGCAACCCTCCTAACCTAATTTGTTTCATTCACAAATGCCATAATTCAAACCATTTACATTTGCTTTAAAGGATCTAGTGTCTCATCCCACTTGACCAACTAGTTATTGATAGTGAATATAATATGATAGAGGGAGGTAAACTTCGCTTAAACTTGATTTTTAAAAATAACTAATTAGAAAATTGTCGTACCTACTAATTTCTGTTGGATACAACTCTATAAAGTCAAAGTGGATATGGAATTAACGTGTTTGAGGTATTTTTAATAACCCTTAATATTTATTTTTTAAACGTTTTCAAGGAATATCAAATTCGTCTTTATAAAATAAAAATAAAATGAATTTTACATTAGAATGGACATATACGAACATAACAATATAGTATACGAACATAACAATATAATTATACTACTAAATAAAATAAAATCCACATTAAAATTTGTCTTTAAATTCAATGTATTATTTAATAATAACATTTTCAATCTTAATATATATATTTTTAAATTTTTTAGTAATTGATTTTTATTTTTAGTATTTTTGTATAGTTTAAATTTAAATTTTAAATATGTTTTGTTAAATCAAATGAACCATGAGACTTAAAAAAATCAATTTAACCCATCTTTCGCATCACCAATCACCGTGGACCATCACGTTAGCATTATAAACTGTCATGTCAGCACCAAGTTAATACCATAACGCTCAACAATGAAAATCGTTGGTCAAAGAGCCACAATTAATTTATTTTTAAGTTTAAAGATCATATTAAATACAAAAATAATCCGAATATCACATTGGTTTATTTTTGAAAAAGTACAGGGAACTACGTACATTTTTGCCTATTTATTTTCATTATCTTTACAGTGGTGTTTTGAAAATTTTCCTGCTCACTTTGATTTGTATTACTTGTAATATTGCTTTTCTCTGCATCTTTTTAATTTAAATAATTATATTTACCAGATGTGTGTATTATCAATTGATTAAAAAAATTATAAATAAATATTATTTTATAATCAATCTAATCTAATAATTTAAAAAAATGTATATTAGGTAATTATATGTGCAGTGGTAAAACTAAGGGCTAGCATTAGTCTTGGTCTCTTTAAAGGGGTCAAATTTTTTTCTTTAGCCCTTTAGAAATTATAATTTAATATATGATCAAATTATTTCAAGCTTTAAAATAATAAAATTATAATTTCATCCTTTAAAACTTATAATAGTATAAACTAAGACAATTATAGATTTATAGTTCTACTCTTATAAAAAGTATTATTTAGTTTCACCTAAAAAGAATTACGTGAATAAGCTGCGAAGATTTTTCTTTGACACCTCTCTTATATGATCCATAAACCCATACAATACTTATAAACTAATTAAACTGAACAGGATATTACGCCCGTTTTGATTTAGGATAAAATACATAAATGATCTCTTAACTATAGAGTTTTATTTATTGAGTCATATGATTATTAAAAGATACAAAATAACCTCGTAACTATAGGGTGTTGTTTCAATGAGTCATTTGACAATTAGAAGTTACAAAATGATCATTCAACTATTCATATGTTCTAAACTCATCATTTTTCATTAAAAAATTGATGATTGTCTAAGCATGATGTTAACATGTTGATTGTGATATGATAAAATTATATTTTATTGATGTCTAATGGCACCGTCGTTGCTTTCAAGCATCAACTTGACGGTATAATATTTCAAATGCTGACTCGATGACATAATGTAAATAAAAACTTAATCCACAAAATACAACTCAAATAGTTCTAGGATAAGATTTTATCATATTATAGTGAGCATGTTAACGTCTAGCTCATACTACCGTCAATTTTTAACGAAAAATGATGAGTTTGGAACATATAAATAGTTGAGCAGCTATTTTGTAGCTTTTATTAATCTGAGGACTCAACAAAATAACGTCTTATAAATTAAAGAATTAATTATCAGATGACTCAACAAAATATCGTTTTATAATCGAAGCACCAACCTTATAGTCGTGAAACGATTTGTATACCTTTCCCTTCAATTTAATACATGAATGAAAACCCATCCCATTCCAATAAGCATGGTTAGTCATCCCTAATTGGCAATACAAACTATAAATGATGGTTTTCCATCCTTATTTGACAACCATTTAAGAGGAAAAATGAAAGAAAGAAAGAGAGTAACTCACACCACATTCTCAGCCTATTATTATTATTTTTGATTAACGTATTAAATGATAAAATAAAAAACTAAATATTTAATTTAAGCTTTTGATTTTCTGATATATTGTTTAAAAATAAACTTAAAATATAATTAAATTATTTGAAAATTTCAATAATGAATAATATAATCTCAAAATACTTTTTTAAAATATATTCTAAATTGATTGATAAATAAATCATTATCTACATTTTTTAATATTTTTATCAAATAATTTTATTTTGAATTATTAATCAAACCTTAGTTTACTAAATAATTTTTATTTAATTTAGTTTTCTATATAATATTCGTTTCGTGTGTGTATATATATATATATATATATATATGAATGAGAAAACAATATGCAAATGGAAAGGTATTTTACCCACCATTTTCAGTTTAATAAAAAATAAAAAATATCATACCATTCAAAACCCACAGGTTAACAATAATATACCCCTGGAGCTGAATGCAGTTTTATCACCCCTAATCGCAAACACAAACGACAAAGCAGCAGCCATTAAAAAGAGAGAGAAAGAACTCTACTCCAGTTTTGCTTAGATTGGTGGTGGTTGTAACTGTTGGAAGTGATGCTAATGGCGGCCTTCTCAGCCACGATCTCCGGCTCCTCACGCTTTCTCTCATCTACCTCATTGCCTAAGCGGAAGATCTCTGCTTCTTCTCCTTCTCCTCAATGCCGCTCCTTTCCTCTTCCCAAGCCTTTTCCTCTTTCCAGGTTTTCTGTTTATCCGCTTTATTTCTACTAACTCTATATCTTCTCTGTTTGGTCCTCAGGAAATGATGCTTACTGCTAGCCAAATGATATCTATAACGCGTTGTTTATCTATTTATTTCTTGTTTTTTCTGCTCTTTAATCATATTTGAAGTGTTTTTCCTTTGTAATGTTTTTAATTTCATGGAGGTAAAATCAGTCTTGTGTTCTTTCGATTATGATTCTATGTATGTAGCTTAGATTCAAGGAGATAAAAAATTGGACATAGATTGCTCTTGCTCCCAAATGTTGAGTTGATTTGCTTTGTTGCTTATAAAAAAGACAATAAAGAAAGAAAAGAAAAAGAGAGAGGAACAAGTGTGAATAATATTTTTATATTGTTTAAACTTTATGAATAACAAATGAACTTTTTAGTTCAATATGGATCGATTGTCTTTTAATTTATTTTTTATGGTTGAACTTTTTGCTACTTTAATTCCTGTATTTATGATCACGGTTATGTTTCTGAGCAAATCTTGAAAACCTACCGACTTACTACACTATGGTGAGTGCTTTTGTTTTTGATGCTTTGTGCCTATGGTGTTGTAAGGACCTTAATGCCTAGAGCCTGTCTTTTGCTATGGAAAACTGCGGTTGAAGACCTAGTAATATAGGCCTAGGCTATTGCTGTGATGAATGCTCAAATATGTATCCACAATTGAGAGTCAGCAAATTCAAACAACAATAGCTTGTTTAAACATTTAAGTAGCTCATATGGAGGATCTGGGTTTTTTTTTGGACTTGTCATCAAATAACCTGTCCTCTTATATCCCACTTGGCTTTTCTGTTATTATATTTTACTAAGACAATAATGAGTTTCTCTTATTATCTATGTATTCCAGATTAAATATTGGTTCTCGGTTGGAAAGAGGGAAGTCATTAACTATCTGTGCCCAGACTTCAGTATCAGGTTTATTTTACATGTTGTAGTTCTCTTTCATGTTTTTAATAACAAGTTTTGGATTCATTTCACATCTTTACTCTTGCAGTCTGTTCCATTTTTCTCTCTGGTACCTATCATTGATGTTTCTGCAACTGCTATCTGATATAGTCATTATATTAGATGAACTTCTATGGAATTTATTTGTTTCGTAACTTATGTAATTTATCTGCAAGTATGTGTCAATGGGTATTGAATCTTTCTGTTAATCATCTAAATGATAATCAGCACCAGAGGCAATTTTTTACAGCTTTGACTTTGGACTTCTGTTTTTTTACCTTGATCTACCTTTGTACTGCATTTAGATTTTCCGTGTATAATTTCCTTAAGAGAGAGGCCTGGAACTACTTTTGTCTTCAAAACGTAAAGAGTAAAAATAAGATAACAGAAAAAGAAGGAAATGGTGATGGTTTTTTAGTTTTTAATTTAACTTTTGTAATATTGTTGCTATATTAGCTCAGTTTTTGTCTCATCACTACCTTAATAATAAATACATAAGCTGAACCTATGGTTTAAATTTGGCACTGTATGCAATTTGTTCGAATCAACTCCAATAAACATCGAGACTAAATTTCCGAAATTAAACTATATAGGTTGACTTTTATATGTCCTTTGATCTAGTGCAATGACTAGTTCGTCTTTCAACCAATAGAAAATATCTGCTGGGATAAACATTGTAACTAATGTTGGCCTGATTTACATGATTACATACATCACATATTTGCTTAATCAAATGATGTGTAGGTTATTTAGTACTGGTTATTGACATTTAAAAGTTACATTTTTATTTTTCCTCATTTACAGATATCTCCGTAGAGAAATCGATGGATGAAGTAAATCTTCCCAAGGGAGACATGTGGTCTGTCCATAAGTTTGGGGGCACTTGTGTTGGGACCTCCCAGAGGATCAAGAATGTCGCGGATATAATTATTAGTGATGATTCAGAAAGAAAGTTGGTAGTGGTATCGGCCATGTCTAAGGTGACAGATATGATGTATGACCTTATCAACAAGGCACAATCAAGAGATGATTCCTACATCTCTGCATTGGATGCTGTCTTAGAAAAACATAATTCTACAGCACTTGATTTGCTTGATGGAGATGATCTTGCTACTTTCTTATCTCAACTGCATCATGATGTTAGTAACCTCAAAGCAATGCTTCGCGCAATATATATAGGTAGAACACTCTCTCTGACCTCTGTTCACATCACTTATAGACCAAAACGAGTTGGGTGATTAGTGCAGTTTTGTATGTTTGCTTGCTTATTTGTTTAAGTGAGTACAGTGTTGTTAATGTGCTGATAAATGTGTTTTTGATATGCTATACTAAAAATATTTTTCTCAGAAAGAATCTAATAAATCTTCAAAAGACTTGGTTAAATCAATTTTTACTTGTTTGTCTTTGTTCATAGGAGTTAAAAAAAAGCCACTAGTGGTACTGATGGCTGCTCAATCTATTTTCGAACCAGCAGCAGTTTCAATTTTGTAATTTTATCAAGTTCATTTGCAATGGTAATCATTGTGATTTTCTTTTCCTTCCCACCGCCTTCTGTCCCTCTTAACCAAGGACATAAAGATTTTCCAGCATCCAATCTAAATGTTAACATGCTCTTTACGAGTCAATCAATTGCATTCAAAATGTCATATATAGAACTTGTTTTCATTGTTATTGGTTTTTCCATTTCTTTCATGGGTTTTCCAACAAGTAATTAAACCATCGGTTAGTTTGGTAATGATTGGAAATGATGTGTACTAATTGTTTAGAACATTTTAAAACCATAGAACTACCATATCCCTTGAACAGGTATTTATGTAATTGATCTAGATCTTGACCTTCTACATCATTCTTTTGAAGTTCGTTATGGAAAAGGTTATGTTCTTTAGGTTAACCGTGTTTTTATGTCGCATATCTGTTTCTTTCCGTAATACGTGCGATCCAATGATTTGAGTAATTTCTTGATAATCTACTTCATTTTCTTCTTAGATTTGTTGTAGGGCATGACATGCAAGTGGGCATTAGAATTGGGTTCTAGTTGGTTTAGTAATGATAGAATTTTCAGCCTGGTCCAACAAGAAGAAGTAAAAAGATTAAAAACGTCTTCAAAATTTATGCGGATTATGTGTTGACATTGTAATTGTGTTGAAACAACTTTGATTACTTGAACCTTAATGCTAGATTTTTCTTTTCTCTCTCTGTTAGTGTTTTGCTTTTATTTATTTAGTTGTAACATGATCCTGGAAATAATTATATATAATTCACTTCAGGTATATGATTAGCAAAAAGAAGAATTTTTTTGACATGGTTAATTTTATTTTAAATGGGCCGGTTACTTTTACCACAAAGAGTTTCAGTTTTGGCTTTTCCTTTTGCATTTATTGTTTCAACTTTGTATTTTGTATAGATGCTAAGATTTGGCTTTATGTTGACTGCTCAGCTCAAAGAAATCTTATTAGCGGTCACTGTTTCCAGGAGAGGAAGATGAAAGGAAACATACATTTCCTCTCGTTGTTGTGATGCACTTATTAAGTTGTTTTCCTTTGCACTAGCTAAATTCCTGAGCTTGGTTATTCAAAGAATTGTGTTACGTTCATTTTCAGGTCTTGAGTTCTAGATTCTAATTCATGTCACTTTTATTGAAGTTTTCTATTACCATAGTTTGATCTTGACAGTCTTGTGGTATTTTTTATTCCTTTTCTTCTTTTATAGTATGACTAATACTTCTTCTAAAGGATTATTTCTTGTCATGTAAACTTACATGCTTATCTTTTCCTCCTTTTCAGCTGGTCATGTCACAGAATCTTTCTCAGATTTTGTTGTTGGACATGGGGAGTTATGGTCTGCTCAAATGTTATCTTATGTTGTTAGAAAGGTATGTGTTTCTATTTTTTTTAGCTATAACTTTTGGGGATGTTATCTGATGAATTGTGAAATGAACTTTGGTACAGAATGGGATAGATTGCAAATGGATGGATACAAGGGAGGTACTTATTGTGAATCCCACTAGCTCTAACCAGGTCGATCCTGATTTCATGGAATCCGAAAGAAAACTGGAAAAATGGTTTTCGCAGAATCCATCTAAGATAATTATTGCTACTGGTTTCATTGCCAGTACACCTCAGAATATTCCTACAACTTTAAAGAGGGATGGAAGCGACTTCTCTGCTGCAATAATGGGTGCTCTGTTTAGGGCTCGCCAAGTTACAATTTGGACAGATGTTGATGGTGTCTATAGTGCAGACCCTCGAAAAGGTAGGCTCTTGGGCTTTTGTGTGCATTCGATCTCATTACCTCCAATCCTTTGGCATTGTTTATAGAGGATAGTTTATATCTCATTAATTTTAAAGTGGTTTGTTTATGTCGTCAAGTTATCCTGACTTTGACTGTGAGTACAAGCGCTTTCTGCTGGAGGGGGTAATGTTATGTATTCTCTAATTAAGTCTTAGGTTTCTTGATTGTGATTTTGTTTCTGTTAATTTATTTCTCTTTTAGAATTGGTTTCTTATTTATGTTATAAGATTGGTCCTTATGTATGGAATAATAAACCCTAAGTAAAGAAATCTGGGACTCTCTGCAAGGAGTCCCAAGGTTTCAATCTCCCTTTGATGAGTTGAATCGTCAATGACAATAGGTCGTTACAGGGATTGAGGTAAAGGGAAGACAATTGACATCGACTTCCCTGTCTATTGCCCCATGACATGATCCTGTTAGTATGTTCTTAACAACACAATGTGAAGAAGAAAAAGACTTGTTTATTGCTGTATTTCTTCTTTGGTACATGCATATATAGAGGAGTAAAGATGAAAATCAGCAATCAACTATAATTTCTTCTGCTCTTTGTTTAACAAAATGTTTAACTATCATTAACAGCTTTAACTAACTCTAATGACTTATCTAACTACTAAAAGCAAATCCTATTCAGTCTTTATGTAACCAGCAGCACCTAACCTCCAAACCAGCATCACTGCATCAGTTCCAGCTTAGCATTTGAGCCACTAACTTTTAACATGCATCAGACGAATTCTTTAGAGGGAGAGATTTATATTTTTTGAATTACTCGTCAAAAGAAAAGGATATTAGTTTTGTTTTGATCTCTTTTTTGTATAATTTTTCATAAAATATTTATTTAAAATTGATGGAAGATGATAGCATATGTATTTCTTTCATTTAAAATCTAATAAAATACTGATTTATGAATTAGGCTAGATGTGATCCTCAAATTTATGTTGTCATGAGTTCCTTACAATTATTTTCCCTTTAAATACAATATAAATTGAGGTTTGACTGTGATGTTAAAGAACAATTTTTCTCTTGCAGTAAGTGAAGCTGTGATATTAAGAAAATTATCTTATCAAGAGGCATGGGAAATGGTAGGCCTTACCGCTCTTTTTTATAACTGATAAAGTTTCAGAACTTTCTTGATATTTTTCTAAGATAAATTAATGTAACCACGCAGTCATATTTTGGGGCTAATGTTTTGCATCCTCGTACCATTATACCTGTGATGCGATATGATATTCCAATTGTGATAAGGAATATCTTCAATCTCTCTTCCCCTGGAACAAAAATCTGCCATTCTGCAAGTGAAGATGTAGATGGTCAAATCCTAGATTCTCTAGTCAAGGGGTTTGCAACTATTGATAATTTGGCACTTGTAAATGTTGAGGGGTATGTTTTCCCATGTGATTTTCTGCACGTGTTTGGTCATGTTCTGTTATATTATTTCATATTTGTCATATTTATTCTGAACCTTTGATTTCTATTGGTAGAACTGGTATGGCCGGTGTTCCTGGTACAGCCAGTGCCATTTTTAGTGCTGTGAAAGATGTGGGGGCTAATGTCATTATGATATCCCAGGTGCCTACATTCTCTTATTCCAGTTATTGCTATTCTTGTTATGCATGGGATGCTTATTTCTCAGTATTGATGCAGGCTAGTAGTGAGCATTCTGTCTGTTTTGCTGTGCCTGAGAAGGAGGTAAGAGCAGTTGCTGAGGCTTTGCAATCTAGATTCCGACAAGCTTTGGATGCTGGGCGTCTTTCACAGGTGCTTTTCAGTTTAAACATACATGTGGACTTGGTTATCAGACGAGCATAGATGATGTAGCAGAAGTAGGGTAAATGCAATGAATATAAGATCTTGAGGGGAAATCAGAAGATGGAAGCATTAAGGGAGAAGCGGAGGAGATTTTTATTGAAAGAGAACTAGGGGAAAAAACTAGCAAGTCAATTGAGTGAAATTCAATATTCAATATCATAATATCTCAAATATTAATCATCCAAAACCTAATTGAAACTAAAATAACTTAGCTGTTTATAACTAAATTCAGAACCCTGATAAAAAGATGCAAATTAAAAAATATATTAAATAACCATGTTCTAAAATATCAATAAAAGTTAGTACAATATATATATATATATATATATCAATAATAAAAATTACAAATAACCCATAAATATAAAATTGAAATGAAGTCGTAGAAAATTTCATCTCTCAACTAGCATATCTACGTTCTCCATCTATAACAGACCGTTGTTATTTTGGTTTGATTGAGCTCCCATAATTTTGTGAGAAGGCTGCTGTTACACACAATGTTTCAAGAAAACCCTGAGTTCCTACCTTTCTGGGCCCTCCATTTCTTGTATCAATAGAGACAAGATAGATAAGAGACTAACAATGCATATAGGTACATTCTTTTAAGCTTGAAATTTGTATCATAAAAGTCTGCATTCTCTTCTTACTGAAACACTTAATTACTGAAAGAAACAAGTAAAAATTGGACACGTCTCGTTCTCACAAATATGGAAAACATAAACTCTTGTGTTAATTTCTTTCCTATTTTTGAGTGTCTGCCCCTTTCGCAAGCTTTTTACTAACATTCCAAAATCAGCTTAAAGATTTTCTAAAACTAGTACTGTTGTGCAAACCATCATATATAGGTTTTTCAAATTTTTGAAAGGCTGTATAGGTTTTGGATTATTGATGTAATTTGGCTTTTGGCATTTATCCTAGGACAACAATTGGTCTAATTACCAGGGAAAGCTGTGAAGAATTTGCTGAGAAATCATTAGGATTTATCTAGGTCCTGGGGCTTTGGCGTTATAATTTGGGTTATGGAAACTAAAAATTGTATTTGTTCAGAACTCACTTTGTTGGTTGAATTCTGAACATGCATAACAAACAGTGTATTTGACATCTTGCTTATATTTCTAATATAAAATATCTTCATGTTTGCTGTTCTGGGCATTATCTAGTGTATTGGTTGCAGCATCAGGCTTGATTAAACATTGCTGACCTGTGTATCTGCATTGTCCTCATGGGTTAAATTTTGCTTACTGTTTCAACTCAAAATCTTTTCTTGGCTGCTTTATATATATATATATATATATATATATATATATGGAGAAGGGTCCAGTGTTATTTATTTTGGATTCACTTACCTTTACGCTGCATTAGTATGGTCCTATTTGTCTACTTTATTTTCTCAAATAAGTGGTCCTTCTCAGGTTGCAGTCATTCCTAACTGTAGCATATTAGCAGCTGTTGGCCAGAAAATGGCTAGCACTCCTGGAGTCAGTGCAACTCTTTTCAATGCTCTGGCAAAGGTATAAAGTTTCATATATATCCTTTCTGACAAATACTTTGTTTTCATATGTGTGTATAACATTCACATTAGAACTTACTATTTCCTTTTTTCCCTATCTAATATCATAATACAGGCTAATATCAACATTCGTGCTATAGCTCAAGGTTGTTCGGAGTACAATATCACAGTAGTTCTCAAGCGTGAAGATTGTATAAGGGCTTTAAGAGCTGTGCATTCAAGGTTTTATCTTTCAAGAACAACCATAGCAATGGGGATAATTGGACCTGGATTGATTGGTGCGGCATTACTCGATCAGTTGAGAGATCAGGTGTAGTATCATAAGAAGTACTATTTATTTATTTTTCTTCTGTTGCTAACAAATATTTGTATTTGAGCATGCAATAATTTTTTTTTGTTACTTCAATAAATACATTGCAGAAGTAAATCTAAAGATGCAATAACATATGAAAATCATTTATTCTACTTGATAACTATATTATTTCACATTTTTTGTGTAGTAGTTGGTCCTTGGGTTAACCTTTGTGAATATTCTTGTGATTGATCAGTCATTTTGAGAAATGCGGATGTAATTGAGTTGAGTCACAAGTTACTCAGCTGACTAGCCAGTCGCTTTTACTTGAGTTGGCTTCTATCGGAATTGAGTAACTGGAGTAGCTTGCATATAAAGTCAAGCTTGGGTACGAGAAATGAAATGCAATCAAGCTTTAGTCAAGTTAAAGTATTTCCTAGGCCATTTCAATTTGGTTTGTTTAGATCCCCAGTGAAATTAAACTACCATTGTATACATCCATTTAAAAGTCGGCATTCTTTGAACAGAACAAGTTAATTTCTATCAAAAAACAGAACAAATTAATTGTTTTGACCTAGGCATCTTTGGGTTTGCTCCGGTGGCAGCAGTATTGGCTAGGGATGAGACTTTGCTCATTTCTGAACTTATTGAACCCGACTGAATGGTTGAACTTTTTTTGGGCAGGTAGCAGTCCTCAAGGAAGAATTTAATATTGATTTGCGTGTTATGGGGATTACTGGATCAAGGACAATGCTTTTAAGTGAAGTGTAAGTCTTGAGCATTCATAGAAATAGTCCTACTTTCAGATATATTTTTAAAATGATATTTAGGAAGAAACCATCTTGTTCACTCTCGTTACAAAATTAAATTTTAAAAATATTTAGAACTGCTATTATCATTGTATGAAGTTTATGGATAATATATGTGCCTTTAAGTTCTTTAGTGCCTGTTTGCAGTAAATTAATTCCATCAAATGTTCTGCAATTGTTTCTGTCCCATTGATTTGAAGAATATCAAATTATTGATAATGAATTCTATAGAATAGTGGTTTTCATTTTTTTTTTTGAAAAACATTCTTTAGTGTGATTTGGGTATTGTATTGAACTAGAAATAATTTCTTTGAATAAAATGCTAAACTCTAAAGAGCCAATGTATCATTATTCTTCTTAACTTGCACTACAATGAGACTATATGCCTCCTTTGGCCTATAGTAGTTGGTTTGACTTGTGAAGGATTTAATTTGGTTCGTCTTTAAATATTTCTTACGAATACGAAGAGAGTTCTTGGAAGCTTAGAGAAAACCTAAAATTAATCATTTAATTTGACATATATGTGCTCTACTATTTAAAGTTTCTATTGCCTTACAGATTTATCAGTTTAATTAATACATTTAACCTGTCATTTGTATCACAAACTACATTTTACCTCCTTTTACATATATACAAAATTACGAATTTACCATGTCATAGTCAATGGCCCTTGTGTTGGTCTTCTAGACTTTTCTTCTGTAAAGTGTTTTTGTAGTTTCTCATTTATACTTTATCTTCTTTTCTCTGAATCTCGTGTTTTACAACATAAATCTGCCGTTATTGTTATTGTAATTTACATGTTTTCCACTTTGTCTCCACCATCGAACTCACTGTTTTCTCCTTCAATTTGACAATTGGTACTTGTTGATGAAGTGTTTGTTTTGTCGTATTTTACCTTTGATTTCATGTTTTTCCATTCTGAATTATGTTCCTACGATTGACTCGTCCCTCTGTTGCTGCAGTGGCATTGACTTGTCAAGATGGAGAGAACTTCTGAAGCAGAAAGGACAAGTTGCTGATTTAGAAAAATTTACTCAACATGTGCATGGAAATCATTTTATTCCAAATACTGCTCTGGTAGATTGTACAGCAGACTCTAATGTCGCGAGCTGTTACCATGACTGGCTGTGTAAAGGGATTCATGTAATCACTCCAAACAAAAAGGCCAATTCGGGGCCACTCGATAAGGTAATATCAATTTTAGTAATTTTGGCTATTAGAACTTGTAAAAGTTCAATCTTCCTTTAATTCATTAGTGGCTCATCCTCACTGAAAGGTTATTTGGATGATGTTTATGTACCGGTATATATATATATATATATATATGTGTGTGTGTGTGTGTGTGTGTTACTAAAAATGTTTATCTTAATGATTTTGCTTGGTGCAATTTGTTTCAGCTTAAACTTTCTATCTGACTGCATCTTTCACTTTTTTCTCTAATTACATTTTATATTACTGGATTTGTCTCTCTGCTTTGTTGATATGCTATTTGTGTGAAACACAGTACCTAAAGCTGAGAGCTCTTCAGCGGCAATCCTACACACATTACTTCTATGAAGCAACTGTAGGAGCAGGTCTTCCAATTGTTAGCACTTTACGGGGCCTCCTTGAAACCGGGGACAGAATATTGCGCATTGAGGGCATTTTCAGGTGAGTTATGTTTTCATGTAGTTTTATATCTCCTAATGTGCATTATTTGACTTTGACATGCTTTATTATTACTTGCAGTGGCACTTTGAGTTATATTTTCAACAACTTCACCGGTACTAGAACCTTCAGTGAAGTGGTGACAGAGGCAAAAGAAGCAGGTTATACTGAACCTGATCCCAGGGATGATCTTTCTGGAACTGATGTTGCAAGAAAGGTAAGTGTTCAAATTTTCTTTGCTCCTTTAGTTATATATGTAATTAAGTTGATGTTGTCTCTGACAGTTATGAAAGGGGTTTTTAACGAGGCATCCAATTCTTATAAAAAAATTGACACGTGCAGAAGGATGTATAGATAAGTAGGCTTCCTCAAACATAGAGAACTTAGCTTGTTTGAAATGTATGCTTTAATTCATTCTAAGTAATTGATATTTCATCATCAGTTTAGCATTGTATAAATCAACAGACATTAATTGGAATGATACATTTTGTTAGTGTAAAAAGAAGGTTATTTTGTTGAATAACTTGTATATAACTATAGTACAAGGCTACAAGCCCTAGGTATTTATATACCACCAGGGAAAACAATGAAACTATCTAGAAAATTCTTCTAAATCAGTCCTAAAAATCAAGATTAAAATTCATTCCTAAAATTTAGTCTAGGAATAACCATGATGGTTTGGAACTGTCATTTCTTGCATAGTTTAACTGCACCTGGTCTATGCTCACTGCATTTTGATGAGATTGGATTCATATGTTGATTTCCATTTTGTAGGTGATAATTCTTGCCAGAGAATCTGGCTTGAAGTTGGAACTTTCTGATATAGCTGTTCAAACCCTGGTTCCAGAACCACTGAGAGTAAGGGTTAACTTTTCCGTGTTACTGAAAAGAAATGATTTCGATGCCTAAAAGACATGATACTTTCATTTGCCTTTGCAGGCTACCGCATCTGCTGATGATTTTATGAAGCAATTACCTCAGTTTGACACAGATATAACCAAGGAGAGACAGGATGCTGAGGAATCAGGGGAAGTAAGTATTCAGTTTTGGTTTCTTTGTTTTCCCTATTTTGTACTTGTATTATAACACTCTGACAAACTTTCACCGTGCCTGTAAATGCGGATAAAAAATTATTAAAAAAGCAATAGCAAGGCATGCTTTGAGATGTGCCTTAATGCAAGGTGACTAGGAACCTGTGTTTTAAAAGAAAGACATAATATTAAAATTAGCCCCCAATATTTACTAAAATGGTTATTTTGGACCTTATTCTTTTTTTTTGGAGCATTTTGCCCCCCTACATTTCCTTTTAGGGGCAAAAAGGCCCCTAACGTTTGATCGAATGGTCACTTTGGCCCTTATTCTTTTTTTATGGAGCATTTTGACCCTCAACATTTCATTTTAGGGTAAAAAGGGCTCTATTTTGGAGCGTTAACAGCTTGCTAACTAACGGTTTTCATCCATAAATGGGGTTTTTGCCCCAAAATTTAACATTCGGGGGCCGAAATGCTTCCAAAAAAAAAGAATAGGGGCCAAAATGACTATTTAATCAAACATTAGGGGTGCTTTTTTGACATTATGCCTAAAAGAAAGGTGTCAGTTTATGAAAAAATTTCTTTCTATTTCAAGTCGCTCAAAAACGGGGGCAAAAGTGAAAGTAGTGTGAGGTATACAAAGGAATTGTTTGTCTATTTCTTAGCTGAATTCCCACGGACAGATAATTTAATGTTGCAGTGATCATTAATTTTCTTAAAAATTGTTTCGAATTTTTCAAGGTTGATACAACTGTTATGTTGTTCATGTTTATTTACTAATTTTAGGATTGATGCTAAGGAGATGAATGAATGCATTAGAGAACCTTTCGAAAGTCATTCATTCTAGTAGGAAATATACCTTTGCCCTCCAACTGCTGAAAAAGTTGATCATGAAAATTACCAGAGTTTTGTGGGTTAGGATTCGCAAGGCTTTTCATTATTCAACAGTCTTCTCTTTCTGTTGTTGTTGTGTGCGTGCTATATATAATGTCGAAATTTCTCTGAAGGTAATTCCAAAATCCTTTTTGATTCGAATCATTCTTTGGCAGGTACTGAGATATGTTGGAGTGGTGGATGCCATTAATCAAAAGGGAGTTGTGGAGCTGCGAAGATACAGCAAAAGCCACCCATTTGCACAGCTCTCGGGATCCGACAACATCATAGCTTTCACAACTACAAGGTACAAGGAGCAACCATTGATAGTCCGTGGTCCAGGCGCTGGTGCCCAAGTTACAGCTGGTGGAGTATTCAGTGACATTTTGCGGCTTGCCTCATACCTCGGTGCCCCATCGTAGGGATGTTGAATGCTCCGATTTAGGGCACTCTTTTGTCTTCAGTTTTACTGCCGCGTATGTTGATTTAGTGTTTAAACTCCAACTTACACAGAATTTCTTGAAAAGTTGAAGCTCTTTTTAATTCAGGGGTTTTGGACTGAATTAGTGATAAAATAGTGCCAGCTATGATGCCACCCACCATGTTTATAAAGAACGAAGCAGCAGGTCTTTTGGATTGTGGAATGGAAATACAATTCAGTTAAAGAGATTAGATCAGGGTTCCACCAACGTATTTATTACAATAATTTTGGATCGACGTAAAAAATTTATTATGTAATGAGTTGAATGGGGTTGAGGGTAAGATCTATCGAGGCTCAAAAGTATGGGAGTGTCGGATTTGGGATTTCGATTGCTCTTTGGATCTTTAGTAAATTGGGTGTTATTTGAAAGCTTAAAGGTGGTTATTTTGTGAAATGACTTAATGTGGAAGATGATGAATACTTTAACAAAGCAATATACTCTTGGTCTCACTTCTCGTGAGATGAGAAACATACAAGACATATCGTGAGTTAATTGAGTTTAATTTGGTCAAAGTTTAATCAATACTCGAAGCTTGTTTACAGCACTTGTTTACGGCTCTAGTTGGAGCTGTATTAACTTGTTATCCTTGTCCTTTTTATAATGCCGTATATTCATTTGTAATTTGAGCTTTGTTAAACCACATGCTGTATGGACCAATATAATAATAATTTTATTGAACTTTACATAATACTTCAATTAACATCATTGCTGACAATGTTATTTATTGCCCACAAATAAACAATTATATTTTCCAAATTTAAAAAATGCTGATTCTTTTAAATATATAAAACTCAAGTTTTATGTATTATTACAATTACATTAGTTCAATCTTCTTGCTGTATATACAATACACTTTTATTTCATACTATCTAATTTTGAAAATTGTCCCTTTTCTGGAATATTTTTCTTTTCCATCCCACTTTATTGCAAGCTTTTATCAAGCCAAATTTTGTTTACATAACAAACACTTACAACAAGTCTGAATAACAGAAAAAGTAAACCCTACAGTTAACACTAGCTGTATTTCACATGAGTGAACGACACACAACTAGACCCCTTCTGTTGGCACTCTTCACATCAAGATACCACTCGATATTTAACCATTAAAATCACCCTTCTGTAGGCACATGAAAGTCCATGGGCATGAAAAACATTTGATTTGATGTAATGATACTTGAGACAAATATTTATGCAAAAATTAATCAATTAGACACTTTGTGATTCATAGTTTTCAATGTCTAAATGCTAAGCACTAACATGACAGGGATTTTCCATTGGGATGATTCATTTGAGTTGTGGTTTTTGCATAAAATTTGTGACGACTCTCAGCTGATCTTTAAGGCTAGACTGTAGCTCCTTGGGGTGGAGTACTTCTGGCTTTTCTAAGACTTTTACAGTAGATCTTGCTGCAAAATTGATCTGCAAGAGACAGAGTAGAAAATGGTGGTAACCACAAAGAAAAGGCTATATGACATGTGATAATATTGGATGAGTGATTTAGAACAATTATTTGTGATGCTCAAAAAAATAAATATCTAACATTTCATTCTCCATCAAAGATATTATGCAGCAAAGTGTCAACCAATTCATAAATAATATTATACAGGCAATTCTCGATTGGTGCATCAAGATGCCAAGCATAATTTCGAAAAACAAGACAAAAATGTGTTTAAGTTTTGGCAGATACATAACAGTTAAGTATGTGCTCTACAAGTGGAAGCAGTCCACGGGGAAAAATACCTATTTTCAGAAAAAAAGACTTGCAATTTCCAAACAAACCATAGTTAAGGCATTCAAAGGGCAGGCCTCGTTGTGCTCTTACAGAAGCAGATCGTCACCCTCTTAGCAAATAGTAACTTTCAAGTTGGTTTAGCTAATGCAATGATATAAGGTATCATCAATAAACCATTTATAGTTCCCGGGTTGAACATGAAGAAAAAAATGTTTAAGGGTTCACGTATTTGAGTCAATCTTATTTCTACGTATTTGAGTCAATCTTATTTCTACCTTTCCTTGTTCTCCGCTTCTTAAAAGCCGGGCAATATTTTTTTCTAGGCATCATAATCATATTGCTAGGCAATTGTTCTCCGTGTAAGAACCACATATCCAAAACTTTTCTCCTATAAATATGCAGTTGGAAAAAGCAAGGAAGTAGTACAATAATCATCTAATTCGACTTCCTCAGCATCTTGCTTATTCGAGAGATAATCCTTAGTTGTGCACCTTTACACCTACCATTCCTTGCGTCTAACGAATTAGTTACCAGCAAATGTGTCAAATGAAAATACCAAAGGTATGAACCCAAGTTAACATTTAAATTTATGACGATAATTCTGCTATGACGATCGACGACATAGGCAGTCAGTGAGGAGACACTAGGCACAGTACCGGAGCAGCTTCAATGAAAAGCTAAATTCACAACTTAATTTTTTATAGTTGGTTTTTAATTCTTCCTATATATAAACAACCTAATCCGACATGAAGCTATTACCTCAAACATAAAATCCCTTTCGTAGTAGATACAATCATAGCATTTCACCAATGGAGATGATCCAATACAACAAACATAACATGCACAAGTTTTGTACAAATCAAAATCAGTAAAATTGGTAAGCCAAGAACAAACAATTCTACTACTTAATGAAATATAATTTTTCTTAAGAAAAAGTTGATAGCATCCATACCGAACTTGAAGCCGTTTTGAAGAAAGCTTTTGCTAGAGGCACTATGCAAAACCTTTTGAAAATGAAACGAAAAGAACCAAAAACGACAGAAAAAGATGATTAAACAAAGCAATTCCCATTATTTGATTCGATAGGGGAAGAAAGAGGGAAAACTTACATTCCTCGGCCACCAGAAAGGGCTTCTTCCGATGGGTCTTTCCATTCATCAAAGCTGCACTCAATATGAAACATATAAATAAAATTCTTGGAAATTTCAAAACTAAAACAGCGAAATTACATATACAGAGAGAGAAGAAGAAGAAGAAGAAGAAGAAGATTTGAAGGTCTTACACCCAGCCATAACGGCGGTCGAATAGCAGGCGTTTCGAAGATGGTTTGCTGTTTGTTAACTCCATTCACGACTTTTGTTTTCCCTTTCCCTTTAAGCTCTTCTCCTTCAACCTTTTTTTTCCCCAATTTTCTTCCACATTCCACATCAGGGGTTTGGGTTTTGAATTGCCTAAATTCACTATTTGACCCTTATATTTTATCAGTTTTCTCATTTTGCTGCTCATTTATTTTTTCTTGTCTATTTTGTGCATAAACTACCATTTCCCCTCCATTTCATCAAAAAAAAAAATCCAACTACAAGCTAACGTTGAAAGGGATTAAATTATCAAACTTCTTAAAATCTAGATTTATTAAATATATAAATTCAAAATTTAAAGAGAAAGAAGGTCTAATTTAACTAATATTTTGTCATTGATTATCCATAAAAACACAACATAATATCAAAATTAATCCCAAAATGTTACTAACCTACTACAAGAAAAATATATATCTTCATGGATATCATATTTTTCTAAATCTGAAATTCAATGAAGATTTAAGATGAATTCCAATTTTTTTGACAGTCTTCAGTAAATTATGTCTGCTCCTTTGCCTACCAATTACCCTACACATCCAAAAAAAAAAAAACTCAAACTCCTCCATCCAAAACTCCACAAAGAACTCAAACTCCTTCAAATTTACAAGGAGAGAAAAATCAGTCCCAGGAGAAATTACACAATTTGGGAAATATTAAGAATTGGAATTGAATATAGTTGTTGATGAAAGTATGAAGTTCACTCATAATTCGATTTCTTTTGTGTATAATTTTAATATACCTATTTCTGAGAGTAAAGGGATAGAAAAATGTATAAGCCATCGTATACAAAGATACGCTGTATATGAGAAATTAATGCCTTATTAAAAAATTTAATTGCTAAAATTCATAGTATTCAAATTTCACAATCAATACATGAATAAAGGACCCTTGGTGAAAAAAAGGTGATTGATGAAGAAGTAAAGGCCTTAAAATCAGCAACACTTGGATTCTTGTCAAGTTACCACCAGGAAAGAAAGTAGTGTGATTGAGGAAGAAATAAAGGCCTTAAAAATTAGTAATATTGAGGTAAACTTAATGAAATCACATACGTAAATGTGAAGGATTAGTCACGTTCTACGAAAGATTTTAGGCAGTCTTCCCATATCACTTACTAACATCTTGAGGTATACTTAGTTAAATTTGTTGATATATCGTAGAACCCATTTGGTGAAGATATTAGTCGTATGTTATGAGCTTTACTCATATTTTAGTAAATTATAGATTTATTCATTTGTTAAGAGAAGAATTGTTCATTCTATTATGTATTAGTTTCAGATACGTTCGTTAATACTTAAATAATTAACTTCATTGTTGATATTTTTTCGTATTCAAAATTATCTATTTATTTGTATTATTAGGGGATAATTCGTAATGCAAACAGTGGAAGACTATTTTTAGAGATCGAATTATTCAAATTTAGGGAGTAGTCGTATTGGATAGTTGTAATTTTACAATCTTACTCCTATACTACTATACAATTGGGAGATTAATTTTATTATTGTTCTTTCTTAACTATTAATAACACATATATAATAATACAATTGCTCAAACGGAGAATTTAAATATATATATATATATATATATATATATATATATATATATATATATATATATATACTCTTTTAACTGCTAAAAGTCTTTTTACATTGCTCTGATTGCAGATTACAAACATAATGGGCAAGCAATGGGAGCTCAATGATTAAGAGGGTCTGATGCAATGCACGTAGCTTAGGTGTAAATGTGTCATTTTCAGTACATGGCAACATGTCTTGGCCTATTGAAGCCACGTTTCTTAATGCTAAGTGCCATGTGACATAGTCAGACCAAACTCATTATCTTTATTATTGACTTCTTAATTTATTAACAAATCTTTCACATGAGACTGTTGTATTCTGCCACCTCTCCTACCTGCATGCAATTTAGGTTCACTTTTCTCAAAAATCTGAAGCACACTTGTCATCTCATTCCATGGCCATGTTTCAACCCTCTTATCCAATTGGTTGCACCCATAATTCCCAACAACCTATTTATTTGTGAAATTGGACCTAGGTTTACTCGTGTATATATAAACCCTAAGTTTGCATCATTTTCCAAACTTACTTCTTCTCTTCCCATTCGATAAATTTCCATAACTTGCAAATATGGAGTGGTCTCCTCAAGATGCCATGAAAGCTTATTTGGACACTCTTCATCTTGTAAGTTGTTTTTTCTTTCTATTTCCTACTTAAAAAACATATTTATATTTATTAATTTTAAATAAATATGTGTAACTCAACTTAATTCAGATCGTGGGATTAATCTTCTAATACTTTATTAGTCTGAATGTAGTAATAGAAAGTAGATATCAGATTGAGCTAAACTTATACTAAATTAAAGTAGAGTAGTTAATTTTTTATTTCAAATTATTATAGGGACTAAAATTAGAATTGTACCGAATTAAGAATGATTTTGTGAAGTACCAAACGAAATTTTCAGTTCACTTTCAGTCTTTCACCAATATCCATATAATTTGTTTTATGGTTAAATTATGTATTTTGTCTTTTAATTATCACTTTGGTTTGTTTTGGTCATCTAATTTCTTAAATCATTTTTAAATCATCAATAATGTTATATTTTAATTATCCACTATTAAAAAATTAACAGTAATATGTCAAATAAATTTATCATATTATTATTAAAAAAAAATCACGTAAGTAATTCTATTATGTTTTTAACGACAAATGATAAAATGAAGAGAAAATAACCTCAGTGACCAAAAATCTTAGATAATATACGATTTTGACCAATTTTTTTTTTGATTTGCGAAAATGACCAACAAAATCGCAATGCGATCTCTAATTCGCATTGCGATCTCCATTATCGCAAATTCGCGTTGCATTTCGCGTTGCAATAGTTGAAAATCGCATTGCGATTTTCCATTTCGCGTTGCGATAGTTGAAAATCGCAACGCGATCTCCACTATCGCAAATTCGCGTTGCATTTCGCGTTGCGATAGTTGAAAATCGCAACGCGATCTCCACTATCTCAAATTCGCGTTGCATTTCGCGTTGCGATAGTTGAAAATCGCGTTGCGATAGTCTACAGTTGTTGTTGCGATTTTCCAAATTCGTTGCGAAAATTCATTGTGATAGTAAAAAAAAAGATTTTGTTTCTTAAGAATTTTCTCTAAAAAGATAGTATCCGCGCGGACGTGTCGAAGACACGTATTACCACGACCACAACCCGAGACGGACGACGGCGGCGGCGGCGGCGCGCAAGAGTCCCCCTTGTTCTCTATCACTCAACAAGGAAGTGGGAAAGCCAAGCCTTAAATACCATTCCCAATAGTGTTTCCAATACAATGTGGGATTGAGCATTACCAACACTTGTTTCCAATACAATGTGATTATTCAGGAAACAATTAACAATCATGCACCTTAAAACAACTGAATCATCAACCAATTGTATTAGTATTATACGATTAAATATGTCATAATTAAAAGTCAATCTACAATCAATCGCGATTATTGCAATTTTAAGCAAAACATTCAAAAATAATATCACTATTTAAGGCTCAATCCCACATAGTATTGGGAACAAGTGTTGGTAATACTCAAATCTCACATAGTATTGGAAACACTATTGGGAATGGTATTTAAGGCTTGGCTTTCCCACTTCCTTGTTGAGTGATAGAGAACAAGGGGGACTCTCGCGCGCCGCCGCCGCCGTCCGTCTCGGGTCGTGGTCGTGGTCGTGGTCGTGGTCATACGTGTCTTTGGCACGTCCGCGCAGATACTATCTTTTTAGAGAAAATTCTTAAGAAACAAAATCTTTTTTTTTAACTATCACAACGAATTTGGAAAATCGCAACGACAACTGTAGACTATCGCAACGCGAAATGCAACGCGAATTTGCGATAGTGGAGATCGCAATGCGAATTAGAGATCGCATTGCGATTTTGTTGGTTATTTTCGCAAATCTAAAAAAAGTTGATCAAAATCGTATATTATCTGAGATTTTTGATACTGAAGTTATTTTAAAATCAAAATATAATATTAACTATGATTTAGAAAAGTAATTGAATGACAAATAGAATCAAAATAACAGTTGGCAGACTAAATACATAATTTATCTTTATTTTATTTCTTAAACATGCAAATATAAAACATATATCAACTGTCTCTCACAGCAAGGATGACTGTAACGAAGATGACAAGGCAAGAGTGATAGAACCCAAATGCATGGAGTTGATATCAGCCATGCAGCCGGCAAAGGAGCTAAACGAATACTCGAAATCACAACACAAGGCATCACGCCATTAACGATCGCACTCGCGGTGGCCGCAAAGCACACCGGCGGTCAACTTATTTGCATTCTTCCGTCCCCACAATCATCGCACCACATCGATCATGGACAACAACAACAACATTCGAACTCGGTAACGAAAACTAAACTCCATACGGCTGATCTTCAACGATTCATAAAGTGGATGCATGCCGGCAGCACCCCTTGCGAGATTACGAGGCAAATAACGCAGCTGCAGTTGAACAAGGTAGATTTTGTGGTGATTGATTGCAGGTTCGACGATGATTACTTGAAACTAATGTTTAAACAGTTGGATGGCGATGTGATTAAAACAGGGTCAACAGTGATAGTTCATAACGTTGATGATAGGAAAGATGGATGGGTTTGCAGATTGGGTCAACTTTTGAGGAAAAGGAGAGTGGAATCTGTAACTCTTCCGAAAGGAGAAAGAACTGAGATGACCAGAGTTTTAGGAGACGAAATAGATTTCTCGTCACCCTTCACTATTAGTTTATATTTAATTTTGTGCTTTCTCATATTTAGGAGACGAGGTAATTCTACAGATCACTATGACCTACAATTGCATCACATACTCATCGTTGCACTATAATATAGCCGATTTAACAAACAATCGATTTTTTCTTCGTTTTCTTTCTTGAACTATCTAATGAATTGGGAGCTTTAAAGAGAACAAAAAAGCACAGATACCACTAGGTATCTACTGAAAATTCTTTCAAAATCACCACCAAACAACAGTCCAATTTTTCATGATCAAAAGAAATTAATCTTTCATGAAAATTAAAGAGGATTTTTTCTTACGAAAAATTAAAAATAAATCTCTATTTTCGCACAACACTTCCATTGAATTAGAAGCAATGCAAATGACGAATTTTCTTGCTTTTTAAAGAACAACCTAAATACCAAAGAAAATGGACTAACTTTGCTGCAGAAACCTTGAAAAGATTGAAGAAAAATTGGAGAAGTTATGATGGGAAAAAAAAGAGAATTTTGGGAGAAAAGTTGGTGTTTGGAAGAAAACTATCAACTACGACTAGTAAAAGTTGATACGAGTCTACGCACCATTCTTTCATACCTATCAAAATAAATGTTAAGTCTATCAATAGTTTTTTAAGGATAATTCTCTCCTTTCTACCATTTATAACTTAACATGCGGTCAAACTTATCTCTTAAAATTATGTGATATTTCTATATATATTATATGATGTTTATATAAGTCTACGTACCATTGTTATCTGTAATATCTAATTTTTAGTGTTTCCAGATATTTTACTGTTGTTTCTATAATTGTATGAATAAGTCATATCGTTAGAAACTAGATGTATGATTAAGAATACACACGTATCGATACAAGATTAAATGTTGTTATAATTAATAACATGTGTAATGATGATATATGTTTATACTCATATCTCTCTGCTTACATTTACGATATTTGTTTATATTTATAAATTGTATAGAGTACAATAGAGTAGAATTGTGTCACTGAGCTTGTATTCAGAAGTTTTCATTTACATGTTAGTGGATTATGTTCTTATCAAAAGAGTGCCAACATTAGAGATTTATAGAGTATAATTTTTAATTTGTGTCGGTAGTATATGTATTCATAAAATCTTACGAGTACTTCAGTTTGTAAACTTTACTATTGTTTTAATTTATTTTTATTTATATTATGTCTTATTTGAAGTTTCAGTTTTTGTATAAATATTTGTATTGATTATATATGATTCGATTTTTATTTAGTATGGACTTTGTAGAAGTCTTAGATACATCCGGTTAGAAATTTTAAAAGTTTAATCTTTACGACTATTTCATTGGCCCCATATAACATCTTAGATTCATCATATATATTACGGTTTAAGGTATTATAATAATCATAAGAATATTATTTGGATCTAAACTGATAAATCTAATATCTACTATGCATGAATCCATATTGTCCATCATCTAGTTTCTGGGCTAAGCACGTTTGTACTCTGGACTGGACCATGCTCAAACAGTTGAGTTTCCCTCCAAGTAACATGCCTACATTGTTTTAAAGTGAAAGCTGAAGCAGAAAACCATACTTCTGTTACATCCAAAGACATCTTTGGTTTCTCGCAATTTTAGGATCCCTATCTCACAAAACCGTTGCATTTAGTTTCTCATTCTCTTCTCTTCACATTTCCTTATTTCATTTGTCTATTCTTTTTATAATGAATTTTCCTTGTCTGGGTTTTCTTTCATTTGAATTTTAACTTTTTCTCTATAATCCATAAGGTATTTGTAAGAAAATACTGTTAACTTCTTTTCTTATTTGTGTGTTCCTTCTGATCATTCTCTTTAGATTTAGACTGGTTTATTGTTGTCACGCCTTTCATAAATTTGGTGTTTCATATGGGGAAAAAAGTTGGAAAAACAAAACAAAGGAGATTTTATTCTCAATAAACGGTTTTAGATTATTGGTGGGGAAATTGCAAATGGTTGAGAAGAATTTGAAAAGAATATTGACCTGGGAATCCCATGATTGCATCATGGCGACCCCCTTTGTTTTAATGCATGAGAAGAACATCATAATTGACGAGGTCTAGAGCTATTCAAGACAACAAGGGACTATTGAGGACAGATTATGGGCTGCATGTTCTCACAAGAACCCCAAGGTGAGAATGTTCACGATAACGACAATGAGAAAGCCGGGGAGAAAAAGAACGATGACGACAATGGTGAGAAGGGGGATGGTTCAAATACAGAAGGTGACAAGGAGGGAGTTTCGGGGGGATGGCCGTCATGGTTGGCTTCAGTTGCAGGGGAAGCCGTTGATGGATGGCTACCACGGAAGTCGGACTCTTTCGAGAAGTTAGAAAAAGTAACTTGTCCTCCTCAAAGTTTTTTCTTTCACATGTCTCTTTATTATCATTTCCATTTTTGCTTTTCCTTGACTTCCATTCGGTTCTTATATGGTACCATTGGATCAATTCAACTATCTAGAGAACCTATGTATATAGCTAGTTAAATGATTTAACGATAATCAAAATCTCACCATCTTTTCATCATGAAATTTGGTGCACAATGAGGCTGTGATGTAAACATCATACTTATTTGTGAGAACATTTAGTTCATGCGTCCTTTGACTTGCCTGTTCTGCATATTCGAATTTGTGAATATGAGCTGCGCAATACATAAAAGATGATAATACAGATAAAGTTTTCATATGGATCAGGCATGGTTAATTGGAATACCAATTCTCTTTAAAAGTGCTAAATATGTTTAAGGTGTGGGAAAAATCTCTGGTGCAATGTTAAAAGTTAGATTAACAGCTAATTTTTGGTACTGATCACTACAGAATCTACAGATGAGCATCATTAATCATTCATGCATTCATGTGGGTTAAATATCCTGAGGAGTTTCTATATACATGCGTGCAGGTGGATGCATACTGAAATGGTCATTCAAATTTAATTTGTCTTTGTGTTGATGTTTCCAGTTTAAAAGCAATAATTGACATATTGCAAGAGCTTCATTCTTGCTTATTAGCTGGTGAATATGAATTGCAGTAAATGTGGGTAGGGCATGGCATTTGATGTGGTTTAATGACATCGGAATTTTAAGTTGTTGTCGTTATATGTATTAGACCCTCTTTATTTCTGCAAATATTTTTTAGATTGTGTCACGTATGGCTGTCAAAGAAATTAGTTCGCCAAAAATGTTAAACTAGCTGGGGCCTAGCATGATGTTTTTGCCCATTCTGACATAGTAAGTTCCATATGCAGATTGGACAAGGAACTTATAGCAGTGTATACAAGGCCCGTGACCTAGAAACAGACAAAATTGTCGCCATGAAGAAGGTTCGGTTTGTTAATATGGAACCACTTAGTGTTCGTTTTATGGCTAGGGAAATCATCATCTTACGGAAGCTTGACCACCCAAATGTTATGAAGCTTGAGTGTATAGTCACTTCAAGGATGTCTAGCAGCTTGTATCTTGTTTTTGAGTACATGGAGCATGACCTTGCTGGGCTTGCAGCAACTCCTGGTATCACTTTAACTGAACCGCAGGTACTCCCCTCTCCATTTATTATTTGTTTTGGATAATATCTTGTTTAACTGGGTTTATCTTTAACTTGAAGTGTTCCGGTAATATGGTTTATGAAACGTAAATATTCATGCTTTCTATTTCCTTTTCCCCCCTTTAATTTTCTACATTTCAAGCAATGCCAAATCGATGTTAATTTGATGGACAGTTCAATATGCAAGTGCTACATCCATACACTTCATATATAGAGATAAAGTAATCTTCTGATTCTCATTACAACTTTTTTCTTCTGTCATTTTTCTTATAATGCTAATACAATATCTTACTCGTGTTATATATGTTGTTGGTCTTATAAGAGACATATGTGATTTTGCTGTAGATTAAATGTTACATGCAACAGTTGTTTCGTGGCATTGAACATTGCCATAGCCGTGGTGTCCTGCATAGAGACCTCAAGGGCTCAAACCTTCTGATTAACGACAATGGAATTCTTAAGATTGCAGATTTTGGTCTGGGTGCAACTTTTCAGGTTGATCAAAAGCAGCCTCTAACAAGTCGAGTCGTAACTCTTTGGTACAGGGCACCTGAGCTTTTGCTTGGGGAAACTGAATATGGAGTTGCTATAGATTTGTGGAGTGCTGGCTGTATCCTTGCTGAATTATTTTTTGGGAAGCCTATTATGCCGGGAAGAACAGAGGTAGCCTCTCTTTTATGTTTTGGGATATGACTGCGAATTTGATTTTACATATCATTTCCAAATGCACTTTCATTTTAGTTCTCGTCTATTATGAAAAGCAATGTGTATACATCAGCTTGCTTCTTAAATTCTTGATATGAATATTTTAGGTTGAATTTCAAAAGCCTAGATAAGACGGAAAGTGATAATGTCTACAACATTTTGATGAAAAGCTTATTCTTAAGTAGTTAAGTACTTTATTGATTGAAAGAATTTAATAGTTCTGCAATATGCTTGTTCAATATTTGAATTTTGAAAATGTTTTCCGACAAGAAAATGGGAAAATCCCGACAGCCAATAAGTTATCGAAGACATTTTTTTCTGTCTGTGGTTCCCGTTTTATTCTTAATCTGTCTGGATTATTGCATAATGCAAACTTTTCATCACTACAATCCATGCTCATTTTGGGAGCATTCGCTTCATTAGGTCTTGCTCCTGCATTTTGACATTTGTGTTGGTTATCTGCTCGAAGAAGTTATGTCCATCAACAACTCACTTAACCTAGAAAGGCTCCAATAAACAAGATCTAATGACGTTATGATAAGAAAAAATGTAAAGTTAATGGTAGGGTTGAAGGAGTTTTTAGTTCTCTCATGAAATATTGCGCTGAATGAAGAGAAAATATTAGCTAGTTTGAGATTAAGGCTGAGTAATTAAAGTGTGTTTATCGAAGTTATTAGTAGTTTCTTTAGCTGAATTAACTCCCTAAGAGATTAATATATGTATCCATAATGTTCTATATTTCTTCGGCGATAGATTTTGTGATTATTTCCAGGTGGAGCAAATGCATAAGATCTTTAAGCTCTGCGGTTCACCCTCAGAGGAGTATTGGCAGAAAACAAAACTTTCCCATGCAACTAGCTTTAAACCCCAACAACCTTACCAGCGTTGTCTTGATGAGACGTTCAGAAACTTCCCTGAGTCTGCCTTGTCTCTCGTTGATAAACTCCTTTCAATGGATCCGGAAGATCGAGGATCTGCTGATTCAGCACTTAGCAGTGAGGTATTTAGACAACCATCTATATGCCTTTTTATGGCTGTTTGGTATTTTTTTTCGAAATACAACTTTTATTATTTTTCTCTCCTCTTTAGTTCTTCACATCAGAGCCGTTACCCTGTGATCCGTCATATGTACCAAAATATCCTCCATGCAAAGAACTAGATGTCAAACTTCGTTGCGAGGAAGCAAGAAGGTATGCTTTTTGTGTCCCACTTGTTTCTCTTTGAAAACTTTCTCCATTTATGAAACCCATGCACACTCAAATGCATGACATACAAAATGATGAGTAACCGTGAGTCTGTGACAGAAAATGAAGATTTTGAACGAAATTTCTAGAAAAAAAAATCAAAGACAAATCATTTCAATTACTTTTCCCTCAAGTGTTACTGAGACTGTTTGTGAGATTAAATTTTGGTAGGTTGGAAATTGAAATGGTTAGTCATATAAGGAAGCAGCCTGAATAAAGGAAAATATGTTTTACATGCTAACCTATACTTACCATTACATTATATATTCTATTTTTTTTTATAAATTGCTTTTCTATGTTCATTACATTTTACTTGTTTCCTGTTTATGTGTTTCGTATACTGCAAATTTTAATACCATTGTCATAACTCTGTATAGTCTTATGATGCATATGTCCCATGCTGATGGATTGTTAATAATGGAAAAATGCGAATCACAAGATAGACCTTCCACAACTGTCTTTTTCATCTAGGGAAACCTTTTTTCCCCTTTTGATTTTGTGTTCTCCCATGTAACATTAGAAAAAGAGCAGAGGCTGTAAAGAGGCGAGGAGCTGAATCTATTAAAAGCGGGTCAATGGATTTTAAGGGCGTTCGAACACCAGAATTCATTGCACAAGGACAGTCAAAAACAAGGATCGCTCATATTGAGAGTGGTGCCTCTGGCTTCCAGATTGATTCACGCAAGGTTGCTTTGCAGAATGGTTTATCTCAATCCACTTCAATGATCCACCCTAGTGCTGCAGCAACATGGAATAAGGCAGGTCCTACATTAAAAGAATCACTAATGCCTCAGGAAACTGAAGCTTCTGATAATAAAGAGGATACAACTAACAATCATCCTGTTTCAGTAAGTAACCGACTCTTTCTGCCTGCATTTCCTTATTCTTAACTATTTTTTCCATCATCGTCATCACCATCATATTTTGGTCAGATCATCATAATCGTCGTTACAAACATTGAACTAGATCCGGAACTCAATACATGAATTCACTGGCTATAATTAGCTTAATGGAAAATATTAGATGTTACATCTTACTAATTATGAAATTTCCACCAACAATGAGTGCCGTAATTTGACAAGTTCTAAGCTCACTAAATGAAATTCTTTTTAAACTTGTTTACAAGTATCTAACATGTTTAGATGGTTTTATGTGAACTAGGTATGTCAAATTTTGATTTTCAGATAGAAATCTCTAACGCACACATGCAGAGTTTTATGGTTTTTGATCAGAACTGGTCCTAGTGTACATAGAGACTATCACGTCTTTGCAACAAATGGATAAGCATCATTTGTACAAGAAATTTGCAAACTTTAATCTGTAAATATCAATAAATTGTATTTTGGCCAATACCTTTGATTGTGAGATTGCAGATTATCAGATTATTATTATCTACCGTGTTCCTCCTATCTGATATGATCATCCGTATATTTGTTTCTTCTTTTTCTCTGCATTCATCCCTCCTAACTGGTATTCTGTATACTTGTATGGTGTCTGATTCTTATGTTTTCAGCTGTGTAAACAAATTCTTAAATATGTCAAAATCCTGAACCCGAATAAGATGCGTGTATTAACATGTTGTGTTCATTGAATTGATGTCGTGTTTATTAAAAGTGTTTTATTCGTATCGTATTTTATATCATGTCCAAAATTACTGAGTCTAGTTCGTTGTTTACTAACACATTTCCTCTAGTATATATTCAAAATTTTCTCATCTATTCCTTGGCTGTGTTATTGCAGAGTTTTTTAACAAGGAAAAACAGGTTCCACTGCTCTGGACCACTGATGCCTCCTGGGGGAAATATTGACGATATACTTAAAGAGCACGAGAAACAAATCCAGCAGGCTGTACGTAAAGCACGTCTTGAGAAAGCCTGAACTAATAGAAGTCACAACATTCACAGCGGAAACATAACGGAGGATTTTTGGACAATCATTCGTTAAATGGTTTGATAGCTGCTTCCTTGTGGAAAGCTGGCTTTAAGGTTGTTTGCTGGTTGCTTCCTTGTGAGAGGCTTTCTCCAAGTCCAAGTTTGTCTAACTGTTATCACAGGCAAATCCTAGGTTCAACCCTCGTAAACTTATTTCGGTTCATAGCCGACAACACAGTGAGATTCCTTAGAATATCTAAAAAGAGAGCATACATTTGTGGCATCTTGTTTCCTTTGCTGGAAGATGTTATCTGATCCAACGTTGCACGGTGAACTGATGCCAGGTGGAAGGAACGAAGAAGAGAAACGGTTTAAATGTTTTCTTGGCGACAAGCTGATTATTGTGCTGTAAATACCAGGCAAAGTCTAGCTAAATAGAATATCCAACATTAAAAACTATACAATGATTTCAACATTGTGAACCAAAGTCTTAAACATGAGAATTTTAAATCAGTAGCTATCAATCTACTGTTTGTTGAGTAATATTTAGCCGCAGCACATAATAGGTATTTCAAGCTATATATGATCACCAATACCATTTGTACTGTGATTGTCATCATCAACAGCTTCCTCAATTAATCTCGCTATATCCCCACCAATTTCGTTTGGCAGTATCATATCACCCCAAGATGTACGGGATTTTTTGTCCTTGTTTTTGATATTTTTATGTTTGTTTTGCAATTTATGTTAAAAAAATTATTATTGTTTCTCTGATAAATTATGTATAATTTAGTAATACTAATACTATTGCATTGTATCAAAAAATTGTTGTTGCACAATAGATGAAGGTATAGTGTAAGGTTATTAATAAGGTGGTTATGGCTTGTAAGGGTGTGTATTTTCGGATAACTGGGTTTGAGCTTGGTTAAAATCTTTTAAAGGCCTATTTTTTTTTTGAATTTTCGAATAATCTGAAATTAAAATTTCACTGACCCGTATCTAATTTGAATATCTGATTTTTCTTGGATATTCGGTCTGAATGATTCAAAAATTAAAAATCGGATCGGATATCCAAATTTTCATATCAGATCATATCTTTTTATACACCCCTATTAGTTTGTGGTTCACTTTTTTTTTTATGAACGGAAAATCATAAATTAGGGAAAAAGGAGGGGAGTCTATATTTTTTTGGTCAGTATTTTGTATTGTATCTGTCTTTTTTATTATTATTATTTATATCATCTTCTTGAAACTTGCAACTGTCTTAAGATCAATTCTTAGGTTGTGTTTAGTTTTGTTCTTTATTATGTTAGTGAGACCCCCGATTTAACCCGTGCTCTTTGAGCTTTCTAACGATAAGCAAAATGATATAACACTTATCCTCTAGAGATTATTATAATTTGACGTGTTATCTTTTTATTTGTTCTGGTATTTTAGCTTTTTGTTTCGTTTATTTTCGTGTAATTTTTTATTCATTTCTTTCTGTGTTATGGTTCACCCTTTTTGTTTGGACGTAGAACTATGTCTTGCATCTTATCATAATGAAGCATCCTACTTTGGTCAGCTCCGATAAGCGAGTGGACACATATCATTCTTAGGCATCTCTACGATCTCTTTAGCACTGACCCAACTATGGGGGAATCTCTGCTTGTACAGATGACGGCAACAAACCATGAGAAATCTTGGTGGATCACCTTTTTTTTATTTAAGTCGAGAGCCACGATTTCACAAGACATATCTCACCTGGCATATCAGTGCTTCAAAAGTACTCACATAGGTCATATCGAGAATAACAAGCACTAGACCCCATAACCTTAAATTATTACAAGCTCTTAATTGAGAGAGATGATACCAATTGAGCTATTTGTGTTGGGGGTCCAAAACATAGATGCTTATTAAATTTATCTTCTAGAAAAAAAAGAGAGGATTCAAAAGAAAATTTGTTTTGCATACCAAACTAGTTGCAGTTTTAGCTTAAATACTAAATACCATAATTTAAAAAAAAATCAACTTCAGTACATTATAGTTCAATGATCAAAGTACAACATTAGTAGCAGTGGACATAAAAGTCTGAAAATTAAAGCAAATACAATAATAAGTAGCATCATCCATTCTCAATCATCCACCTTGGATGGAGAAGGAATCAGTTCCATACCATAGATAAATATACAGCAACAAGTTCCTAGTGACAGTTCTAGAGGGAGCCTGTGTTGAGGATCACCCAAGTTACTAACCATGGTTGTCGATTGGTACGTTAGAAGAGAAGAACCCCAAGAAACCAAAATATCTCCTATAGGGTTACATGCAAATGCTTTGACCTCCACATCCATTCATGGAGTTCTTATCATGATGAAAATATTAGAGAAAAAACAAGCTACGTTGATGAATTTACAAAATAAACAAGCCAGGGTTAGTTTTTTTTTTACGTAAACATGATCTTCCCTTTGCCTTAGGGAAGATGGTGATTGTTTTAGATATATTATTACATTAAGAACAAAAGCATTTTAAAAAATATATGACCACATGGTCCTAGTTTTTAAACCCTAAAAACTAGATGTCAATGCACACACAAAAAACCTTGTTGCTAAAACTGCCTCATTTTCAAGAGGTGATTAGCCATTTAAAAAAATTGAAAATGAGTGGCTTGCTTTTTGTTGCTGAATTTACAAATTTTGCACACCATTTTTCTGTTTATTAGCCTTGCCTAGGCTAAAGGTTAGAAGAAAAAGTAATCTGTTTTAATTAGCCTTTCCATGGGCTAATGGTGCAAAAAGTTTTCTCAACTTTGCTGATCCAATTAGCAGAAGTTGGCATTTAGATAAAAAAAATGCTTTGCTTGTCTTCAACAAACCATTGTTGATAAAAAGATGCAATTGAAAAAAACATGCATGATTCTCCATTTTTTGGAGGTGATTAGAGTTAGATAGAAATAGACGGAGAAAAGGAAAACCATGGTTAGGCCCAAGGTTGAAACTTTAGAGCAGATTGGAATGAATCTTCTGGGATGAAGAGCCATTGTCACACCTGTTGCAGAGCAAATATACATGATAAAAACACAACCCTAATTCTTAAACTTTAAGATAGTATAGCAGATACTGTTTATTTCAGGAAGTGTGGGGTTTTAGTAGCACAATACGAACCTTATTGCAAGGGTGGAGTAGGTGCAAGAGCCACCGGTGCACCAAAATGCTGTGGATAGCTCCCGGTTGAGTAGTGAAACAGGTGATGTGGAAAATGGATATTGTATCCTTGGCCGGAAGGGCAAACAGTGCCGGCCATTCCTTCTCCGAAAAGATAAGGGTAGAAAGCTGCTCCGGTACCGCTCATCAAGCCACCACCATACACTGGATATTGGCCAGCGGCCCCTCCGTACACATTATAGTAGTTCTGAACCATGACAAATAGCACTATGATGCATATTTCTCTATACATGTGGTCTCTAGTGATGTAAACTAGGAATGTGTATAAACAAGTAAATCATGGTGTACAAACCGTGGGGTAATTGGAATAATCAGGCGAGCATGGAGAGTAGCTGTAAGAGTGTAAAAGGGAAAAACAGTTAGGAAAGTCATAGTTGAAGAAATAATAATAATGTGATTAAAAATAATAATAATTTGTCTGTATTTATTTTTAATTTTTCAACAATAAAAGAAAAGGCATACCCATAGACATTAAAAGGAAATCCTGGTTGGACGGCATAATAATGAGATGGGAAGGTTGCTGCCGAAGAAAACGTTGTTGCTGTCGGCAGACATTTCATTCCCCTCGAATTCCTTCCTCCTGCACCAATCTCTATTTTAGCATTTTTTTTAAGAATATTCTTTTGGTATATTACCTATGCAAAGTCCGTTATGTTGAAAGCATCTTATATACACGTAGTACTAACGAGTGTTAGATCAGTAAATATTGACAAAAGAATATTATTTTGGTATTTAATAATATTTTAGGTATTTTTTTGGCAAAATTGTCAAATAACTGTTATGTGATATGTAATGTCTACTATTGTAAAACTATAATCGCATTGGCAACAAACACCACAATCACATTTTCATACTATAATTTATCGCTTTTATGTATCTCTTACCGACTTTTTATTTTTATTTTTTGTTCTATTTACTGGAAACAGAATATTTTCTAGGGTACTGAAGATCAAGTTTTTACAGATAATACTAAATATAAACTCATATATTTATCATTAATCCTTACTCCAAACCCTAAATTCATTAATACTAAACCACAGACGAATCTCAAAGAAAAAAAGGTAGGGAAAGCAAGTACTCACCATGCTTTGGAGTAGAAGGTTTGGATCTTTGAACACCCAAGCAACCCAGATTGCAGTTAGCCCTTCTCCCATCGATCACCGGGGCAGCATCAACGCAAGCTCTCATGGCTGCTTCCGGTTCACGAAACGTCACCTATGTTAATAAATATGTAAAACCAAACAAAAATGGTCAAATTTCTATTTAACATAAAACCCATCACAAATCACTCACAAGATCTTCCATTTTACTCGAAGGATCTACTGATAAAAGAAATAACACTATGAAGAATTAAGAGATTAAGCGTACAAATCCATAGCCTTTAGATCTGCCAGTGGCTTTATCGGTGATGACGACGGCCTCCAAGATATCGCCGAATTGCTCAAAGTACTTCTTCATTGTATCTTTCTGGGTTTCCCAAGCCAGCCCTCCAACGAACACCTTAGTGAAAGTGGTATCACCGAATTGCCCAGTCATTTTTTGTTTGTCTCTGAAAATTATGAAACCAAGAGCAACTTATGATCTTTAGTTTCAGAACCCGAAAGAAGAAGAGAATATAGATCTAAGGGACGTGATGGATAATTTCTAGATTTGGAATGAATGGGAATGTGAGTTTGGTGGTGTGTCTTTTAAGGTGGAAAAAATGAAATGAAAGAGAAATGGAGGGAAGGAAGAGAAAGCAAAAGTTAAAGGCGAAAATAAAAAGAAGAAGAGGGAACACACACTCTATCTGTCTCATGATACGGACACGAATTATACAACACACCTGACTCCACTGCTTCTTTAGTCTATTTCCTCCTCTCACGCGCCTCTTTTTCACATTCCATGATGCAATTAAAAGAAATTTTGAATCAAGTATTTATTTTAATTGTTTAATTTGAGTTAATTAAGTAATGATACGAAACTAGACGAGTCTAATTTAAGTATTACTTAGCTCAATTTAATTTGAAAATTTGTGAGCTTATAATTATAAAGTTTAGCTTGAATTAAAAATAAAAAATTAAAATTTAATTCAATTCAAAAGCTCGTGAATTTAAAATTTTAAAATTTGAATCAAAATCAAAAATTGAAACTTGAATCGAACTAACAAAAAAAAATTCATTTCAAATGAGAGATTTAAATACTTGAAACCACAAAAATCTTCATTGACATAGCTAAGTGTCTTCGACGCGCCACTGCTGAAGATGGGGAAAAATAAATACTGAATTATTATGTCCGCCTAGCTGCACTTGTATTATTTTGAGGGAAGGAAAGAAATGACTAAATTAGGCTCATGCTTTAAACATAACCACGAGAATTACCATACATATTTGCAGGTATGAGCTGGAATGTCAGTAGTGGTAGAAACGGAACGGAGGGAATTTATGGGAACGGAGAGAAAACGGAGGTTACAAATCATAAGCACGCGGGAAGACAACGGTCAAACATCCAATTGCTTTTACAGGCCAAAAGTAAGCTACAAGAGCATTTACAATTTGAGACCAAGGAATGAAAATAATTATATTTTCATTCTGAACCCTAATATAATTTTATTTCATATAATTCCAAAATTATTGTATCAAGCATATTCTATAAATATAGTCGTTTTCAAAAAAAAATATATAGAGTTAAACAAATTAAATTTTATCACAATGTGGTTGAAAAGAATAATTATGTGAAGTGTACAAAGTTCATGTAATCTATAATTAAATTCCTTTTGACACGTTATCGGTCGTTTGATCGTTATTTTTGTTTATTTTTTTTAATGATAGATTTAACATCATCTCGGTTGATAAGATGACGTTTATTTGTTATCTTATTGGTTTTCTTACTTTGGACCATCATATTGGATTTCGATACGCGATTTGCTTTCGTAAATAGTTTTCTCACATTACTCGATTTTGATTTGCGATTTATCGGTGATCTTTAAATAGTTTAATCCCTTCTGTGATTTTTTTTTCATATATATCTTTTGTGGAAGTTTTTAGCTAGGTTTTTAACATTTTCCTTATATGATTATTGTATGATCTCAAGTGATCAGTATATTGTGTTAATTGTTATAAGAAAATGTCTTAATTATATGTTTAATTTATGACTACAATGATAAACCTTCATTATAATTTTAAATATTTATCTTTTTAATAAAATTAATGATTATATATATATAAGGTGATATCGATATGTATCTTCCATTACCAGCAAAACCAAATTTGTTTCTTCCCTTCCAAACCTGCTCCGAAAGAGAAGAAAAAAAGATATGCCGAGGAATATCATTATCAAATGAGATATTATTAGAAAAGTTCGTGAAAATTATATGTATTTTTATGCTCTCTCTATAAGGACCTTATATGCCTGCTTGCAGTTTTCTGTTTTGCTTCAAGCATTTGACATATATAATAATATACACAAAGCTGTTGGATCAAGCTATTTATTTTGCATTATTTGCTCAACCTTAAATAAAATATAAGCTTTTAACCACTGTTTTCTGCTTCGATTATAATACGTTAATTAGTCTCAAATGCTTAAATTACATCCTCAAGTTCCAAAGTTTATTTAATCATTTTAATAATTAAAAAAAATAGATCCGAAGTAGCCGGATGAATCTATTTATAGTTTTATTCCACATTATTTAAATATAAATATAAGAGAAAAGAGTTGCAAATCAAAATCTGCAGACAAATTGTTTGAATTGAATTGAAATAAGAATGTCAGGGAAAGTGAAGGGTTGGTTGAATCAAAAGATCGTGGATCCTATGGTCCAAATCCTCAAAAAGTAATTTCTTTTTTCTTCTTCCATTATTTATTTATTTATTAATTTATTATAGGTATAAGAAAAACAGGTTTATACATATGAAATGCAATTGCAGGGGAGCAGAACCCAAGCAATTGGCCTTCTCTATAGCTTTGGGATTTACTTTGGGGGTATTTCCAATATGTGGTAATATTTTTTCTTCTTCTTTTATTCCATATATATATATCTAAGTGAAGAAAATGAATGAAATGGCAATTGCAGGGGTAACGGTGTTGCTGTGTGGGATGGCGATAGCGGTGTTGGGATCATTGGCCAATGCTCCAGCAGTCATGCTTGCTAACTTCCTTGCTACTCCTATGGAATTGAGGTACTCTTTATTTTTTTAAAAAAAATATGCAATTTATTTAATTGATTAAATAAATAAATAATACGGAATTATGATGATATTTTTGTAATTATTGCGTAGCCTAATGGTGCCGTTCCTGAGGTTTGGTGAAGCACTGACGGGGGGAGAGCCTTTTGAATTAACATCAGATGCTTTAAACAAAGTAATTACAGGCCAAGCTTCCTCTGAACTCCTCTTTAGTATTGCTCGTGCTGTAAGTCTCTCTTCTCTCCTCTTTTTTTTTTACTTTATATATAAATGTTTTACTTTTTTTCTGAATAAATTTTCTTTTATATCGTAGTAATTATTTATCATATAACCAGAGGTTCAATCTCCTCAGAAGAACACCTGTGATAATAGATTGGTCAGTTGTTGTTGCCGACGATAAATACTTTAATTTGGGCCATATACAGTATACTAGAGTAGAAAAGAAAATGAAACTCTTATTACAAATCATGTTTTGTGTGCCTAATTAATTTATAGTAGTTTAATTAAGTCCACATTTGTATAATTTTAGTTTGTTTATTATGGCAATATGATTTGTTTAATGGTGATGAAAGATGGGCATTGTGTAATTTTATTAAACAAATGAATTGAAATGATTGGTGGGTGCAGTTATTAGGATGGTTTGTTGCTGCACCCATTATTTTGGGGACACTCTACCTTATGTTTTTGCCGATCTTCAAGTTCCTTGTCCCCAAGTTCAGCAGCGCTCCTGAGCAAAAAGACCACCATTCATGATTAGAAGCACCGGAGGGATGGATGTTTTGATATTTTGCAATTTAATTCTATGGTAAAGAATATGGACCGTCATTCACCATTACCATAATGTATACCTAATTATTGTAAGCTTAATTCATTCAAAGATAAAAGATTGTTTTGTCAGCTGCCTTTTTCAGATAAAAGATTGTTGGAAGCACAATGAAACTTAGGCACATTGTTTCTGTAAGGAGGACGCAACATTTTATATTAGGAGAATGAACTCCAAGCAAAAACTCAAAAATAAACCCCTATAGTATTAATGTATATTCCATTACTTTGAATAATTAATTTAATGTTATATTAATAAATTATAAAAATGATTAAATATTGTCAAACACGTAATTTTCATTATTCTGATAAAAAAAATTGCTTAAATACAACTAAGAGAGAATAAATAAATAAAAATTGAATGTGGATATAATAAAGAGCTTGATTTTGAATAAAAAGTTAAAAATGATGTATTATTTTATCATTAGATTGAGATTGAAAAGAACTTAAAGTTAAAGAATATTTGATAAATTGAAGAATGATATTTGAAAAAGGAAAAAATGATTTAATTCAAACTTGAATGGATTAATAAGAAATACTAGAGAATAAAGTCAAAAATTAAAAATTTTATGATATTGAGAAATATTAGAGACCCGATTATAAATATAAAAATTGGAGGCCCTGAGCAACTGCTCAAGGTGTTCCCTTACGAGGTGGCCCTGATAATAATTTGAAATAAAATATTCCTCCTAAGAGCCGGACCTGATAATAATTTGAAATAAAATATCCCCCTAAGAGCCGACTCTGATAATTTGAAATTTTTAGGGAGGCTACTGTCTCTATCAACCCTCCATCCCCTTTGGTCCATCTCTGGTTTATGTGTGTTCTCTTAAATCATTTGTTATAAAAGTAATGGACTAGTTGTTGCTCAACCTCTCTTTAAGGAACAATAATAATAAAATCGAAACTACACAAGTCGGTCCATGTTTGTTGTAACAAGATGCATATATATGTCAAATCTAGTTCATGTATAAACATAACAGATATCACTGCCCCATCACAAGTAAAATCAAATATTACACAGGTTCCAACAGAGGAAGACAAAATCTAGTCCAGCATGTCCTTGTTCGCATGCTATGTGGAAGCAGTGCCAAATACCTTTTATATAGCTTATACTTGCACTTCATCTATCCCACTCCAAATCAAGATGCTGCTTCGGGTTCACCTTCGGAGGACTCCCCTCGATGAATTTATGCGACTGATTCATCAACCAATCCCATCCGATGATGTGGGGCAACGCAAACTGTGCAACATTGCAAAACCAGCACAATCTCTATACAATGAATGTGTCAAGAAACAATATGACATGGCAAAACAAAAATAAATCAAGAAATTATGAATATCTATACTTGACCTGCAATAGAAATCAATCAACTGGTTCACTACAATCACTGGACTTAGTCACTTAACAGTAGGTTTTACATAAATCTCATTTTGCCCCTTGGAGGCATCCCAAGTTTCTGACCATATAATCCAAGGTTGGTGATCTAGGGACTGAGATCTCTCCAAGTTCAATCTAATCTCATCAAAATACCAACTTTTCACTATGTGCAATACCAATGATGATGAAAGACTCCTAAATTACCGGCTACAAAATCTGTTCTTTACAGTAATGGCACTGTTTCTTGCAAATAGTTTGGAAGTAATGTCCAGCTTTTAGAAGAAAATAAATAAATAAAAAGCCACAAAAAAGCTACAATGTTGCTTGAGAGAGAGCAACAATAGTGTTGAAAACAAAGAAACTAATTAGAGAGGGAGTACTTACTCAAAGAAACCATGTAGCTGTTACCACCATCAAGTGCTTTAATATATAACTTCTTGCTTACTTGACCAGCATTGCTGTAGCATAAATTATTTGTCAACTTAATAAGCTAACATATATATAGTACCGTAAATCTTCAAGTAAAACAAACTAAATAAGGTTTTCGAATGTAAGCTTTTCAAAAACAAAAACAAGAACCGGGAGAGCAAAGAACGCCATTGGTTCAACATCTTGGTGTTGGTGGATGGAGTGATGGTAATCTGCTCGGCCTCTTGCTCACAGTGAGTTTATACCCGCTATCAAAATTACTTTTAATTGCTCTTTTATTAGGTTAAAGTATTTTTTTTTCTAAGCTAAGGTGATCACAAAATAATATTTGTTCTAAATACTTTTAATCATTTGACAATGAACGTTCAATCACTTTTGTCGTCACTGGTGCTCGAACATATAACTTCTAAGAAAATATTTCTTTAACCACTAAGTTAAATTGGTTCGTGTCACATTTTAAAATAAGTTTTATGAACCAAAATATCATTTTTTTTAATTATTTATAAATATGCCACATTTTAAAGATTATATATTAAAATATTATTTATTTGAGTCACATGAGATAAGATATATTCTTTTAATCATGTTTGAAATATATTATTTTGATTTTAAATTTAGATTAGTGGTTTAATGCTGTATGAGGTTTTAGGGTTTGAGTTTTATTAAATTGTTTTTGACTGTTATGATTATTTTAAAGTTTGGGGGTGCTATGGGCTTATATAATATTATTACATCTATATTTATCAATATAATCATCAATTTAGCCATCAAGCATGTATATCAGTTAAGTCTCTTCAACATGCAATATATATACAATACCCAAAACATCCTATTTATGAGCGTCATAACACACAATAAAATTAATAGTACACTACCTTAGCTCAAAACATTAAATGAATGCTCCTAATTCAATTTCTCTAGCATTAGAAGTTTTTTTTTTCACTAATCAAATCACAAGTATGAGAGATTTTAATCATTTATAATAATGAGATAACATTAAGGACGAATTTAAAAACAAAAATATGTTCTAAACATTCTTAAATCGACCTTAAAGCCTAAGCCCTTTCTAGTTTGTGTACCCTCCCAAGCTCATTCTTAAAAAATGAGTGATATTGTTCTCATTTTGACGCCCATAGTTTTATAAAAATATTTTACACTTTCTTTAAGATGGAATTGCTCTAACAAGTGTCAAATGAATCCTTTAATTTCATGGGAAAAGAATAAGAAGACGAAAAAAAGATAAAGAGAAAAGGGTGGGTGAAAAGCTTTATTTTCCCTTCCCTCTAACCCACGGCTAACCTCACCAAATCAAGAAAGAAAATCAACTTGATTTTCTTAAATTGGCTATTTATCCAGTTGATCCCCAACCTTTAATCTCTTTTCAATTTCCCTTTTCTTTTCTAGGTCTAAATGGGCTAAATTTTCTCCCAAAGATTTCTATCTTGTTTCAAGAGTTCAATTACGTTTCTAAGTCGATTTAAAATTATTTCATGTCGACTCTCATACGTTAACTTGAAAATTCTAACCATTACAACGAATAATTCTTTATTTGATCAAGTTTATTTTTTGGGTCTAACCGTTTCCAATTTTAAATAAATTGAATGATATTTTATTTAAAACTGAATTGCATTTTTATATTCCATTATTAGTCTAACATATATCAAAGACGGACGAGAATTTGGCATAATCAATAATATGTTATGAAAATAAATGACAATTTCAATATTAAAATAATCAAATTGTATTAAAAAAGTGTTGAACTATACCAATTTTTAATTACATTAAAAGGGTTCAGAAAATTGAAGGAGGTGAGGAAAGGGAGTAATCTTTTGTCCCATGTTGAAGGTTTTATTCCAAAGTCAACTACCAACCAACTTAAGCTGTAATGCAATATGTATGAGATAAACACAAGCGAATGCACCCAAAAATAATGGACCACCGTTCCTCATTATCGTGCATGCCTTCGGGATGGACCTAGAGGAGGCGGTCGTTATTCTTAAAATTTTTAAATTTTTATATATTTTAGATATTTTTTGTATTATTAAAAATATATTTTTACGTTCCTAAAATTTTATATGTTCATCCTCTAACATGAAATGTTAGATTCGTCCCTGCATGCCTTGATTATTTATTCCCTTTACTCAAACTTCTATATTGCGTCAATGACCCTTTTATCTAGGACTTCCTTCCAATTATACCAGGATAGTTCTACTTTTCGGTAGCTTAATTTAAGGTAAAAAAAACAGTGATTTTAGGACGCTGAAAATATGATAAAATCATAATACTTTAGGTTGAGCGCAACCTAAAATGTTTTATTTTTACTAACATTTTTTTATTGAACTTAAAATGTTACGAATAATGTAATATTTTTTGTTGTCAAACGAAAATGTCAGTAAAAATATAACATTTTAAGTTATGCCTGACCCAAAATATTATGATTTTTATCACATTTTCAGTTGCGTCCAAAGTTTCCGCTTTCAACATTAGATTAGACTGTCGCTCCTTAAACTTCCCTATTATACCACGCTTTTTTTTTCTCTGCACGAATAAATATCTATAAATACGAGGTTTTGGATTTGTCCAACTTGTATGCTATAAAGACTCGAAATCCGGAGTGGTTCTTCTTTTGCCCGCTCGATCGGAAGTACCCAAACGGAAACATGCACAACTGATAATTCTAAAAATTCACGAGCAGGTTGATGTCATCTGAACTTAATGATACTTCATATGGAGCAGGTAATGGCGATATCGAGCAGGTTGCTGTCATCTGAACTTTTATGGAGAGTAAAAACGATGACACCTTTTCCAGTCCGATCAAAAATTCAGATGGCTGTCGTCGCTCTAAACAAGTTCAACTTGAAGCGGAAAGATAGAGATGCTTTTCATTGTCGATTAATGATGAGTGAATTTATTAAAAGTTAAAATATATACTAAGGGGATTAATAATGAACTAAACTTTTGCCATTATTATTCCAAAACTTGATAGGACTGTGTTCCTTGGATACATTCTACTACAATTACCAGGCAAAGGCAAAACATAGATCAGAACGAGGAAACAAACATCCATCACTATAATAAAGTAAAAACACACAAGCAAAGTTTAAAACTTAATTTAACTCCATTTATTACATATGGAGAACCATATGTTCGTCCTAGTTGATCTTTCTGCAATCAAGCCTGATCTGTCCATTGCTACCTGTCAACGGGCTTATGTTCCCCATCTTTATCATGGCCTTAGCAAAGCTATCGAAGAACTGTTTTTGACTGCTTGCGAATCTGTTGACAATGGTCACAGTCTCAGCCCCGTTAGTTGAGAACAGCTCTTGATCGGATTGAAGGAGTCCCCGACGGTTTTGGAGGTTCAAAAAGTACTTGTTGTCAAAGGTAAGGGAAGTTTGTTCGTCAAGATCGATCAAACTGGTGACATCTCCGCCTTTAGGACATCGTTGCTGAAGTGCCTTTGCGTATGTAACGTTGAGGGTCGGGTCGATTTTCCCGGATACGTTATTGAAATTGTAGAGGCGGTCCATGAAAGCAGCACATCGAGCCCTTCCAAATGTGTGGACACCTGTGAAAGATTGGATTCTCATGTGATTTCATTGGTGGAAGCATACTAGCTAAGTAGGTGTTTGAAAATAAGACTTATTGGTTAATTACCGGACAAAGCGACAAGATCAGTAGAATCAAGTCCCACGCTCTTGAATCTGGCTGCAATGTTGACAAGACTATCGTGTGCAGATGGGATGCCTCCGATTCCTTCGAGGTGTGCCGACGGACTATCCCGTCTTCCGAGTGGGACTTTCCATGATGGACCTCCACCCTGCAACCAAAACATATATACTCTTTAACATTGTTATAGTTCTAACATGGAATACAAACGATTTGAATTGATAATAATAGAAATATATATACCAAGGAAACAGAAATTTGAGCAGCAAGGGCCAAAATATCGGCACACGAGACAACACGAGGGCAAGCTTTCTCTAACGCTGTTTTGATATCGTCGACAACAGCGTATCCATCGGTGGAAAGGTTTGGGGTGGCAGTTTTTTCACTGTTTGTACCATTCAGCAATAGTGAGGCATCGCAACCCTGCATGCATACGTACACTTATTTTAAAGACTATATATGTATATCAATGAGTTATATATAATGGGACAAAAGTTGTTGGTACGTTAACGAAACAATCATGAAAGTGAAGGCGAACGATCTTGGGGAATATCCAAATGTCATTTTGTTGGGCTTGCTGCAGCACAGTGCGAACAATAGTGGACACATTTGGGCAGGTTTTGGCATAGAAAGTGGCACTAAGTTGAGCATTGGATCCCCCAAGCATCATTGCAGATAGCAGAAAAATAGTGGTAATCATTTGAATCCAACACATTTTCCCTCCCTCAAATATCTTAGATGGATTGTTTTGGAAAGAAAATTGAGAGATACAGAACATGCCCTAGAGAAGATCCTTTATATAGAGGGATCGCCATAGCTGAGGTTGCAAGTTGCACATTTCACATTGCATGGGATTGACTTGCAGTGTGAACACCACTTTATCAATAATGCTAACGCGTTATTCTGATCTAGTGTTTTATATGTTTGACTTGGAATTCTAAGATCCGTAGTTCAAGCATATCCTTTTATTTGCTAAACATTTTGTTTAAGAATCACGAGCTGAACAGTGGATACAAATCTTCCAAGATACTTTGTATACTTTCTAATTGTGTTTATTAATCAGCCAACTGCAGTTTGAGTATTGAAGTCATTACTATTGAGAAAATTTTATTTTATTTTATTTATTTTTATTAAGCTAAATGTGATTACAAAGTAGTATATGTTCTAATTATTCTCAACTATTTGACAATGAACACTCAATCACCCTTAAAACCGTTAGTGTTTGAACTCGTGACCTCTAAATACAATAATAATTCTTTTAACTTTTAGAAAAATTTATTTTAAAATCACTTTTAGACGGTAAAATGGATAGTATAATTAAAAATATTAATGAAGCGCACGTTGTTTTATGTAGCCATGCAGCTGGTTTCAGAATTCATGAACGGTAGGAAATATAATTTCTGGAAAATGTGATGTGATTGGGCATTAATAATATTGTGCTGCACTAAGCCTAAAGCCATATATGAGTTTATCTATAGCAGTGCTCACAAATCACATCGTCTGCATAATTTGTTGATTATTTAGCCCATTCAAGCAAATTATGTGCAGTGTTTATTGACCATATTTTGTTTCTCATCATTACCTTTTTCTCTTTTATATTCTCTACAAATTAAGGGTTTATTTATTTTTATAATATCAACATATAAATTTATAACATTGATAATGTATCTGACACAGACACCTTATTAAAAACCTTAATACAAATAAAAATAATTAAAAAAATTAATGATCGTAAATAAAACGATAAAGTTTCGGGCCTTTTATAATAAAAATTAAAAAAATAGCATTCATCCATAATTATAATGGAATGTTGGTGAAAGTGGAAGACATTGACACGGACATTAAGGGTTGAGATTTGAGAAGCCACTGCAAAAATTGACCAATAATTTGGCTTCTTATTTCCTGTTGGCGTGGAATTTGCAGTCTTAGAATCACTACCTTTTGTTTTGTTTTGTTTTCTTGCATTCACGATACTCATGGATGTGAAGGCTGCATATTCCTTTTAGGTCAAACGAAAGAAAAGATAATCATTAATTACTTTGTTCTAGGCGTTTAGTGACTAAATTATTTCTTCTTCCCATTTTGATAATTATTTTTTAAAAATTATATCTAACTTTTAGTTTATGTTTTATTTTAGTATCCGATGTTAAAATTTAACAGAATTGTTGTTCATGATATTTTATAAGTAAATTATATCATTCTTCACTCAAGTATCTTCCCACTTCCATTTTGGTCAATAATTTTTTTTAACTTAATCACTTAACTTTTAAATTACTCATATTTTAATCACTCTACTTATTTTTATTAATGATATTGATAACTTACAAACATGGTTGTATTTAGGCCTAGCCTACCTATGCCATGACCCACCCCAATCAAAAAGGGTAAATTACTTATTTAGTCACATAATTATTATTTAGTTTTTTTTTGGTTGTCTAACTATTTTAAATTTTAAATCACACTCAATGTTACGTTTTGGTCACTTATCTTTAAAAAAAATAACGATGATGTTGACATATCTTCATAAGATAATGTCACGTTAGGATTGAAAAATAGTTTAAAAAATGTCATGTTAACATCATTTTTAATTTTTTAACAATACATGATCAAAATAGAACCAAAATGTAAGGTTATATATGATTTTCAAAAATAATAGTTGAGTGATCAAAATATAAATTAAGTAATAAGTGGGTGACCAAATAGTTAGTTTATCCTAGATAAAAGATATGAATGAATTATGTTAAGAAAATTATATTGGTCCAATTAATATATTTTTTCTAGATTTAATTAATGTATATATAATTGCTATTATATTTTGAAATTAAAAGTATATATGAATTAATTTAGATAAATTTTTTATTATGTTTATATTGCTTCAATCTATAAAAAAAATTCTAGATTCCTCAATAAAAGATGGCATAACCAAACCATCGGGGCTTTGTGACCACAACCTATCGATGATCACAGTCCGGCCGCCCATCGCTTTCGACAATTATAGACTTTAAACCAAACTGCAAAGCGAGCTACAGCCCTTTCCAGCAAGCCAGTGAAAACACCAGTTACGGTAAAATAGGAGCACTGGACAGCACCCAATTCGACCCGACCAATGACGACCACTCCCGCATAGCCACCTGCACCTGAAAAGCAGCGCCAAAAGTTATATGAATAATATGACCCATATGATTTTTTCCTTTATTGGGACTCAAATGCTACATAAAATAATATAACTAAATAATAAAATGAAAAATAATTAAATTAAATAATATAAATTAAGTTTATATCTGATTTATAATATATGACTAATAATAGAAATTAATTTAATAATTTTAAACTTAAATTTGGACTGTAGTTTCAAACTTTTAAGAGCATAAAAATTAAATATGTCAAATACATGGATTAAATCTCTCATCTTCGTACTATACAAATATTAATAACAGAATTTAACATTTTAAATTTAGGATAAATTATATCATTAATTCTTAAATTATTATTATTTTTATTTTAGTCATTAAATATTTTTTTAATAAAATTATCATTATTATTATATGTATTTTTATTTTAATCATTCATCGTTAAAAAAATAATGATATATTAATAAGAAAAATTATATTTTCAGTTGTTTATGTTATTTAACAACTAACTATCAAAATAAAAAATAATTTAGTAAAACAATATAATTTGGTTTACTGAGGAAATTTTTTATATTTCAAATTGTTATGTCATTTTAATAGAATTTTTTATATTTTTAATGTATTTATTGAAACAGTTTGGGCGCAAATTTTCGGATTTGAACTGACGAAGCTAAAGTATAAAGATTTCTGGCATTGTGAAGAGGTCTTGGCGTCGACTCAGAAGGCACTCTGCAGAAGCTGTTAGTTTTATTTCCCCCCAAATATACTCAGAAGGCACTCAAAGCCGCAACCGAAAATGGAAGAGTATTTGCAGTACATGAAAACTCTCCGCTCTCAGATCAACGGTTCTTTTTCTTTGATAGTTGGCTATCCAGTTTGCTTCTTAATTTCTACGAAATAATGCTAATCTTTGGAAATGAAATGGCAGATGTGGAGGATCAAGCCGCCAACATTTCAGCTGAAGAGCAGATCCAGTTTACTACCATTCAAACCTTGCAAAACGATATCCTTTCTGGTAATTTCATTTTTGTATTTTCTGATAATCGAATCGCCGGAATATAGAATACCTTGAACCCGCTTTCGTTCCATTTCATATATATAGATGAAATTAGTTTTATACACAGTTTGTAATTTTTTAGACATTTGTATTTATTTGATTTGATCTTCGTAATCATACGCATTGAATTGATTTTTAAGTAAGTTAAAATATTTAATTATTTTTAATAATAAAAAAATAAGAGTTAGCTATATATTGACAACCGCCTTATTCTGTTCATTGTGGATTATATTGCTAGATCTAATTACTTGATTAAAATATTAATCCTAATTTCATTTTATACTGCTACGAATATATTATCATATGCATAAAAGAAAGATAAGAAAATACAAGTGAAATGATAGATAACATGCTTTTGAATATATTTTGTCTACTTTTGAATTCAAATAGTCCAATGTTCAGTTTTGAATTTGTTGTTACATTGATTTTAATCTCAAATTTTGATATATTTTCTCATCTGTCTCTAATTTGCAGCAAAATCCACAAAAAAACAACTTACGGAAGACATTGAGAAGATGTTGACAGCAAAGGGTCAACTGTGTTCGCTGATAATTGAGAAACAGAGAAAAATAGCCTCTTTAGATTCTGATTCATCCACACTTACCCAGGTTATTTCCCAATCTCTCTTTCATTATATGAGTGATGTCTCATGTGGTCATCAATTTTGAACTTTGCTATGAACAAGAAAGCAAAATTCATAGCTAGAATAGAAGCTACAGACAATAAACCAAAATATTCAGTCTATATGGGATGGTAATGGATAATGTGGGTTTGAATATTAATAGATCTCCGACCTGTATTTAATGTGGATGATAAGCGATTTGGATTCTATAACAATGGAGCATATTCAAATTTAGATATTAATAGAGAAATAGATATCCGTCTTGATGTTCTAGCTACCTCCATAACAAACTCATTGCTCTACTTTGTTATGGATTATGTTCTGATTGACAATCTGTATATCTGTTTTTACTTTTAAATAAAGAAGGAAACAATCTTTTAAGTGATTAATTCGAGAGCACCCATGTTGTAAGATGCTGGCCCAATGAGAGCAGGCTCAAACTTCGAACCGCCAATACAACTCTGATCTTACCAGAACAATATGCATGTCGAACTTTAACTTTGTACCCAAATCTGTATGTTGGCTACATATTTGAGATGTTAACATTTGTTTTTGCTACTGTGATTAGGTATCCTATTGCCATTATGTTTTTGGTCAGCATTTTGCTTATCGTTTTTGTCTCTGACTTACATACAGACACTGGAGCTTATTCAACAGGAAAAAATTAGCTTATCTTCCAAACTAATAGAAAAGAGGTAATACAAAGTGACCTTATGGCAATTTAATAAACACCGTGTTTTATAATGACTATGAAAATTAAAAAATGTCTTAAAACTCTTACTATGATGCATAGCTTGTTGATCAGCATGCTATCTTTTATGTTTAAATTGTGGGTTGTTTGTCCTTTATTCTGGAAAAAAGGTCACATGTATCAACATGTTGATCAACATATGAGGGCATCACAATGATGGAACTCACAGTACTTAGTTTTGTTTGTGCTATGGATTGGACAAAGCTGTTTGACTGATATTAATGTCAATGGACCATGTATTTTTTTAATGGATAGCTGCAGTTCTTGATTTAGGATGTTATAGTCTTCTGATGTCATATGGAAGGGTAGTCTCTATATCATATGTGCCTTCGGATATAGGTTTTAGGCTGAATCATATTGATTGCATATATTCACATTCTTTTATGTGCTTGATTTGTTTATTCTTCATACTTTGAGTGATTGGACTTGACTGGTTCATTGCACAACTTTGATGAATCCCAATCTTCTTTATTATGATAACAGTGCTTACTACTCCAAGGTGGTCGCGGATTTTTCCTCCAAATTGCAGCAACAACAGGTTTGAGTTCCATACTCCACTTCTAGGTTTCTGAGTTTCGCGCTCAGCTTTTCAACACGCAGTTGATGATATCCTCTTCATTTGCGCGTAGGAGTGGGTCAAATCTCAGAAAGGAAGACAAATGGAAGAGCATGATTTGGTACTCTCTAATCTTCTATGCTTTCCTTTGTTTAGTAATAAGAATCAATTAAGAAAGGAAGCAGAAAAGGGACAGGCAGTATAGGAAAAAGACATAATTCTTGAATAACAGAGCTGGTCTACTCTGCTCTTTTTAATCGTGTACAAACTTTTTGAGCTTTTGACTAATATTGTTGAGTCCAACACGTCTGAATAAGTAAGATAACATGATATCATTTGCTGTAAATCTTGACAACATAGATTGGTTTTCTCAGGTTTTGTATAGTTTGTATCACTTCTGGTCTTGGGCACTCCCTAAGCATGTATATTATATACAATGTTTGAATGCACATATTTAATATGAAAAAACATGTAAAAGTTCAGTTCGTTTGTGCTAGGTGACCCACATGAAATTAGTTTAATTTTTTTAGCCGTTTTGGTTAATAAATTCCTATTTTTGCTTTTGAGAATGGAAAAGAGAGCCTTATGCATGTGCAATATTCAAGAATTACCCTAATTATAAATCAACCTTTATTGATACCCTAAGCTGCTCATTTATCATTTTGTCTTTTTGCCTGATTTTTCCATCTGAAAGGAACATCTTAAAGATCTGCTCCAGACAGGTTGCTAAGGCTTTATCTTTCTAATTATAAATGAACCTTTATTGATCCCCTAAGCTGCTCATTTATCATTTTGTCTTTTTGCCTGATTTTTCCATCTGAAAGGAACATCTTAAAGATCTGCTCCAGACAGGTTGCTAAGGCTTTATCTTTCTAATTCTTGACATATTTATGCTTACCCGAGTTTTGAGTCACTTTTAATTTTTTTAAATCAATTTTTATCATTATTAAATTCTAATAATTAGCATCTTCAGGTCAACAACAAACTTGATGAGAAAATGACTGAATCTGAAGGTTTGGCTTCAAAACTTGTATCCATATATTTTTTGAGAATATCTTTTTGTCTTTTCCACTCTTATGTAGGTTATGCTTTCAAGTTTTCTTTTAAAAATACTTTTTTGTTTTTCTTATTTGCACCTTTCTCTTTGATCTCCTATTATGAGTGGTTTCTTTCCTGCTATCTTTGATGGCTTGCACCCTTCTAGAATTCAATTGGTGGCATATTATCCACAATGCATAGTTTGTTCTATATATCATTAGACTCAATCTAGGCAACTAGGTGCCACATGGTTGGCAGAAGATCTTGCTCTGATTAGCATAGTCACACCAGAAAGAGCTGTTGTCAAATGACGATATTCAGGAAGTACCGTTTAGATTTCTCATTACTTTTGGATGCTCTAGAACATTACCTTATTTTTTAAGGATTTCTTTTCTTTATCAAGACCACATGGCTTCAGGACAGTTCATTATTCCTCTATGATGAATTTATACGAGATTTATAGAAAGGACGAAAGCGGTAATCAAAACTTAAAGAGTTTGTCAATGATACAAAATTTCACTTCAATTTCGCATTATATAAAACCTATATGAAAATTCATGAATGTCTGACTTAATAATGTCTTAAATAGGATGCTAAGTATTTACTTTAACCAAACTGCTATATTCTACAAGAAATTTTGGTGATTTGTAAAATTGATCTTTATACCGTGTCAAATGTCAATTATTTCATACCGTTTTGGGTTTACCTTGCAGATAATCTTAATGTTGGATACTGTATGCTCACCAACAATAAGGTAAATACCTTTACACCAACAACTGAGATTTAACGGGTTGGTTTGTTCTAACTATTCCTCTGAATCAGGACAATGAAGCAGGGAATGACCTGATTGTCAAGTTGGACTTAGCAAAAGCCAAGCTAGATGGGATTGTACAAATGAAAGCAAAACTTGTGAGAGATAATTGCAAGGTTAGTAAAGAAACTTAACGGCTGTTCCACTGGATGGTCTTAATCTTCATCAATTGATTCTTTTGTTTCCTAATATTAAGGGGGGGGGGGAAGGAAAAAATATCTTTTATGGCTGGATTTCAATTTATTTGCATTTTTATTTAATTAGGATTCAAATCAGAATCACCTTCTCACTTCTCTTTTTCCTTTTCCCATTGATTATGTACATGCTAATTCCATGGAGCCTTGGATACGATTACATCACTTGAATACATGATGGAAAAAATATGATGTGACATGAAAAATTAACGTAACATGAAAAAAATGCAGGAATGTGTCAAAAATCTAGATAACATAAATATTAGCACGAAATTTATATAAATATATAACACCTTAACCATGATTGGGAGAGGAAAATACAAGAACACTGCAGGAATACAGGAATCAGTTCCTTTTTACTAAACTGAATGAGTTATATTTAAGATATTTCATCACGGAGGAAAGCAGTTTTTTTCATCTGTCTAAAATACATCGTAGTTTGCTTTATGTAATTACAAAGGAAGTTTAGTTTTAGCCTTAGGTGCGTTGTTTACAATTCTGAATTTCTGATTGTTCTATTTTATGTAGTTTTCCTACTGTTTGGCCTGTTTAGCATCATGTTAGCCTCTTCCTCACCCTGTTGAAAGGAGGTTTAAATAAAAAGAAAAATGCAAATAGAAAGAAATACCAAAGAAGGTAACACTTTTAAGGTTTTCCGTTTTCAGATTAAGGAGTCTATTGAGCAAACAAAGCGTGGAGCAAACCATTTTAAGGTGAATTGCTTACTGAAATTCGTGCATGCAACTGTATGCTTGTTTACAAGCATGAAAGTTATACTGGAAAATGGTTGATTGAGTAGCATGGATTCACCCTCTGAAACAAGTTTGATATCAACCACTTGATGGTAACCATTTTCAGACTTTCACTTATATGATACAAAATAAATATGATATGAAATGGGTGCATGCTTGATGCTTTTATGTATAGTATTTATTTTATGTAGTTGATACTTTTCTGTATTCAAATATTTTAAAGGGTGAATGAAAGTCCATATTTAAACCGTTTGAGTAAAATATTATCTTAGACATCTGGGACAGTTTTCTTTGTATCCTTATAAAGTTTGTTTGTAACTATAGCCGGAGCTGTGGGAAATAAGTATACTGACACTTGAAGAAGAATACAAAGCGCTTCTATCAGATAAAGACGGAGAAACCGAGTATCTTTCCTCACTGCGAAACCAGGTTGAACAAATAAAGGTAGCTATATGTTTCAAATTGGCATAATGAAAAAAAATGCTAACGTTTGATTAAATATTCACTTTGGCCCCTATTTTTTAGAGCATTTTTTCCCAATATTTCATTTTAGGGTAAAAGGCCCTTAGCGTTTGACAAAATAGTCACTTTAGCCCTTACTTTTTTTCTTGGAGCATTTTGGCCCTAAACATTTTATTTTAAGGGAAAATGTTCTTATTTTGGAGCGTCAATGGTTTATTGACTAACAGTTTTTATTCACAATGGAGTCTCTCTGTTCAAAAATGAAACATTGGAGGCCAAAATGTTCAACAAAAGGAATAGGAGATAAATTAACTATTTATTCAAACATTAATTGCATTTTTTTGGCATTATGTCTTTCAAATCATGCTTTCGGTTTCACGAAGTGGCCTTAAGAAAATTGATGATTCCAACTCGGCCTTTTTAAGTCAAAATATATCCATCTTAAAAGTCTCAAAGACCATTTTTTTTCCTTCCTTGGCCTTGCAAGATAATGAATAGGTGCGCGTCCACGTTTTACAGGGAATTTCTCTTCCGATTAAATGTGCCTGTGGAGAAGAATACATGCTGGATCTTTGTGCCTGATCGGATAACTCAAAAATGAAAAAGAGCTAGTATCTGCTACAGGTAATGCTTAACTCAAAACTGATCGGATAATATGGTAAAATGTGAATAGATGCTACGGTGTAAATTTTTTGTAGCTATCTGAGAATTGTGTTGGACAACAGGCTTGAGCCAAGGGAACATGTACGGTAAATGCTGTAAATATTACTGGAGAAAGAAAATCAATACATATCATTGCTTTCATCTTTTATTTCTAGGAAATCTTGTTCTCTCTTGCTGTGCTCTATTACCAGTTACCCGCCTCAGTCGTTAGAGTCCTTGCATTTATATTGAAGTTTGGAGCTTTAAGTAAAATACATATTTTATTAAATATGGGACATTACTTTTAATTGAAAAAAAAAAACAAAATCATTATAAAATAAAATCTAAACTAGATGTTAAATATGATTTTGTAAATAAATAAAATTTAAATATCAAATTAAAATAAAAGTAATAATTTAGAAATTTAAATATATAATTTATCATTACATTTTATCATCTAATTGACATTTTCTTAGAAAAAAAGCTCATAACTCCTTAATTGATTTCCTAACGAAATTTTTTAATTCCTCCATTACCAAAGCTGTGTCTTCTAATTCTGGGAGACCATAGAAAGAGTGAAAAGCATTGGGATACTCAATCAAATACGCTTCTTTCCCACACTTCTTCAATCCCTCGTAGTACCTTATTTGCCAATCATGCAACGGATCAACCCCTCCGACCACCACCATCGTTGCCGGAAACTCCAACCTCGATATATTATCACCCGATTTCGGCCCGAACACATTGCAAGCCGGATGGTCCAGGTCCGACTCTTCCGGCAAAAACATCTTCCACAACCGGTCCGAACCTTTCACCGTTAGCACCGGCCCGTCGGCAAATCTGGTCTAGGAATCCGTTCTTTCTTCCCCACCAAAGAACGGTTGTATTGTCATTAGCCCTTTCAACTCCACGTTTCTTAACTCGTACTCGCACGCTTTCACCGCCACGTGGTGTGCCAAGTTGCCGACTGCACTGTCCCCGGCGATGAAACACTGCTTTAAGTTTGCGTACGAGGGAAGATTTAGATTCCCCAAGTCGGTATTCGCATTGTCGTCGATGAACTTCACGATGTCGAATCCATCGTCGTATTGACATGGATATTTATGCTCCGGGGTTAACCGGTAGTTGACGGAAATAATGACTGCCCCGGTTTTCTTACAAAGTCTTCGACATAGGTCGTCGCAGGCTATGGAATTCACTTGCATATACGCGAAGCCTCCACCGTGGAAGTAGATGATGACCGGCATGTTGGCGTCTCGATCCACAGAAGGAACAAAGAGGCGGAAGTAGAGGTTTCGAGCGGCGTCGACGACGGTGTCGGTCGTTTTGACGCCGTCGCGGGGCTTTTTGGAGAGAGGAGCTTTGAGGTCGAATAGGTTCAGGATGCAGCGCGGTTGATGGTGCCATCGGAGCGGCGAGAGAAGCTGACGCCGAAGCCGAGCATGGACCGATAGAACCGCTGTGTCCAAGGCACGGCTTGGATTGTGGAACTTGCATTCTTCGACATGTATTTGCAGTCTGGAAATTATTAGTAAATATTAAGCTGGGTTCAATTCACTATAGTTAGTAATGTTGGTTGAGCATTATATATATACTTGTTTTTACAAACATAATGGGTTACGTACGGCTGCGGAGACATAAAAATGCAACTAATTTATGGGTTAGTATTTTGCTATATTATTTTTCCCGGGAAAGTATACAAATGTCCATCGGGTATTATTTTGTTGAGTATATCAAGTATTAAAAATTATAAAATGGTCATCCAACTATATATCATGGTATTTTGTTAAGTTTTTAGTATTAAAAGTTACAAAATGATTATTCAATTATTCATATATTTCAAACTCACCCTTTTTGTTAAAAGATTAATGTTCATCTAAGCTGAAAGTTAACATGTTGACTAGGATGTGATAAAATCATATTTTAATGATGTCTAGTGACACCATTGTTGCTTTTAAGTATTGGCTCAGCGGCATAATGTAAATTAAGAATCGATCCACAAAATATAACTCAAACGATTTTGAGATCATATTTTATCATATACCAGTTAACAAGTTTAGGTCTAGCTCATACGACCATTAACTTTTTAACAAAAAAACGATGAATTCGAAACATATAAATACTTAGTTGACCATTTTGTATCTTTTAATAGTCAATGAACTCAACAAACAATGTCTGCAGTTGGGAACTATTTTGTAAATTTTAATAGCATGAGACTCAACAAAGTAGTGTCTTATAATCGAGGAACCATTTATGTACTTTACCCTTATTTTTGTGTATAAATTTATGAGTAAACACCATGTTTAATCATTTAAATATTCACACCGTTCCGTTTTGGTTATCAAACTATTTTTTTATAAAATCATACTTAAAATTATGTTTTGGTCACCCACAATTAAAAAATTAACAGTGATGTTGATGTGTCGCCATAAGTTAATATCACATTATCATTGAAAAAATAATATTATGTCAACAGTTCTGTTTAATTTTTAATGTGTGACCAAAACAAAACTAAAATTTAACTTTAAGTAAGATTTTGAAAAGAAATAATCGGGTGACAAAATACGAAATTTACCTCAAATTTATTTATATATTTTTTGTAAATCAAATTTTAAATGAAAACTATCTTTAAATTAATAAATTATTATTTGATATATTAGTAATATAGTTTTTAATTTAAAACTCGAGAATTATTTTAAAAAATAATAATAACTGCTTAATCAAATAAAATAAAACTGCCGGCCTGCCGCCTGATATTCTCATTGATTTGATGCTTAAATAGTTGTGGAAATTTATTTAATTAATTAAAATCGATTACTTTTTTGGTCAATAAATCAAATCGGTTATTTAATTTTCAACTTTACGAATGCAAACAAAAGTTTCGGTGAGTCAACGTAAATTATATGTAGTTTTTGTTTCTATTGTCGAGCGATTGATTAAAAATTTATATTCGTTATTAATTTAGCACCACCCGACAAATATCTACTCCAATATACTAATACAGGTTGACGAATAACATATATGCACAGTCTATGATGATTTAGACGATAGAAAATAAGAGGTTTTATTGATAATTTATGATTTAACCGGAGAAACTTTTATTGAGATGAATTATTTTAATTTATACGATAGTTTTCACTTCAAAATTTTATTTATGTTCACCTCACAAAAAAATTTCTTTTTAATATATATGTATCTTGTGTTCATCTTAAAAAATATTTATAGATCTACCAAGCCACTAGAAGAAATACAACAATTGTCCCTCTAGTATATGTCACGTTATATAGTAACGTGATTGATGACCGCGTATATTAGGCCCCAAGGGTTAGTTGTACTAGTTTTCGAGTAGGGCATTATGGAAAAGGTGTTTAACGAAAAAAAAATTGATTTGGTCCTATATTTTCAAATGTTGTAGTCTCCTCCTTCGATTTCGATTGCCCAGCTTTGACCCCCTTATAAGGTAAGCTTTCACTGATTTCATTTTCTATCCGACTTTTATACGATGACTAAGGGTAGTGGTAGTGACAGTGTTGCGGTGAAGAAAACAAAACTAGATAAGATAAGCACTGTGCTAGTAAAATTGGGGGTCCAACACAAACGAATGGATAGTAACTAACCTAGAAAAACCAAATTACTTCGACAAGAACTGGGATCTGCTATTTGCTTCGTTACTTTGGATCATTTGGAAGCAAAGGAACCAATCCTCAAGCAGGGAAGAAGAATGAAACAGGAAGGCATTAGAGCCAAAATAAGGAACACTGGGATCACACAAAGGATAAAACGATGGGAAGCTCCACCAGAGGATTGCGTTAAAGTTAATACGGACGGGGCGAAAGACCTCCTTAGGGATAGCAATGGCGACTGGATAATTTGTTTCTCGAAAGTCATCAGAATATGCTCAGTAGTAGAAGCCAAGTTATGGGGGTTGTTCAAAGGACTTCTGCATGCCAGAAGAATAGGAGCAAGGAAGGTAGCAGTCGAGCTTGATAGTAACGAGGCATTCAAGATGTTATCCCCGAGGCAACAAGGATTAGCATCACCGGCGATAATGCAACACATATGGGAACTAATGGGGGAGAATTGGTCGGTAACATTCTCGTTCGTTCGTCGGGAAGTGAACAAGTTAGCAGACAACATGGCAAAGCTAGCACAAAGAGATGACTTCACTGGTAGAATCTTCCAAACACCCCCAAAGGTGGTACGCTCGATACTCCAAGAAGACAGACATGGACTGATGGCCCGTGGTCATATGTAGACCAGTTTGTTTTTCACCAAATCACGATGATAATAGAAGTTAAGGGTGAGGGTAAACTTTCAAGAGGGTCTTGAGTAAACATTGCGCTAGTAAAATTAGGGGATTAGATCACGACGACAATAGAAGCTGAATATTTATCTTTATTTACTATGGCAGCTGGATTTCACTTACCACTAGATGTGCACATTTGTCGGATTTCAATCCGATCCGGTTTTTTCCCATAGAAAAAAAAACCGGTTTATAAAATAACCGGTTCGGTTTCTAACCGGTTTGGAGGGCCGGATATCCTAACCGGTGTAACCGGTTTCGGTTTTAAAAAAACCGGTTTTTTTAAAAAACCGATTATAAAAAAACCGATTTTAATATTCCAGATTGCTCATAGGGAACCGATTCCCCCCCAAGGGGGTACCGATTCCTCACTGAATGGTTTGGCTCCGAGATTTCCAGAATGCTCGGAGGGAACCGATTCCCCCATAGGGGGTACCGATTCCCCCCTATTCAACGGTCGAAATATTTGAATTTTACACTTAGGGAACCGATTCCCTATGAGAGGAAACCGATTCCCTATGAGAGGGTACCGATTCCCCCAAGCTCCTAGCATTTTTATTAAATGTTTTCACACTTAAACGGCTATATTATCTTCATTAATTATCACTAACGTTCAGAAGTGATTCAAGGTGTATTTAAGCAAGCTTAGAAGCCATTGATCAAAGACAAGAAACATCAAGCAACTAGAATCAAGAGAGAATCAAAGAGAAAGCATCAAACCTCAAGTTCGATAAATTCAAATACTTAATTGAAATACTTAATTAACTCAACATAATTGAAATACTTAAATACTTCCAAGTTTGATAAATTCAAATACTTAAAAACTTCCAAGTTCGATAAATTCAAATACTTAAAAACTTCAAGTTCGATAATTGAAACAAAGTTTACGATAATTGAAATAAAGTTATAAAATAAACTACATTGACATCTCTTCTTCATCATCTTCGCCTTCTTCGTTTGGAGGGGATATTCCAAGTTCGACTTCTTCAATGTGTAAGTTTGCTTCCAAATCGGCATCAATTGCATCTTCTAGGGTGGTGATATGTTGCTTACGAGCCGCTCCATCTAAATAATCCTTTAAACAAATGCATACTTCCACCGACTCGGGACTTAGTCTTGATCTCCGTTGCGATATAACCCTGCCACTAACAGAAAAAGCGGATTCCGAAGCTACCGTATAAGCTTGGACGGTTAGTAAATCACGGGCCATGGCGGCTAGAATCGGAAATTGTGCTTCCTTTTCTTTCCACCAAGCCAAAATATCCAAACTTTCAAACTCTTCAAATGTCATTTTTAATAGAAAATCGCATGACATGTAATTTTCCAACTCGCTACTTGGGGTGGTAGTACGTGATCGCTTGGATTGGGAATTTACAAGAGTGTTAAAAAGATTCAAATTTATGTTACTTGGACGTCTACTAGATGATTCCGCATTCATTCTCATTTGATCGTGTATTACACTACTTGATCCGTATTTAGTTAAATAAATTGCAAACATGTCTCGAAAACATTTGTTAAAATAATTTATTTGGTTTTGGACAAAGTTGGGTTCATCACCGGTTAGATTAAAAGCAAACGCAATTTGTTCAATTAGTGTTTCAACCCCACCAACATTTAACGTTGGGTTTAAAGCGGCGGCACAAGTAAAAATGGGGGGAATCTCCTTAAAATATTTTAAAAGTTTTTCCTTCATTGCAAAGCCAATTTCTTGAAAAACTTCGGTTTCAAATTCAAAGTCATTTAGTCTGGTAACCAACAAAAATATTTTGATTAAGAACCAACGAGCTAGTAGGGTAATAAACACCGGATAAAAAAGTTGTTGCATTTTTAAAAACCTCAAGCAAATCGGTTATTTTGGCTATAGTTTCCCTACTCGAATCCGGATAAATGTTTGGGACATGACCCCTCTCGAAAAGCCGATCGTGAAATGTTTGCAATGTTTCCCTTTGCCTTAAGGCAGTATGCATCATCATCCAAGTTGAGTTCCAACGAGTTGGACAATCCAAATTAGGACCCAAAGCTTTTTTATTAACGGACTTACAAAATCGTTTATAATCATTTAGTCTTTTGTTGTTGTTACAAAGAACCGATTTTATCATTGTTTTAAATTCTAATCTAATCGACTCAATAACCTCCAAACCGGCTTGCACGGATAAATTAATTATGTGTGCAACGCAACGGGTATGAAAAAAACGCACCGTCTAAAATCGGTGAAAGTAATATTTTCAATCTTGGAACCGCGTTTGTATTATTCGATGCATTATCAAAGGATATAGAAAAAACTTTATTTTCTAATTTATAAAGACAAATTACCCTTTTTAAAAGTGTAAATAAATTAGCACCGGTATGCGGCTCACCGAATAATTCAAACGCGATTGTTCTTTTCATAATTTGCCAATTATCTTGATCTAACCAATGTGACGTAACGGCTAAAAAAGAATTTCCGGTATTATGAGGGGAACTCCAAACGTCACATGTAAGCGACACACCATAACGGTGTTCTTGGAATCCTAAAATCATTTTTTCCCTCGCCGTACGCCACATTTTTATAGCATCTCTTCTAAGGGTAGTACGACTTACTTGAGTATAACGTGGTTGCATTAGTTGTTGAATTGTTGTCGTGAAATCTTCATCATCAAAGTGGTCGAACGACAATGCTTTTGTAATCACGAACTTTGTAAACGCTTCTCGTAATTTTTCGTTGTCGTAAACAAAAACACCACCTTGCGGTGTAAGATTCGATTGACTAGGATCCGATCTTGAGCGAAGTGCCTTGCATGATTTTGTCAAATGGTTCTTCAACGTTGTGTTTCCTTCCAATGCAAGAAACTTTAGACAAAGTTTACAACGCGCCCTCCTCGAGCCATTTGACATCTCACATAAATCGTAGTGATCCCAAATGTCTTTGTTTCGAGTGTGTTCGATCACTCTCACGACTTCAAGGTTTCCCCCGACGGAAGATTCAGCCGTGTTACTCATGATGAACAAAAAATTACAAAAATAAGATTTGAGAGATGTTTAAGTGTTGTGTAATAAGATTTGAGAAATTTGTAATCAACCAAATACATCCCCAACCTATTTATACATGTTTAGGGTGGTAAAATGGTAATTTTTTAAAGAAAAAAACGGTCAAAAACGGTCACAAAATCCCCCCCAACGGCTATATTAGCAGCTAGTTTTTTAAACCCAGACCGGTTTTTTTTCGGATAAAAACCGGTTTTTTAACCGGTTTTTTTCAAACCTGTTTTTTATTCGGTAAAAAAACCGGTCTAGGTTTTTTTCTCCAAACCGGTTAAAAAAAAACCGGTTAAAAAAAAACCGGTTTTTCCCAAATCCGGTTTCGAATATTTTTTTCGTAAAATCGGATATTCGGATTTTTTGTGCACCCCTAATTACCACCTCATAAATCAGTAAACATAACTGTATTAACGAAAAGGTATTGGTATTCGTACACCGGGTCACAAAGGTGATATACTAATTTTGTTTGACTTGATAATATGACATGTATAGCTTAGCATATTAACATGTTTCAAGCGATCATAGTGCAAAAATGCATATAAATGCTAAGTGTGCATGGACCATAGTAAAAGGTCTCTTTAGAACAGGATATGTTAAATCTTTGACCATGTATGACTTTGAAGTTTTGAATGGAATTGCAAGCCATATTTCAGGTTTAAACTATGTTTATGAAGGTTGTACCAAGGATGAATCGTATGAATTTTAAGGCTCCTGAAGCTCTTAAAACTACATATTTTGGACATTTAGAGAGCATAATATCGATATCCAACATACCTGGACATTTCAAAATTCAGCATAATCAAATTTTAACAGCCTACAAAATCGCCTTAAACATAGATTGAGACCATTGAATTGACTTTTGCTGAATCCTACTTGGCGCGACACCACCACATGACATCATATTTTTGTCCCGGGAAAACTTGGTATAAACACACACACACACACATATATATATTATTAGTTTGGGATGAATACAAAGTAGTATCTATTTAAATACATGATGCACAAACTCGGCACCTCAAGGAATAACAACAATTCCTTAACGTCATTTGGTTCGTGCAACATGAACACAACTTAAACATATAATAATCAGTATACATCTCCGTAGAGGTTTTCATGCAACACTATACAACAAAATAAGAGTCCTTTCCTATTCAACAACATTCACAAATGAGCCATCCATCCTACAAGTTCAATCATCTTCTCCACTTCTCGATTTCCCTAGTAGCTGCTATAGCTACCTTCTTGGTATTAATCACAAGCTCATCGATTAGGCCACTAATTTCATCCCTTCTCATTACAACATACAGACAAAACAAGTAGAGATTTGTTACTGATTACTTGACACTGTCCAAGTAAAAGCAAAATGCAAGCAGCACTGATTACTATACATTTTAACATTGCAACCCAGTTCTACAATCATTGAGATGCTCAAAGTGTAATGAGGAAAATGTTGATCTTGATGCCTTATGAAGCATTACAAAACAGGGGAGGAGTTGAGTTCGATGTTGAACACCAACCAGTTGAAACAATCAGGTGTTGCTCACAATTGATACAAATGAACCAGTTTCAAGAAAATCTATTGAAGTGTGGACAGCATTAAACATAATTCAAGAAGATGAATATAAAGGAATTTAAAGCGTGACCGCTACAAGATGTCAGGTCACACAACAAAATGTTGCTGGAATCTTCATGTGAACCATAGAACTCTTAATCCAAAGGGGCAACAAAAAGGACAAACACACTCTACTCAAGCCAATACCATCAGTAGTCTTACTAATCAGATTACTCCATGTAGTAGAGAGAATATTAATCGGCTGAAATTCCTCCATAACTCAAAAAGAAGAAAATAAAAAATCAAAATTATAAGTGCATGTTAATTAGCACTCTCAAGTTTCCTTCTCCATGTGCTCTTAGGGCATGGGTCCTCACTCAGCTCTTGGATCATACACTCCGGAGCAACCAACCACATGACTTACTAATCTCATACTATTTCAACTTACAACCCACGTCCTAGAAATTAAAAATATTACTGTAACAGGTGTTTCCTAAATAACAGTACCCGAGCAGGAAGACATTCACATCAGACAATCCTTAAATCCTGAACAATGTGTTGCATGTCCTGAAATAGTCTATCAACCTTATATCCTGAACAATGAAATGACCATCCAGCTCAGTTGGTAGAGCGCAAGGTTCTTAACCTTGAGGTCGTGGGATCGAGTCCCACGGAGGACATTTCATAAATTGGAGGTCTCTCACGGAAGCTGCTCTCAACCTGGCGTTGGGGGCAGCCTACTATCCTACCTCCCCCTTACCCCATTACATATGGGAATAAGGGTCAGCTAATTTTTTTATGAGGAAGAAGAATGAGAAGTTCTAAGGAAAACAATGGACTTTACTATCTTGAGTTTCCAGATAGCTATGTGGTTGTCCCCATTTCTTCAAAAGGAGAGAATTATTTACAAATCATCCGGTTTCATGAACTTAATAAAATTGGGGGGGGGGGGAATGATCACCTTCTTGAGACAAACTGTGCAATCCTTTTTCTGAGGAGAATTCCAATTTTGTGACTCATCTCTATCTCTCCCTCTCTTATAAATAACCACTCATCTCATTAATAGGGTTCCAATTTCCAAACAATTTATCTTCACACCATCCTCCCAAAGATAAGTTTTGTTTACTTCATCTTTTTATATCCAGACCCCAATAACCTGTTTTAAGAACTTTAATCCACATACACCTAGAAATCCAAAAACTTTCTTCACCAAAAGGGATGATAAATTTATAAATTAATAATAACTTGCTATGCCAGAAAGTAGGGTAACAAAGGTAACTATTTCCCATCAGCAAAACATGCATTTAAAATACAAGCAAAAGCTTCATTGAAGTCAATTCTATTATTTCTACAGACATAAAGAACTTACCAGAATAAAGCAGAAACAAATATAAATATAAATACTCACTGCAAAGGAGGATGCTGGTAGCCAAATAAGCTTTTAACATTGGAATATGTACGGTTCTCATCATGAGCGACACCCCTACCGACACCATAGCCAAATCCTAAACCAACCCCGCAACCAGCACCAAAACCAAAGCCAAATTGCAAGCCAGGAATTCCAGGACCAAAGCCAGCGCCTGGTGACAAAAAAACCATTCAACACTTAGCAAAGCTAAGAGTAGATCTGCATATGTAAACTGAATGGAACTATTTTAAAATTGAAGAAAATTAATAAATAACTGCAGCCTTAGGTCCATGCAATCCCAAAATAAGAAGCACAAAAAAAAAACATGGTCATTGACAAATTAAAGAGAATTTAGCAGTAGCCAGTAGGCCAGTGGTCTTCAATCTTCCAAAGCACAAAGTGAGACTAGCATCTATGTAATTATTCGCTTATTCAACAATTTTTTTTTCAATTATAAAGAAAATATATTGAAATCAATGAATAAAAAGCATGTCTATATTGCTAATCATGTAAATGGTCATTTCATCTCTGAAGTTGGGAAAAGAAATTCAAGAAGAGAAGATGGTTAAAAATGAATATGATTAGTAATGAAATACCTCCAATGAGGCCGGCACCAAAGCCGAGACCGCAGCCAGCACCGAGTCCGAAAGCAGGACCAACCTTACCGACGTCCTTGAGTTTAAGCTGCGGAAGTTTCCAAATAAAACCCTTGTCATCTTCTTCCACTGAAATTCTTTGCCTCCTGCCGTTTCCATTCATCGTCTCCTCTCTGGTTCACTTCCGCTGTGGGTTGGGCGGTCGGCGAATCAAAATAGGACCTAACTACAGGGACTGGGAAACAACAAAGGGAAGAGTTCTTACGTTATTGCCATTTACAAGTCACCAGCTAATTCTACCGTCAACCGGTTACCAAATGCCAAAATTGGGAACTATAAATTAGGGTAAATTATATAAATGGTCTCAATTATAGAGTGGTGTAGACTATTAAAAATTATAAATGGTCAACTTGATTTTTAAAAATTATAAAATGATTACTCAACCACTCAGATGTTTTAAATTCATCATTTTTCATTTAAAAAAATGGTTGTATGAACTGAATATTAATATGATGACTGAGATATGATAAAATTTAATCTCATAATCATTTGAATTTTATAGTCGTTTAATATTCTTAAATAAGATTTTATCATATCCTAATTAATATGATAACGTCCAATTCAAACGATTGCAAATTTTTTAACATAAAAAGATGAATTTGAAACATATGAATAGTTGAATGATCATTTTTTAACTTTTAATAGTCCGGTGACTCAACAAAACAGTGCCTATAATTGAGGACTATTTTACTTTATGGTTTGAGGATCATTTTTATACTTCACCCTTAAATTATCCCTTTTAGTTTAAGAAGCCTGGAACTTTCTTGCACGTAATACAGCGGCCTAATTAAAAATAGGATAAAATACATATTTAGTTACTAACTCTTTCTACAATTCCATTTTGATCACCTGTTTTTTTTTCAAAATTATACTTAAAATTATATTTTGTTATGTTTTGTTCACCAGTAGTTAAAAAATAAAAAAAATTATTGATGTGATATTTTTTATTTTTAAATAATGACATGATATTTTCTTATGGTGACACGTCAACATTCATCGTTAACTTTTTAAGTTAAGTGAGCAAAACGTAATGAAAATGTAATTTTAGGTATGATTTTGAAGAAAAAATAGTTGGTGATAAAAATAGAACCGCGAAAATAATTGGTGACTAAATACGTGATTTATTCTAAAAAATAAATACTTAAACTATCCTTTTTGTTCACTTTAAGTGTCTAAAGTTTTTTTTCTTAGCGAAAGTAAGGTACCTAACATTTTCAAAGTTATCATTATAAGGTCTATTCCGTCACGGTCATTAAAAGAATTCTATCAATCACTCAAAAAGTGACATGTCACGTATTTATACATTTTTTATTTTTTTATTGAAAAATATTTTTAAAATATTATTTTTAAAATATTAATTTCCTTAAAAAATTAATTTTTTTAAAAGAAATCCTTAATTTCAAAGTCCATTGTTACTGTTATCATCACACCTGAACATCCACCCACCCATTATCGATCATCCCTTAACTATCGACCCATTCTTTTAAAGCAACGATATGAGTATTTTAATCAAAAAAGGAAAGGAACATGGGCTTGCTGCAACCATTTTTGCACACTAGCACCCTGTGCAGCCCCCATTTTTATACAGCAACATGAGATATTTTTGGGGCGACAACAAAGGACGATTGACAACATGGTCTAGCGATGAGTGGATGAGTATTCAACGATAGATAGACAGTGTTTGATGACACCGTTAACAGTGATAATAAACTTTAAAATTAGGGTTTATGAATTTCAAGATTTGGGAATTAGAGATTTGTGGAAGAGCTTCATAAAATTAAAAATTATAAGTTTTTTAATTTAATATTAATAAAAAATTAATTTAATGTGTCAAATAATCATTTATTAACTTTTTTTAACGGTCGTTGATAGGATGACCTTAATAGAATAATAAAATAAAATTTTAGACACATTAAATAGTAACAGAGAAAATATTTGGCATTTACTATGATAAAAAAATTAGACACCTAAAGTGAACATGGTATAGTTTGTATATTTATTTTTTAGGATAAATTACATGTTTTTATGCATAAACTATTATTTTTGTTTCTTTTTGGAACCCAAACTTTACTCACTCTCTTTCAAAACCACCAAACATTTAGTTTAAGTTTATTTTGGTATTTTGCCCTTTAAAACTTAATGATAATGTTAATGTATAATCATAAGAACTTTTGATTCATCGAAAAAAAATTATCAAGGATAATATTTTTTTCAACAATTATTCTCACATTTGGTCCGTGAAAAGATAATTATAATTTAATAATTTATTACCAATAATAACATTTTTAGTTAAAATGGTGAGAATATTATTACCTCCAAATGCTTAGGTATTACACAATTTTCGTCACTTTGAACAAGAATACTCCTGAAATAATGAATTCTTTGGATCATTCTCAATTCTTATTCTTCATGTTTTACTCAAAATTATAAACATAATAATAATATACAAAGAGTTTGATTTAATAAAATATTAATAAATTTGAATAATTAAAATTATTTAATAATTTTAATATTTCCCTCAGTCCCACTAAATGTGTCTCTTTTGATTTTTAAAATTGTCTTATTCAAATTTTCATATTAGAAAAATAAACAAACAACAACACTTATATTTCCTTTTTTACCCTCATATGTCTCGCTCTTTTACACTTATCAAAATAAATATATCAAATCTATCAACTATTTTTAGGGATAATGTAACACCCCTAACTCATATTCGACCCGAATACAAGTTCGAGATGTCACATTGACTTTTCAAACTTTGATTCTTAAAGAAAAATCTCGGGAATTTAAAACTTTCATTAAAACAAAATACTTTAATTTACATAAAAGAGACCACTTAATACAAAATCGATCAGAGCATTCGTAATTAACCAATTATTACATACCAACACTTTATACATAACAAAATACCTACTTTGTCAATTACTTCTGATCTGATTTCTTAGTAATGTTGTTGTCCGTGCCACTTCTATTCTGAATCTTCTTATTTCTTAGTACCTACATGTAAATCACTTACACGCTAAGTCATAGACTTAGTGAGGCAATAAATGAATATGCAACAATATCTTCATGAATATGCATTCTTACCATTTCCTTCATGACATTTCAATATGCATGTATCTATTACACAATAACATATATAATCATATCATGCATGTACAAAACTTACCTTCTTGTACCACTTTCACTTTACTTTGTATTTCAATTGCCCATGTATATTATTGAGAATAGAGGTATGTGAGTGCATTGAGGTTGTGCACTAATGCTGTCACCACATCTCGTATCAATTCCCTCATGGGGCACCGAACCTTAGTTCAGTATTCGTCCCGAAGGACTGTCATATATGTCCAGTAGGACCACTACATCCCGAAGGACTACATCCCAAAGGACTATTATACCCTTGACTCTTGGCATGCCAATTACACCTATAGCTCTCATATCGTATACTATGGGCATTTTTCTTATATTTTATATGTTCATGTACTCATGTCATTTCTCTTGTGATCATGTAGTTCATGTCATTTCTCTTGTGATCATGTAGCTCGTGTCATTTCTCTTGTGATCATGTAGCTCATGTCATGTTCTCATTTCACATATCATATCACATGTGTATTTGAATCTATTCATATATATATACATCATTTATCCAATCATATGAACATATATATGCCTTATGCATGTATTACAATAATTATCATGTATGCATGTTCACAACTATTGTACTATGAAAATCAATATAGGAATTAGACTTATCACAAGTCTTATTCCATTATACTATACATATAGTATGCACTCACCTTAGCTTTGCTTTGATTCGATTCTAATCCTTTGATCGTTCCAGAATAAGCTTACTTTTTGTATCTACATAATCACACATGGATCTATATCAGTATTATAGCTAATATACTCTAATGGTTCACTCTTTAGATTAAGATAAATGTCAATTTCCTCTTTTAATGAAGGTATGCATCGATGCACTACTTGTGCATCGGTGCATAAAATGCATTCGATGTTTTATTATTAATGAGATGCATCGATGCACTAATTGCATTTGATCTTTTTATTTTAAAAGAGTGCATCGATGCACTACCTGTGCATCGATACACTTTCAAACACTTTCTGGGTTTTAACCTTGATGCATCGATGCACTATGAATATGCATCGATGCACTCTGCCCAGAATCCTCTTTTGGAACCCGAAAATTCATTCATTTTGGATTAAATCCTTCATGTTTAATCCTCTTTTTCATTCTTAACTATAGTACACATCCTTAAACCAATTTATACTCATTTATTTTATCTTAAACCTCTAAATTCTATCCTTCATATGTAATTTAAGAATTACATCAATAAATCAACATGTTTGAATTCCACTTCTAACACTTAGTATATCTTAACTAGATTGATGACAAGTCAAATTTAACTTTCAATTCTAGTTATGAACTATATTCCAAGATTTCATTTAAGAACTTCAAATCTTAAATCTCTCCTAACTCCATCATCCTTTGATGTTAAGATAACTTAAGCTTTCCTTAAGCTTAGTTATCATCTAATAATCAAAACCCAATATTAAATTTAACAAGAAACTCAATAATCAGAAATTTTACCTTTGCTTTGGTTCACACGCACAAGGAAGAAAGAAGAAGAAGAAAACTCTGGAAGTCTTGGGTGTTTTCTCCCCTTCCACCCACGTGTATCCTTATATATACATACTTATCCCTTCTTTAATTATTTTTCCTTGTAATTACTCTATTGTCCTTCCATTCCTTATTCATTTCAATTCCATCATACACAATAATTTACATGTAAATCTTTATACTATTCATTCATTTTATTTTAACCACAAAATTCTGAGACTTTACAATTTAGTCACTAACCCGGTATTGAGGATGTTACAACTCTCCCCCTGTAATATCCCAAATCAGGGTCAGTGACTAAATTGTAAATTTTGAAAGTTTTGTGCTCAATTTAGAAATAATTAAAAGTCTCAGGATTTAAGTAAAGAATTTTAATATTGGATTAAATAGCAAAGATGGATGAACTAAATGGGCAAAATAGTCTTTTCATGGGAAAGATTTTTATCTTCCCTTTTGAGTATTATAAAACGTGGGAAATATGAGAGAGTTCCAGACTTCTCTTCTTCATTCTCTTCTTTTCCACCGTGAAGACATAAGAAAATGTAAGATATCTTGTTAGTTGATATTTAGCTGAATTTAGGATTTGGTTATGATCATTGGATGATAATTAAGCTTAAGGTAAGCTTAAATCATCTTAAAAACAAAGGATGGTGGAATTAGGAGAGATTAAAGATTAAGAGTTTTTTGAATAAAATTTTGGAATAGAGTTCATTACTCAAATTGGAAGTTGAATTTGACTTGTCATCTATAAGAATAAGAAGCTAGAAGTGTTAGAATTAAGTTTGGGTAACATGGAAAAATTGGTATAATTCTTGAATGCTATGTGGAGGAGTGGATTTTTAAGTTAAAGAGATATTGAATGAAAATTTATTAGTTTAAGTATGTATATTTGAGTTAAGAATATTAAATGAAGTGAAATAGGAAGTGTGGAACTGAAAATGAAGTGATTTTCGAGCTCAAAATGTAATTTCTGGGCTAGGGGAATCGGTACCCATTCAAGGGGAACCGATACCCCCTCAAACGAACCAGAATTTACAGAATGTCATGGGGGAACCGATACCCCCACAGGGGGGAACCGATTCCCCCCCTAAAGGAAGAAATGAATATTAGTTTATTAAGTTCGTTTAAGTTGTTAGTATTGAATTACAAGATGTAGGTATCTAATAATTATCTTGAAAATGTATAATTATGTAGATTCAGAGCCTGAACGAGTTCCAGAATCATTGTCAAGTAAGATCGATCAAAGGGAAAGATAAGAGATTGGATTGACTAGTGAGGCCAAGTGAGTGCATATTCAATAGTATATGATGGGTAATGGGAAGAAGACTTGCGATGAGTCTATTTCCTGAAAAGTTACATATGAATTCATGATTAAAGGCATGAGTTGAATATGAGTGTATGTATGCTTGATTATATGAATTGATATGTTTTGTATGTGCTATGTGGTTTATGTACACACACTATTAAGTGTTAATGAGAGAATATCAAATAAGTTATGAAATTATATGAATATAGAAGATAAGTCAAAAGATGTAGGGAAATGGAAATAGAGGTTTATGAAGAATCATATGAGAATAAATATAAGTAATAAGATAATGAAATATAAGACTATGTGAATACATGGTTATGAGAATTAGTAAAATAGAGTTATTTGATTTAATGAGAATTGAGGAAATTAAATAAGATTGAATTATAGAATGGAATGGGAATAATATATCAATTAGGGAACTTGAATATAAAGCGATGATATGTATATATATAGGATAAATTATATGCTAAAGATTTATGGAGTTATATGAAAAAGTTATAAGGAATATATGAAATTGAATTAATTAAATGGATTAAAGTAGTATATAAATAAAATACGATTAAGTGTAATATATATGTTAGAAATACGACATAAGTTATATAATCTAAGGGAATACAAAGAAATAAAGCATAAAGTAGACAAAATGAGATAAGTTATTATATACCTATATGATATATGTTAGCAGGTAATATGAAAGGATTTAGGAAACTTATATAAGCTATGTGAAAGTGATCTAGGTGTTTATATGTGAATTATTCAGTAATAAGTTATATGAAATAAGTGTAGTGATTACCAGATCATAAGAGATAAGTCAGAGAATGTGAATAATATGACCATAAACTATGAGCCTGTGTGATGAAATAAATATATGAAAACATGACTATGAGATATGTGAGAAGAAGTTATGATTAAATGATCAAGAGATATAAGGTAAGGGATATTTGTGAAGTACATAAAAATATGCTATGTGTAAGTGAATTACGTGATTATATGAATATGAAATCATATGAGAATTGACATGAACTACGTGATTACATGTATGTGTGAATGAAGCTACGAGCTTATATGAATATGTGATATGTTTATATGAGTATGCGCAAGGATATAAAAGATAGTGCCCATGTTATGTGTCTTGAGAGCTTTGGGGTATAGTTGGCATGCCAAGAGTCGAGGGTCTACGCGGTCTTCGGGACATATAGGTATCCTATGGAACATCTATGAGGTCCTTTGCGACACGTATTTGGTCCTTAGCATATGTATATGATTCTTAAGGAATTTTTCTACGTGGTCCTTTGGGACGTATATGTATTCTTTGGAGCATGTATGAGGTCTTTTGAGACACTTACTTGATCCTTGGTATATGTATATGGTTCTTAAGGAATTTATATGTGGTCCTTATGGACAATATTATATGGCACTACGGTGCAAATTCTATGCGGTACTTCGGTGCAATTATACGAGCTGTGGTGACAGCATTAGTGCACAACCTCTATAGACTCACATACCTATAGTTATCACATATGTCCATGAGCTAATCAGGAGACAATAACAAATATATGTTTGTGATATGATAAATGTTATAGAAATGATATGATGTTGTGTGTGTGTATATTGTTTGATTAAGGGTTTTAAGTATAAAAGTATGTGATTAAAAATAAACTGTTGATGATGCTTTATGTGTATGTAGGTATATTTTTGTTAAGTAATCTGATATGATTTTGTATGTTATGATGAAATAAGGTGATTTAGTATAGCATGATAGAATGAAACATGCATGCATTGTTAAATGTTATTAAGTGCATTATAAGTTTTATTTTACCTCTCTAAGTCATCGACTTAGCGTGTGAGTGTTTCACACGTAGGTTCTGGAAAGCTAGAAGAAAAGCTAAGAGAGCAAGACAGGTCAGCATCTCCCTTACAAATTTTAGATCAGAAAGTAGATGATTTACATGATTTTGGTTATTTTGAATATAATTGGCATGTATTAAAGGATTGAGTTAATATGCTCTGATTAATTTTAGTTATTGTGGTCAAGTTATGTAAATAAGTTGCTTTTACTTTAATTAAAGTTTAAATTTTCTTTGAATTTTGTCAAGAGTCAAAGTTTGAAAAGTCAATGTGACACCTCGGACTCGTATCCAGATTGGGTACGGGTTGGGGGTGTTACATTTAATGGTATTAGAGCTAAGGTTTAGCAGATTCTAGGCTTAAACCGAAGGTAAAAGAGTTTTAAAATGTGTATATGCCAACATAAGGTGAAAATTTCTGATTTGATAGTGTAAGGAGTGTATTGTTTTACTAATAGAATTAGATTGCTAAGTTATAATAGAAGTATGATTATAGTAATTTCGAAGTAAAGTGAGAGGCGATATTCCTGATTGGGATAGCAATTCACCTGCCCTGGCCAGGAAGGATGAAGAGCGGACACCTCAGGAAGTGCCTCGTAAGATCAAAGATCAATTTCAGAAAGTTGAAATCATAGCAGAATAGTGATAAAATATCTTCACTGTTTGAATCGAAAAAGTGATATGGAGTAGTTTTGTTATTACGTGAATAAGATAAAATATGGTGAATAAGTGTCACCATAAGAACGTTAAAGAGTTTCCACTGTTTTGAAGTGAAGAAGTTAGATGAAGTAGTTTAGTTACTATATGGAGAAGTTGAAGTATATTGAGCAGATGTTAACATAAGAATGATAGAAGATTCACGGATGTGGTTATTAGTTAGGAGAATTCAAGAATAAGCGCATTAGTGACAAGCGTATGAGATATATAAAGTCAGAGCATATGAGGTTGAAACAAAGGGATAATATTGTGTATAAGCAAGAGTGTGGCTATAATAAGGGTTTGCATTCTAGATGAAAAGAGTTAGTGTTGGCTAACCAGATTATATGATGGAAAATGTATGTGAATTATAAGAATTTGAGATATTGTCAGGACAGAATAACCAAAGATGAGGGGGATCTGGATACAGTTGTATATTTGGATCATAATAAATGTGGATTTGATAAGTTAAGTAAACTATTGCTGAGATAATTCCGACTGGATTGAATGTATATGAATGGTTCTGTAACATCCGCAATACCGGGTTAGTGACCAAATTGTAAAGTTTCAGAATTTGGTACTAAAGTATAAGAATAAAATAATTCAATGATTATTTGAATATATATTGAAGGTTATTTAGTAATTATTAAAGGAAATTAAGGGTATTATGGTCTTTTCCTTTAAAAGATATTCTTCCCCCTTTTATAAGAGTGAAAAACGTGGGAAGAGAGCTATCTGGAAGCTTTCTTCTTCTTGCTTTCTCTTCTTCACGTGGGGCTAGCTACAAAAGGTAAGTTAATTTCAGTTGGTTAATTCTTGAGTTTTAAGTTTGGTTTTGATTCTTTGGGTATTAAATAAGCTTAAGGAAAGCTTATATGTGATTTAAACAATAAGATAAAGGAATTATGAAGGAATTTGCAATATGAGTTTTAAGATGAAATTTTGATATGGTATGGTTGTTAAAGTTTTATGGATGAATTTGGCTTGTCATCAATCTAATTAAGAAGTATGAAGTGTTAGAATTGGAATTAGAACACATTGAAAATTTGGTATGATTTTTGAATCCCATATGGAAGATAGGATTTTGAGGTTTAAGATGAAATAAATGAATATAGATTAGTTTAAGTATGTGTACTAGAGTTAAGAATGAAAAGGGGATAATATATGAAGTGTTTGAGAGGAAATGAAGTAATTTTCGGGTTGAAAATATGATTTCTGGGCAAGGAGAATCGGTACCCATTCAAGGGGAACCGATACCCCTTCAAACGAAAAAAATTTCCAGAATGTCATGAGGAAATCGATACCCCCTTAGTAGGGAACCTATTCCCCCTAAAGGAAAAATGGGAATATTGGTTTAATAAGTTCGTTTAAGTTGCTAGTATCCAATTACAAGGTGTAGGTATCTAATGATTGCCTCAAAATGTATAATTATGTAGATTCAAGGCTTAAACGAGTTCCGGAATCATTGACAAGTAAGATCGATCAAGGGAAAGATAGAAGATTGGAATTGACTAGTGAGGCTAAGGTGAGTGCAATTTAAATTGTACTTATGTGATTGATCAAACATTGGCTTGCGATGAGTCAATGATAGAGTTACTATGGTAAGAAGTAACTTATATAATGTTATGTGATTACTACGCGTGCATTAGTACATAGAAATGGATGTAGGTTTATATGTTACATGATTTACATGCTTACGTGAAAAATGCAACATATGATATTAGATATATGTTTACACATACATGTGGTATGTGATAGAAGAGAATGAACATGTGATTATGAGATCCATGATTACACGTACATGTGATACGTGACTGAAAAGAAAAGATATGTGTTTATAAGAAAAAGAATATGAATAAGTAATGTGAACCGTTATAAATGATAATGCCCATGTTATGTGATATGAGAGCTAGGGGTATAGTTGGCATGCCAAGGGTCGAGGGTTTACCTATGTTCTTCGGGACATATGGACTGTTTACCTATGTTCTTCGGGACATATGGACTATTTACCTATGTTCTTCGGGACATATGGACTGATTACCTAGGTTCTTCGGAATCTATGGACTGGTCCTTCGAGACATTTATATGAGCTGTGATGGCAGCATAGTGGTGCACAACCTCAATAGACTCACATATCTACAGTTCTCACAGGTGTACATGGGCTAATCAAGAGATATAAACAAATATATGTTAGTGATATGATAAATGTATTACAAATGATATGATGTTGTGTGTGTATAGTGTTTGATTGAAAAGGTTAAGTATAAAAGTATGTGATTACATGATAAACTGCTAATGATGATTTATGTGTATGTATGTATTTATTGTTTATTAATCTGATATAATTTTACATGATATGAGGAAGTCATGTAATTTGGTATAGCATGATAAAACAGAACATGCATATATTGATATATGTTATAAAGTGCATTATAAGTTTTTATGCCTCACTAAGTCTTCGACTTAGCGTGTGATTGTTTCACACGTAGGTTTCGAGAAGAGTAAAGAGTAATGCGGAGCAAGACAGGTCAGTTTTCCTTACCAAATGTCAGATCAGAAAAATATAGGTACTGTATATAGAGTGTAGTTGGCATGTAGTCTAAAGACATAAATTGTATGAACTCTGATATATATTTTGTAAACGTTTTGAATAAGTTAAATGTTATCAAAGTTTTTAAATTACTCACTATTTTATATGAATAAATGTTTGAAAAGTCAATGTGACACTTCGGACTCGTATCCGGATCGGATACGGGTTGGGGGTGTTACATTTAATGGTATCAGAGCTAAGGTTTAGCCGATTCTCGGCATAAACCGAAGTCCAAAGTGTCATAAAAGGTGTACATGCCAACATAGATTGAAAAATTTCTGATCTGATAGTGTAAGGAATATGTTGTCTTGCTAATAGAATAAGAATAGTTTAATACAGTAGAAATCTGATCGTGATAATTTCGAAATAAGTGAAAGGTGATATTCCTGATTGTGATAGCTATTCACCTGCCCTGGCTAGGTAGGATGAAGAGCGGACACCTCAGGAAATGCCTAGTAAGATCAAAAGTTCATTTCAGAAAGCTAAAATCATATCTGAATAATGATAGAAAGTTTTCATCGTTTGGAATCGGAAACATGATATAGAGTAGTTTTGTTATTATGTGGATAAGATAGAATATGGTGAACAGGTGTCACCATAAGAATGTTAAAAAGATCTAATGACGTGATGAGTACGTATAGAAGAACTAAAGGATAAGTGCATCAGTGACAAGTGTATAAGATGTATAAAGTCAGAGCTTATGAGTTTGAAACGAAGTGATAGTATTGCGCATAAACAAGAGTATGTTTATGGTAAGGGTTTGCAGTTAAAATGGAAAGAGTTAGCATTGGCTAACTAGAGTATGTGATAAAAATGTACTGGAATTATAAGATTATAAAATATTGTCAGGATATGATAACCAGATCTGCAATGGATCTGGATATAGTTGCATATTTGGATCATAGTAATGTGGTATAGTAAAGGAAAATGAAGTAAGAATTTGTATATTCAAGTAAAGCTGAGGATTGATAAGAAGAGTTTGAGAATATGTATATCGATGATCAGATTATAGGACACAGGAAGTCAGAATGTTGAGTTTGAGCAAAAGAAATTTCAGGATGTATGCGAATAGAGTTGAAATTGATAAGTTAAGTAAGCGAATGTTGAGATAATTTAGATTGGAAAGGATGTATATGATTGGTATAATAGGGCTTGTGCCCTAGATTGAACAAAAGTTATTATCTAGATGTCAGAGTAAAGGTGCTAGAGTTATAAGATTGGAGGAAAGATAAAGTGGAGTTAATTGATTATGATGTGAATTTGAATATAGTTGTATGTTCTGAGCAGATAGCTATGATGTAGACACTGAGATAAGTATTCGCATGGAACCTTCAGAAAGGAAAATACAAGTATAAGAAATGATAAAGAATGAAGTTATGTATAAGAAATGGGTTATCAGAGTAATGAGGATGCAATGAAGATTGGTACATAAATATGAGTATAAGTAATAAGACAAGAGCATGTGAACATGAAAGGAAATATATGATTTATGTATAAGGAATAAAGAAATGAAAAGGATTGATTTAAAGGATCAGATATGATAAATATGGAAGTATAGAGGACAATTTTGATATAGAAATAAGACAAGTGTGCAAGGTGATGTGAAAATATTGTTTGACTCCTTAAAGTATATGTTTAATCACATTGAAGAAGATTTAAAGTTGTGTTTTGGTCAAATGATGACGAAATACAAGTTTGGTATGGTTATAAGGTAATTAGAGAGTTATAAAGAAATAGATGGATTTATGATATAGAGATGAATGTATAAACGAAAAAGATAGTTGGAAAACTAAAGGATTGAAAAGTAAGTTTCTGATGATGACAAGAAAGAATAAGTCAGGGAAGCAACATAAGAACATTAGAAGATATGTTCTTATTAAGATGTGCAGTGAAAATTCGAGGACGAATTTTCTTATAAGGAGGGGAGATTTGTATCATCCGCAATACCGGGTTAGTGACCAAATTGTAAAGTTTCAGAATTTGGTGACTAAAGTATAAGAATAAAATAATTCAATGATTATTTGAATATATATTGAAGGTTATTTAGTAATTATTAAAGGAAATTAAGGGTATTATGGTCTTTTCCTTTAAAAGATATTCTTTCCCCTTTTATAAGAGTGAAAAACGTGGGAAGAGAGCTATCTGGAAGCTTTCTTCTTCTTGCTTTCTCTTCTTCACGTGGGGCTAGCTACAAAAGGTAAGTTAATTTCAGTTGGTTAATTCTTGAGTTTTAAGTTTGGTTTTGATTCTTTGGGTATTAAATAAGCTTAAGGAAAGCTTATATGTTATTTAAACAATAAGATAAAGGAATTATGAAGGAATTTGCAATATGAGTTTTAAGATGAAATTTTGATATGGTATGGTTGTTGAAGTTTTATGGATGAATTTGACTTGTCATCAATCTAATTAAGAAGTATGAAGTGTTAGAATTGGAATTAGAACACATTGAAAATTTGGTATGATTTTTGAATCCCATATGGAAGATAGGATTTTGAGGTTTAAGATGAAATAAATGAATATAGATTGGTTTAAGTATGTGTACTAGAGTTAAGAATGAAAAGGGGATAATATATGAAGTGTTTGAGAGGCAATGAAGTAATTTTCGGGTTGAAAATATGATTTCTGGGCAAGGGGAATCGGTACCCATTCAAGGGGAACCGATACCCCTTCAAACGAACAAAATTTCCAGAATGTCATGAGGAAATCGATACCCCCTTAGTAGGGAACCGATTCCCCCTAAAGGAAAAATGGGAATATTGGTTTAATAAGTTCGTTTAAGTTGCTAGTATCCAATTACAAGGTGTAGGTATCTAATGATTGCCTCAAAATGTATAATTATGTAGATTCAAGGCTTAAACGAGTTCCGGAATCATTGACAAGTAAGATCGATCAAGGGAAAGATAGAAGATTGGAATTGACTAGTGAGGATAAGGTGAGTGCAATTTAAATTGTACTTATGTGATTGATCAAACATTGGCTTGCGATGAGTCAATGATAGAGTTACTATGGTAAGAAGTAACTTATATAATGTTATGTGATTACTACGTGTGCATTAGTACATAGAAATGGATGTAGGTTTATATGTTACATGATTTACATGCTTACGTGAAAAATGCAACATATGATATTAGATATATGTTTACACATACATGTGGTATGTGATAGAAGAGAAGGAACATGTGATTATGAGATCCATGATTACACGTACATGTGATACGTGACTGAAAAGAAAAGATATGTGTTTATAAGAAAAAGAATATGAATAAGTAATGTGAACCGTTATAAATGATAATGCCCATGTTATGTGATATGAGAGCTAGGGGTATAGTTGGCATGCCAAGGGTCGAGGGTTTACCTATGTTCTTCGGGACATATGGACTGTTTACCTATGTTCTTCGGGACGTATGGACTGATTACCTAGGTTCTTCGGAATCTATGGACTGGTCCTTCGGGACATTTATATGAGCTGTGATGTTAGCATAGTGGTGCACAACCTCAATAGACTCACATATCTACAGTTCTCACAGGTGTACATGGGCTAATCAAGAGATATAAACAAATATATGTTAGTGATATGATAAACGTATTACAAATGATATGATGTTGTGTGTGTATAATGTTTGATTGAAAAGGTTAAGTATAAAAGTATGTGATTACATGATAAACTGCTAATGATGATTTATGTGTATGTATGTATTTATTGTTAATTAATCTGATATAATTTTACATGATATGAGGAAGTCATGTAATTTGGTATAGCATGATAAAACAGAACATGCATATATTGATATATGTTATAAAGTGCATTATAAGTTTTTATGCCCCACTAAGTCTTCGACTTAGCGTGTGATTATTTCACACGTAGGTGTCGAGAAGAGTAAAGAGTAATGCGGAGCAAGACAGGTCAGTTTTCCTTACCAAATGTCAGATCAGAAAAATATAGGTACTGTATATAGAGTGTAGTTGGCATGTAGTCTAAAGACATAAATTGTATGAACTCTGATATATATTTTGTAAACATTTTGAATAAGTTAAATGTTATCAAAGTTTTTAAATTACTCACTATTTTATACGAATAAATGTTTGAAAAGTCAATGTGACACTTCAGACTCGTATCCGGATCGGATACGGGTTGGGGGTGTTACAGGTTCGATGAAGGTTTATACTTTAGATTGGAATAATTGGTGGTGACTAACAGAATTATGTGATGGTAAGTGTATCAAAGTTAAAAGATTAGAAGATGATGTCAGGGTAAATTAACTAAGTATGGTGTAAATTGAGACACGATTATGTATTTTGATCACGAAAATGTAAGGTAATAGAAGAAACAAGAGAATAATACTATATACGAATAAGAGTGTGGGTTGGATAAGTGAGTAAATTGCACTGATTGGATTTCAACTGAGAAGATGAATATGATTAGTCTGATTAGGGCTTATGCCCTAAATTGGAAAAGTTATGACTGATTAATTGTAATAGTATGGATAATAAAGTTATAAGATTTGAAGAAAAGATAAAGTTAAGTTAATCAAGTATGATGTGGATTTGGATATGGTTTTGATAATATAGATATGAGGTAGGCAAGTAAATAAGTATTTGTATGTTTAAAAAGGAGCTTTGAGGAAGAAAATACAAGTACAAGATATGGTAAAGAATGAGGTTCTGTATAAGTAAAGTGGATTATCAAAGTTATGAAGATGCGATGAAGATCAGTAATTAGGGATAAGTATAAACGATATGAAAAGAGTATGAGAGCCTGAAGAAAAGATGTGATCTATGTTATAAGGAGATTTTGTTTTGGAAGGAATGAAAGAATAAAGGGATAGGAAAAGACAAAGATGGAGGTTAAATGATCAAGTATGACAAGAGGTATATTGAGATATAAGTTATAAGTTTGATATTGAAATAATACAATTTACAATTATTAGAAGAACGAGAATGGGTGATTATTCTTTGAACAAATACATAAGGGTTATATGAAAAGATTGTGTGTATAGTAATACATACAAGGATTAAGAAATGAGCAAAAGCTTGATTTATGTGCAAAGCATATAGAGAATGATGAAAAAGATCAATTGATCCATAATAGTGAGGATTAAGGATTTGGGGTGTTGTCTATATAATGAATAATAATATATGGACTTATAAAGATGTGGACGTATATGAAGAATTGAGTATGAGAAAATGGTAAGTTGCTAGCGGTAGCAGGAAATATTAAGGGAAGCAACATGAAAATATTAGAAGACATAATATTATAAAGGCATGCAGTGAAAATTCGAGGACGAATTTTCTTTAAAATAAGGGAGATTTGTAACATCCCAAATCAGGGTCAATGACTAAATTGTAAATTTTGAAAGTTTTGTGCTCAATTTAGAAATAATTAAAAGTCTCGGGATTTAAGTAAAGAATTTTAATATTGGATTAAATAGCAAAGATGGATGAACTAAATGGGAAAATAGTCTTTTCATGGGAAAGATTTTTATCTTCCCTTTTTTAGTATTATAAAACGTGGGAAATATGAGAGAGTTCCAGACTTCTCTTCTTCATTCTCTTCTTTTCCACCGTTAAGACATAAAAAAAAGGTAAGATCTCTTGTTAGTTGATATTTAGCTGAATTTAGGATTTGGTTATGATCATTGGATGATAATTAAGCTTAAGGAAAGCTTAAATCATCTTAAAAACAAAGGATGGTGGAATTAGGAGATATTAAAGATTAAGAGTTTTTGAATGAAATTTTGGAATAGAGTTCATTACTCAAATTGGAAGTTGAATTTGACTTGTCATCTATGAGAATAAGAAGTTAGAAGTGTTAGAATTAAGTTTGGGTAACATGGAAAAATTGGTATAATTTTTGAATGCTATGTGGAGGAGTGGATTTTTAAGTTAAAGAGATATTGAATGAAAATTTATTAGTTTAAGTATGTATATTTGAGTTAAGAATATTAAATGAAGTGAAATAGGAAGTGTGGAACTAAAAATGAAATGATTTTCGAGCTCAAAATATAATTTCTGGCTAGGGGAATCGATACCCATTCAAGGGGAACCGATACCCCCTCAAACGAACCAGAATTTACAGAATGTCATGGGGGGGAACCGATTCCCCCTAAAGAAAGAAATGAATATTAGTTTATTAAGTTCGTTTAAGTTGTTAGTATTGAATTACAAGATGTAGGTATCTAATAATTGTCTTGAAAATGTATAATTATGTAGATTCAGAGCCTGAACGAGTTCCGAAATCATTGTCAAGTAAGATCGATCAAAGGGAAAGATAAGAGATTAGATTGACTAGTGAGGCCATGTGAGTGCATATTCAATAGTATATGATGGGTAATGGGAAGAAGACTTGCGATGAGTCTATTTCCTGAAAAGTTACATATGAATTCATGATTAAAGGCATGAGTTGAATATGAGTGTATGTATGCTTGATTATATGAATTGATATGTTTTGTATGTGCTATGTGGTTTATGTACACACACTATTAAGTGTTAATGAGAGAATATCAAATAAGTTATGAAATTATATGAATATAGAAGATAAGTCAAAAGATGTAGGGAAATGGAAATAAAGGTTTATGAAGAATCATAGGAGAATAAATATAAGTAATAAGATAATGAAATATAAGACTATGTGAATACATGGTTATGAGAATTAGTAAAATAGAGTTATTTGATTTAATGAGAATTGAGGAAATTAAATAAGATTGAATTATAGAATGGAATGGGAATAATATATCAATTAGGGAACTTGAATATAAAGCGATGATATGTATATATATAAGATAAATTATATGCTAAAGATCTATGGAGTTATATGAAAAGGTTATAAGGAATATATGAAATTGAATTAATTAAATGGATTAAAGTAGTATATAAATAAAATACGATTAAGTGTAATATATATGTTAGAAATACGACATAAGTTATATAATCTAAGGGAATACAAAGAAATAAAGCGTAAAGTAGATGAAATGAGATAAGTTATTATATACCTATATGATATATGTTAGCATGTAATATGAAAGGATTTAGGAAACTTATATAAGCTATGTGAAAGTGATCTAGGTGTTTATATGTGAATTATTCGGTAATAAGTTATATGAAATAAGTGTAGTGATTACCAGATCATAAGAGATAAGTCAGAGAATGTGAATAATATGACCAGAAACTATGAGCATGTGTGATGAAATGAATATATGAAAACATGACTATGAGATATGTGAGAAGAAGTTATGATTAAATGATCAAGACATATAAGGTAAGGGATATCTGTGAAGTACATGAAAATGTGCTATGTGTAAGTGAATTACGTGATTATATGAATATGAAATCATATGAGAATTGACATGAACTATGTGATTACATGTATGCGTGAATGAAGCTACGAGCTTATATGAATATGTGATATGTTTACATGAATATGCACAAGGATATAAAAGATAGTGCCCATGTTATGTGTCTTGAGAGCTTTGGGGTATAGTTGGCATGCCAAGAGTCGAAGGTCTACGCGGTCCTTCGGGACATATAGGTATCCTATGGAACATCTATGAGGTCCTTTGCGACACGTATTTGGTCCTTAGCATATGTATATGATTCTTAAGGAATTTTTCTACGTGGTCCTTCGGGACGTATATGTATTATTTGGAGCATGTATGAGGTCTTTTGAGACACTTACTTGATCCTTGGTATATGTATATGGTTCTTAAGGAATTTATATGTGGTCCTTATGGACAATATTATATGGCACTACGGTGCAAATTCTATGCGGCACTTCGGTGCAATTATACGAGCTGTGGTGACAGCATTAGTGCACAACCTCTATAGACTCACATACCTATAGTTCTCACATATGTCCATGAGCTAATCAGGAGATAATAACAAATATATGTTTGTGATATGATAAATGTTATAGAAATGATATGATGTTGTGTGTGTGTATATTGTTTGATTAAGGGTTTTAAGTATAAAAGTATGTGATTAAAAAATAAATTGTTGATGATGCTTTATGTGTATGTAGTTATATTTTGTTAAGTAATCTGATATGATTTTGTATGTTATGATGAAATAAGGTGATTTAGTATAACATGATAGAATGAAACATGCATGCATTGTTAAATGTTATTAAGTGCATTATAAGTTTTATTTTGCCTCACTAAGTCATCGACTTAGCGTGTGAGTGTTTCACACGTAGGTTCCGGAAAGCTAGAAGAAAAGCTAAGAGAGCAAGACAGGTCAATATCTCCCTTACAAATTTTAGATCAGAAAGTAGATGATTTACATGATTTTGGTTATTTTGAATATAATTGGCATATACTAAAGGATTGAATTAATATGCTCTGATTAATTTTAGTTATTGTGGTCAAGTTATGTAAATAAGTTGCTTTTACTTTAATTAAAGTTTAAATTTTCTTTGAATTTTGTCAAGAGTCAAAGTTTGAAAAGTCAATGTGACACCTCGGACTCGTATCCGGGTTGGGGGTGTTACACCCCCTTAAGAAAATTCGTCCTCGAATTTTCATTATGCAAAGAAGTAGGGGTACTTAATCCTCATGTCCTCTTCATGTTCCCATGTTGCATCCTCTACTTTGTGATTCCTCCACAAGACTTTAACCAATGGAATAGTCTTGTTCCTTAGTTGCTTGACTTCGTGAGCTAATATTTGAATAGGTTATTCCTCATAAGTTAAATCTGGTCGAACTTCAATTTCTTCAGTAGTCACAATGTGGGATGGATCAGATCGATATTTCCTTAGCATTGAGACATAAAAGACATTGTGTATCTTTTCCATTTCAGGTGGCAAAATTAGCTGATATGCTACTGGTCCTACTCTCTTAGTAATCTCGTAAGGTCTAATTAATCGAGGACTCAACTATCCTTTCCGTCCAAACCTCAATACTTTCTTCCACGGAGACACTTTCAAGAACACTTTATCTCCGACTTGAAATTCAATCTCTTTCCTTTTTAAATCAGCATACGATTTCTGTCTATCAGCTGCAGCTTTCAGATTATTATGAATTACTTGAACTTTTTCTTTCGTATTCTGAATCAACTCAGGACCAATAACTTCTCGATCCTTAAGTTCATACCAGTTCAAGGGCGTACGACATCTTCTTCCTTATAGAGCTTCATAGGGAGCCATTTTGATGCTTGACTGATAACTATTATTGTACGCAAATTCAACAAGTGGTAAATATATTTCCCACGATCCTTTGAATTCAATGACACAAGCTCTTAGCATATCCTCCAGAATTTGAATAGTTCGCTCGGATTGACCATCGGTTTGAGGATGAAACGCTGTACTGAAGTTCAACCGAGTTCCTAGTGCTCCATGTAATGACTTCCAAAACCGTGATGTGAATCTAGGATCTCGATCAGAAACTATGGAAATAGGTACACCATGCAAACGTATAATCTCTCTAATATACAGTTCCACATACTTATCCATGGAGAAATCAGGTCGTACCGAAATAAAATGGGCTGACTTAGTCAATCTATCTACGATCACCCAGATTGAATCATTTTTGTTCGGATTTAAAGGCAACCTCGTCAAAAAATCCATCCTTATGTTTTCCTATTTCCATTGAGGAATTAAAATTGGTTGTAACAATCCTGACTGAACCTGATGCTCAGCTTTGACTTGTTGACAAGTCAAACACTTTGATACAAATTTCGTAATGTATTTCTTCATTCCCGGCCACCAATATCGACTCTTGAGATCCATATACACTTTATTCCCTCCCGGATGCATTGTCAATGGACTACAATGAGCTTCTGTTAACAAATCATTCTTTAATTCATCATCATCCGGAATTACCAATCTTTCTCGATAATACTAATTCTCATCAGACTTAATCTCATAATCCATACCCTCTCCATTTCTTATCTGTTGTATCTTCTTTAAACACTTTCCATCTTTAGCTTGCAATTCTTTAATTCGATCTAGCCATTCTGGCTTGACAGTAAATTCTGCACAAATTGCACCATCTTCTCTTAACGATAATCTAGCATCAAGAGTTCGCAAAGCTGCAAACGTCTTTCTACTCATGGCATCGGCTACCACATTTGCCTTTCCGGGATGGAAATCAATCAAAACATCATAAACCTTGAGAAATTCCACCCATCTTCTTTGTCTTAAATTTAACTCTTTCTGAGTCATCAAGTATTTTAAGCTCTTGTGATCCGTATACAAGTAGCACTTTTCACCATACAAGTAGTGACGCCAGATCTTTAAAGCAAACACTACTGCCGCCATCTCTAGGTTGTGTATTGGATAATTCTTCTTGTATGGTTTTAATTGTCTCGAAGCATAGGCCACCACCTTGCCTTCTTGCATTAATACGCATCCCAAACCACTATGAGACTCATCACTATACACTATAAAGTTCTTGCCAGACTCAGGTTGAACTAACACTGGAGCTTCTGTAAGAATCTTCTTTAACTTTTCAAAACTCTTTTGACATTCTTAAGTCCAAACAAATTTTACTTTCTTTTTCAACAATTTAGTTAGGGTAATGCTATGATCGAAATTTTTTTAACGATCTTCGATAATAACCAGCTAACCCCAGAAAACTTCTAACTTCTGATACATTCTTTGGAACTTCCCTCTCTAGAATAGCTTTAATCTTTTGGGGATCCACTCGAACTCCTTCTGCAGAATTTACATGTCCAAGGAATGTCACTTCATTCAACCAAAATTCACATTTAGAAAATTTAGCATAAAGCTTCTTGTCTCGTAAAATCTGTAAAACAATCTGTAAATGTGAACTATGCTCTTCTTCTGACTTTGAATATATTAAAATATCATCAATAAACACCACATCAAACTGATCCAAATAAGGTTGGAATATCCTTTTCATTAGATCCATAAAAGCAGCTGGTGCATTCGTAACTCCAAACAGTATCACGATAAACTCATAGTGACCATATCTTGTTCTAAACGCCGTTTTTGAAATGTCTTTCTCTTGAATCTTTAATTGATGATAACCCGAACGTAGATCAACTTTTGAGAACATTGAAGCTTCATTTAATTGATCAAATAAATTGTCAATTCGGGGAAGTGAATACTTGTTCTTGATGGTCACTTTATTGAGCTGTCTGTAATCGATACAAAGACGCATTGATCCATCTTTCTTTTTAACAAATAGAATAGGAGCTCCCCAAGGTGATACACTTGGTCTAATAAACCCTTTGTCTAGTAACTCCTGTAATTAAATCTTTAATTCTTGCAACTCTTTTAGAGCCATCCTGTATAGTGCCATTGCAATGGGCGCTGTTCCCGGTATTATCTCAATCTGGAATTCTACCTCTTTGTCCGGAGGTAAACCTGGCAACTCTGCAGGAAATACATCGGGAAATTCTCTGACTATAGAAATTCCTTCAATCCCTTTCTCCTTGGTTCTAACATCTAGCACATTAGCAATGAACCCTTGACATCCTTGTAGCAATAACTTCTTCGCCGACATTACTGAAATTACATTTGCCAATGGATTCCATTCTTCACTAAATACCACCACATCTACCCCTTTTGGACTTCTCAGCGTTACTCTTTTCAATCTACAATCGACATTAGCGTAATAACGATATAACCAATCTATTCCCAGTATCATTTTAAATTCGTCGAAAGGTAATTTCATCAAATTAGCAGGAAATTCAATTCCATGAATTTGTATGGGACACCATCGGCTCACCAAATTTATTCGGGCACTGTGCCCTAATGGGTTCGTCATTATCACCTCATTGCTAGTAGTTTCTAACGGAATGTTCAATTCTTTCACTAACTTACTAGTAATGTATGAATATATAGACCCCGTATCAATCAATACAATTACACCTTTGTCAAACAATAGAAAGTTACCTGTTATAATATATGGGTCATCACAATCCTCATTGGTCTTGAGGTTGTACACTCGAGCAATTGAGTGTATCTCCTATTGAGCAGAGGATTCCGATTGGATTCTTCCTCTGCCTCTACCTCTTACTCTTTGGCCTGCAAAAATAGATCTCTCTGGCTGTGTAGATTCACTGTTAACATTGGCCAATCCCGAACAAAATGCCCAGTGTCCCCACATCTAAAGCAAACTCCAGAAATCATCCGACATATCCCTGAATGATTCTTTCCACAATGTGAGTATTGTCTGGCTTGACTCTGATTAGATCTCCCAGCTCAAGATCCCACTGACTGAGTTTGTCTACCTCTCATCTGATTTGATCCTCTAGTGGAGGATGCCACTGACTCTGATCTAACTTGGGGTCGAAAACTAACATCTCTGCCCCTTTTTGATGGTGCGAAACTCGATGAAGCACCCGTTCTTTTGACTGTATGAGCTCTCGAATTTCAAACCTCTCATTCTGAGCTCTTTCCAAAGCCTTGGTATGGTTTACTACCTCTTGAAACGAGGATAAATTCAAGATAATTAACATTTTCTTCAACTGAGGACGTAACCCCTCTACAAACCACTCACAAGTATCATTCTCCGTAGGAACTAGTCCGACAGCAAAGCGAATCAACTTATTGAATTCACACTCGTACTCATATACAGTGTGATTTCATTGCTTCAAATTCATGAACTCTTGCTTCATTTGATGAACAAATTGATCTCCGATGTACTTATGCTTGAATTCTTCTAAAAATAATTACCAAGTTATTTGGGCGTTAGACATCCTCAAAGTAACATTGGTCCACCAGATCCTTTCTTGTCCTCTCAACAAGGAAATTACTCCATCCAGTTTCTCAGCATCGGAACAATGAAGTCCCGTAAGCATGACCTTCACATCATTAAGCCAAAGGTCCGCAGTAACAGGACCTTTATTGGCTTCCCCTATAAACTTTGGAGCTCCTAATCCCTTCAATTCTTTCGCAATATTCATTTTTGGAGTTGAAGTAACAGAAGGTTGGAAACGCGTCAATACCGCGTCTAACGTTCTAAAGAATATATCTTGATCATTTACAGGCATTCCAGAGGATGTCTGTTCTTCACTCTGCCTGGCCAGGGCAGGTGAATTACTACTTTCAGCGGGTCTATCATCTCCCAATTCATTCCTAGAACTACCTCGTCCGGACATCTATAAAAATACAACCATATAGTTCTATTAGCAAAACATCATACTTACTATCCCATCAGATCAGAAGTTTCCACTATTTTGTTGGTATGTATACATTATCAGACACTCTAGACTCCGGTTTATGCCGAGAATCGACTAAACTGTAGCTCTTATACCATTAAATGTAACACCCCTAACTCATATTCGACCCCAATACAAGTCCAAGATATCACATTGACTTTTCAAACTTTATTTCTTAAAGAAAAATCCCAGGAATTTAAAACTTTCATTAAAACAAAATACTTTAATTTACATAAAAGAGACCACTTAATACAAAATCGATCAGAGCATTCGTAATTAACCAATTATTACATACCAACACTTTATACACAACAAAATACCTACTTTGTCAATTACTTCTAATCTGATTTCTTAGTAATGTTGTTGTCCGTGCCACTTCTATTCTGAATCTTCTTATTTCTTGGTACCTACGTGTAAACCACTTACACGCTAAGTCATAGACTTAGTGAGGCAATAAATAAATATGCAACAATATCTTCATGAATATGTATTCTTACCATTTCCTTCATGACATTCCAATATGCATGTATCTATTACACAATAACATATATAATCATATCATGCATGTACAAAACTTACCTTTTTGTACCACTTTCACTTTACTTTGTATTTCAATTGCCCATGTATATTATTGAGAATAGAGGTATGTGAGTGCATTGAGGTTGTGCACTAATACTGTCACCACAGCTCGTATCAATTCCCTCATGGGGCACCGAACCTTAGTTCAGTATTCGTCCCGAAGGACTGTCATATATGTCCCGTAGGACCACTACATCCCGAAGGACTACGTCCTGAATGACTATTATACCCTCGACTCTTGGCATGCCAATTACACCTATAGCTCTCATATCATATACTATGGGCATTATTCTTATATTTTATATGTTCATGTACTCATGTCATTTCTCTTGTGATCATGTAGTTCATGTCATTTCTCTTGTGATCATGTAGCTCATGTCATTTCTCTTGTGATCATGTAGCTCATGTCATGTTCTCATATCACATATCATATCACATGTGTATTTGAATCTATTCATATATATACATCATTTATCCAATTACATGAACATATATATGCCTTATGCATGTATTACAATAATTATCATATATGCATGTTCACAACTATTGTACTATGAAAATCAATGTAGGAATTATACATAATCACACATGGATCTATATCAGTATTATAGCTAATATACTCTAATGGTTCACTCTTTAGATTAAGATAAATGTCAATTTCCTCTTTTAATGGAGGTATGCATCGATGCACTACTTGTGCATCGGTGCATAAAATGCATTCGATGTTTTATTATTAATGGGATGCATCGATGCATGCCTTATGCATCGATGCACTAATTGCATTCGATCTTTTTATTTTAAAAGAGTGCATCGATGCACTACCTGTGCATAGATACACCTTCAAACACTTTCTGGGTTTTAACCTTGATGCATCGATGCACTCTGCCCAGAATCCTCTTTTTGAACCCGAAAATTCATTCATTTTGGATTAAATCCTTCATGTTTAATTCTCTTTTCATTCTTAACTATAGTACACATCCTTAAACCAATTTATACTCATTTATTTCATCTTAAACCTCCAAATTCTATCCTTCATATGTAATTTAAGAATTACATCAATAAATCAACATGTTTGAATTCCACTTCTAACACTTCGTATATATTAACTAGATTGATGACAAGTCAAATTTAACTTTCAATTCTAGTTATGAACTCTATTCCAAGATTTCATTTAAGAACTTCAAATCTTAAATCTCTCCTAACTCCATCATCTTTTGATGTTAAGATAACTTAAGCTTTCCTTAAGATTAGTTATCATCTAATAATCAAAACCCAATATTAAATTTAACAAGAAACTCAATAATCAGAAATCTTACCTTTGCTTTGGTTCACACGCACATGGAAGAAAGAAGAAGAAGAGAACTCTGGAAGTCTTGGGTGTTTTCTCCCCTTCCACCCACATGTATCCTTGTATATACATACTTATTGTCATTCCATTCCTTATTCCTTTCAATTCCATCCTACACAATAATTTACATGTAAATCTTTATACTATTCATTCATTTTATTTTAACCACCAAATTATGAGACTTTACAATTTAGTCACTAACCCGGTATTGAGGATGTTACAAATAATGTTGTCATTTCCCTTGGTCAAATTTATCTTCTAAACTACGTGCATAGTCAATATAAGACACAAAATTATGAGACGGATGAAGTATTTAATAAATTAATCAATTTATAATTTTATGAAGTGAAAAATGGTATTATTGTAGAAAATGTATTTTTTTAAATAATGTATAATCTTATATAATGAAAAAATATATTTATCCACTCGAGATCATAACATTACTTTTTATATTATATTATATATAAATAAATATGATACTTATGAAGAATACTTAAAAATATAAGTTTGATATAGTTATCATATTAATTATATGTTAAATGTATTTTTTTTCCTTAAAATAGTGTAATAATTAAAATATTTTTATGAACTTTCATTCAAATATTGATAGTTTGATATTAAAGTTTAACTTGCTAAAAAAATCTATATCACAGATAATTTAATAAAATATGTATACAGATAATCTTAGTGAACCAAAAGGTTCAAGTTATTTTAGGAGAATGTAGTACTTATAGATATATATACTCTGTCTCTTGTGTGATATATTTTTAAATCTTTTTGTGTTGTCTCTGTTGGTGGCTAGGAGTAGCCATGCCCTTGGTGACTTGGAGTAGCCACGTTGGTGTAAAAGATTCCGCATCCTAAGTCTTGAGGGCTTGGTTCCAAGCTCAATGGGTTTGCAAGGAGAAAATCCAAAAATATTAAGAAGTCTCTTGAAAGTTATGAGGGAGTGATATATATATATATATATATATATATATATATATATATATGTATATGTATAAATAGTAATATTTTAGTAGATGAAATAATTTGTCTAATTTGTTATATTTTTTTATTTCGAAACTTAATATAAATTAAAGTTATAATGACTTAAATTTAATAATTTAAGTCACAGAGAGTAAGTTATTTACCATTTTGAATATTGGTTGGTTGAAAGGGTCAAAGATTAAAAAAAAAAAGAGAGGATAAAATGGGCGAAACATAGGACGACATGGAAAAGAGCTAACAACCGTCAAGCCGAACACTCATCCCCGATCATTGCGCAACTCTTTCCTCTCACTGCCTCTTTTTATTATTAATCATAATAAATAAGAAAACAAAGATCCATTGTATATTATTACCCAAATCTAAGAAACGAAAAGGAAAGAAATATGTCTGGAGGAGTGTGGAAAAGATGGAGGAAGCTGGTGGTGATGGAGCATTTGAATTGTTTGGCCCATTGGAGGAGGATGACCTTTGGTTTAGGAGGTGGAATTCAACATCGTTTCTCTTCTACCGGCGGTGGAGACGGCGGAGGCGGCGACAATTACGATGGCAATGCCAAAAACGATGCTACTACTAACAGGAATAGAAGCAAATGCAAATCCAAAACCAAAAGCACTGCCACTTCTGCTCTTACTCGTAGGATCAAAGCCGAGATAAATTGTCCGCGCTGCTCCAATCACAATTACTTCAATTTCGGTCTCCCCCATACTTCCTTAGATTCGTCTGACACTAATTCCAGCAACGGTAAATCCACCGTTAATTTTTGCCCCACTTGTAGAACCGCCTACCACTCTCGACCCCACCGTGTATACCCTCTCCAGGGCACTTTCTTGGAGATTAAATCCAATTCCAAAACCGCTTCTCCTACTCCTACTACTCCTCGCAACAACGTTAGGACATCGTTTTGGGACAATATTAGATCCGAGCATTCTCCGCCAACGCCGCCACCACCTCCTGGGAATGGCCTCACTGTGCAAATTCCGCCTGGGCCACCCTTTCCTCCCGGAGTGAATTTCCTAAGAGATGATGGGCTCAAGGAAGGCAACACTAGTGGCAATGGCACATGGTTGGGAGGGGCCAAGTTGGGGAAGGATTTGCCTACGCCGAAAGAGATTTGCAAAGGCCTTGACAAGTTCGTTATTGGCCAGCACAAGGCAAAGAAGGTGCGTAATTTTTAGATTTATGACTAACTAAATAAATGAAATCCAAATACTCATATATTGCAGTAAATCCATTATTACAGGTGTTGTCAGTTGCCGTTTATAACCATTATAAAAGAATATACCACGCCTCCTTGGAGAAAGGGTTAGTTTCCATGCTTGTTATGAAATTTTGAAACTGGTGTTTATTATCTTAGCTTAATTGTATTCCATAGGGTAAACTGATATACAACACAGTCTTTAGATAACTTGGGTCACGAATTTGAATGCTAGGTCAAGAGTAGAAGCAAGTTTCGAAGCACTTGAGGACAATGAAAATGTGGAGTTAGAGAAAAGCAATGTGCTCCTGGTCGGACCAACAGGCTCCGGTAAACACTCTCCATTATTCCTAGGTTCCTAGTTGGATGCATGAAATTCCTTTACTGGATTACCTTACTTATACATGTGCATATCCTACGACAGGAAAGACTTTATTGGCAAAAACTCTGGCTCGATTCGTCAATGTCCCTTTTGTCATTGCCGATGCAACAACTTTGACACAGGCAAGTCCATCATCCACTTTAATCTTTGAAGATCGTGTAAAATACATATTCTGGAACATTTGAAACACATTGGCCCTGAGCTAAGTAAGGGAAGCTGGCACTCTCTGATCCCTTATTCACCACTCTATTCTCCCCAAGACTCGAATATATTCCTTAATTATCATGTATAGGATTATCATGGTTGCAACTTTCAACAATCAAGCTTGAGTTTGTTGAAGTATTTTATCTGATGACATGAGCTGTTAGGTATCATCCTAGCCATAACAAAATCTTACCATGGGAAATAATTGCTGCCTTTTGCTGAACACCTCTGAGGTCCTAGAAGTTATTCTTACAATAGGTCCCACTTTTGTTAGGCAAACATTCTTTTTAACTTTGGCTGCTCTATTTAATGAGGTAAATTCTTCCTTTTTGCAGGCTGGTTATGTTGGTGAAGATGTTGAATCAATATTGTACAAACTACTCACGGTATTAACTTTATTCTTTGCATCATAGGACTTATAGGCAGATTTTCATTATCATATCATTAGTGGAACTCAGAATATCTTTAGTAAGTAGTATGATGAGGGAGTGGGGAAGACAAGTTTCTCCTTCCAGGCATATGCTTCAACCAATGAGACATCGGTACCTCCATTTCTCACTAAAACACATTGAATTTTCTTCCCTTCTATCTCTTACCCCTAGTTGTTATGTATCACAACTCTTCTAATTGTTCAATGCCTTTGTGTAAAGTCAAACATGCTGGAACTAAAGAGTTATGAATGTGAACCAAAACTATTGATGGCATTCCTTCAAAATTGTATAAGAAGAATGTTTGGAGAGAGAATATTAAGCAAAGAAATTTGTACCAAAAATCCAGCCATGTTAGAAGCTATATATGTAGAGGAAAGATGGTACAATTAAGACAGAGTATATTATAAGAGGGATAGTTATTTTCCAAGTTATCCTTATGAGTAGTTTTATACATTTATGTATATATGTGTGTGTGTATAAATCCATGCACAATCACTAAAAGAGAAAGAGTGCAGGCTAGGTCATGTATTCACATATCAGCACTAATATATATTTGCTTTTTTATGTACGTCTAGGCTGCAGAGTTCAATGTAGAAGCAGCTCAACAAGGAATAGTTTACATTGATGAAATTGACAAGATAACTAAGAAGGTTCTGCAATTTTTCAGCTCTAATCTACCCTTTCGTTTTTTTTTTAAATCAACTCAAATTTTTGGTTTTACGTTTTAATCCAGGATATCTTTTAGACCTAAAATTTTCTCAAATGTTGAATTACTTTTGCAGGCTGAGCGCTTAAACATTAGCAGAGATGTTTCTGGGGAGGGTGTTCAGCAAGCGTTGCTGAAAATGTTAGAGGGAACTGTGAGTTATTGTCGTTGTTCTTTAGAAAATAAGTTCTTTGGTTGTAGATTGGTATAGTGTTTTTATTAGTTTATATATGCAATGAGATGTGACTACCATCACGTTTCTTATATCTAATATGAGAATATTTATGTTGGTTGCCCTGTTAACTTCCTGCAAAATTGCTTTCCAGTGAAAGCACTTAAGTGGTTGCCCTGTTTCTAAGCTTCTCCACCTTGTTCATTGGTAGCTTGTCTAATAATTATCTGGGTGTTTGAGTGAACAACTGGGATACTGGTTATAATTTCTGAGCAATATGTAGAGAGATAATTAGTTATTTCCTAACAGAAAAACGATAATTTGAACAAGACTATCAGCTGAAGAATAATTGTTTGCTTTCTTGGAACGGGGGCATGATTAATTATGAAAGTAAATGTTTGGAAAAGGTTTAATCTGGAGAAGAGATTTAAGATGAAGCCCAAATTAGTAACTATTGTTTTAAAAATGTAGTAGACTAAATCTTATAGATTCTAGAAAACCTATAGGCTATATTCGTGTTGAACTCTTAAGTTTGACAGTATTAACTAGTAATATTTTCTGTAATGGTATTGTACTTTTTCCCCTATCATTGAAAGGAAATGGGAAAATAACATAAAATATCATTTTTTATTTGTTTTTTTTTTCTGTTCATTTCGTTTAGCTGTCTAGCTCTTTGGTTGAGAGCCAATTAATGTAACATATATGTGCTAATTTTATATAGAAATTCAGTTTAACTTAAGAACCTGTAATGCATCAACTTCTTAGTCTGTGGAAGATTTAATGAATGAAATATTTATATTTGGAAGTCGCAATCAGGATATGCAACATGATATAATCTACATAAATTTCCAATATTTTTTGTTTTGTCTCTCTTTAGTCTTTTCCAAACTTGATTTTGTATGAGACCTACTTTGAGGTTTTAAGCAGCATCCTTTCTAGCTGCCTCGCAGTTGATAAATATTACTTTGGGCAGATTGTAAATGTTCCAGAGAAGGGAGCAAGGAAGCATCCTCGGACTGGCAGTATACTGGTATTCTTTTGATTTATCATGTCACTCATGATGAGCATGTTATCTTGTGCATCTACAACCTACTGTATGCTTTTTCAGTTCAGCAACTATTATCATATTTTTCTCTGCTATATGGGACAGACTGTTTCAAATTTTAATGGCATGAAATTTCTTTTACGGTTTTATTTATGAATTTAGGATGGTTCCTTAGCTCCATTATTTAATAGAGAGAACTTTTGCAACTACCCTTAAATGGGATGTAAATCATATGCAGATAGACACAAAAGACATCCTTTTCATTTGTAGTGGAGCATTTGTTGATCTTGACAAAACAATTTCCGAGAGGTAAACTCTTACTAATAATGTACTAAAAAGAAATTCTCTTCCAAATGTCTTGCATTCTATATTTTAAGGCGTTTAATTATTTGTTGGTGTAAACCAGACAGCAAGATTCTTCAATTGGTTTTGGAGCACCTGTTCGTGCTAATATGAGGACCTCGTGGGTAACCAATGCTGCAGTGACATCGTCTTTGCTTGAATCAGTGAGAATAAAAATTGTTTCCTACTTTCTTTCTAATGATAAGACAACACAAATAACGTTTATATCAAAGAACATCAATTACGTAAAGTTTCACTTAGATCTTTAAGTCACATTTGCATTTCAGGTTGAGAGTTTCGATCTTATTGCATATGGCCTCATACCAGAGTTTATAGGACGCTTTCCAATCCTAGTTACTTTGTCAGCTTTAACTGAGGAGCAACTTGTGCAGGTAACATTTCATAGCACTTCCTTAAATTGGCGTGCGAGTGTACAAAGTGAAATTGGCACCACTTGATACCTATGGGAAGTACATTATAGGTGATAGATGTAACACTATGATTTTGGTTGTGATAAAGTTGTTCTTGAATTTTAGCTGGAACAAGCAGTTCTTACCCACATATTAGTAAATTGAGTTTTGTTTTATTTATAAAAGATAAATTCATTAAATCAATTATCTTCTAATAAATATATATATTTATGGACTAAATTATGGGCGAATTTCCAGGCTTGCAATTTTATTTTTTGTTGACAGTTACTGGCCCAAATATGCTTGTATACTTGTAAATGTTGCATAGGGATTGTATTCCTTCTCTTTATCAAGGGATAACCACTTCGAATCAAAAAATAATAATAATAATAGGGGGGGGGGGAACTAAACACTGAGTTTTTGTCTGAAAAAATTAAGTATTATTGTTACTGAAAAAATTGTTTGGTATTCTACTAAATACTAAATATGGAATAGATGTTTTCTTGATTCTTTTAGTAAGTATTTTACATTAATATATTAGGAAAAGGGAAAATAAATTTTTAGAAGAAAAAGTTAATGCAACTAAATGACAAAAAGTTCCTTAAATGGGAACGATTGAATTCGTTAAGTAGCCTTTATTTTCCTCAAGTAAGAATGATCAAATTCAATGGGTCTTTATTTGGCTACTCCTTAACAAGGTACTCTTTTTATATTACTAATTGTTGAGAAAAAATTTGATGCAGGTGCTTACAGAACCAAAAAATGCTCTTGGAAAGCAGTACAAGAAGTTATTTAGCATGAACAATGTAAGTTATCTATGCCTGTTGTAATTCCTTCTGCTCTTATCCTTTTTATTTGACTATGTTGCTTGGATTCTTCTTTTTTCTTAAAGTAACCGTGTCTGACACTCGTTTCTAAAACATGGATATGGGGATATAACCTCCAAGTATAAGTTAACTCTTTAATCATTATCTAATTTCAGGTGAAGCTAAATTTTACACCAAAAGCATTGAGATTAATTGCTAAGAAGGCAATGGCTAAGAATACAGGTGCCAGGGGTTTAAGAGCTATACTGGAAAGCATTCTCACTGAAGCGATGTATGAGGTATTTGAGGCCCCTAAGTTTTGAATGAATTTCAAACAAGCATATGAGTTTAGTATAGATTATGTTTCTTGGACTCTTGCACGGATGTCGGATATGGGTATGGTTGGACTTTTGTAAGTTTTTCCATGTATTTGGAGAATCCTTGGAAGTCATGTCTCATATCCACATATCGGACACATATACTTTGAAAAAAATAGAGTCCAAGCAACATGGGGCATAGATATATCCTTATGAAATTAAAAGTTTCATGTTGTGAAGCATTTGATGCATGTATGTTTCAGATTCCAGATGTAAAAATTGGACACAATAAAGTAGATGCTGTTGTGGTTGACGAGGAATCAGTGGGTTCAACAGATATCCCTGGATGTGGAGGGAAGGTTCTTCGTGGGGACGGCGCATTGGAGCATTACTTTGTCAAAGCCAAGTTGAAGGATTCTATTGTAAGTTTTAGCCTGTAATAGCATCTACCTCTTTTGATCATATATCAGTGTGCTGTGTGCTATTCATTTATATGGTATATTTGACTTCATTGGCACTTGCTGGTTGAGTGGTAAATCAGTTTTACATAATCACAACATTATTTGATGACCATGATTGTTGCGTGTACTTGTTTTCAGGAAAACCTTCCAGGACAGCAGCAGGCGGAAGGAGAATCGGAGGTTTCATCGAGAGCCATGAGCTTGTAGCAATTTTCCCAGGAAAGCTGTTGCTGTACAGTGGTAAAAATAATTTTTATTTGTAAAAGTATCATTCATTCATAGGTCCATTTATCTTGTATAACAGCATAAATTTTGGTGCCATAGTTGAATAGAGAGATACAAGAAAAGGAAAAGGAAAATAACAATGTAGCATCTTAAAGAAGAAGCAACGGCATCTGATGTAAAATTTTTGTTCAATACATACATTGTAATTTATTGTAACATTTTCATTAAAGGACAATAAGCTTTTATTTATTTATCACGTTTATTTAAAGAAAATAACACATCATAACATTTTAGCATATAAAGTTATTTGAAAATTTGAATTAAACTTATTTAATTTTGAGTCAAAGGGAGCGTTAAAGGGACCTCAATAATTAAAGTGAATATTATTTTCTCTAGAGATTTTGGGTTGAGCAATAGCATTCATAGGATGAGTGTACGTGTCGAAACGATTTTTCCCTCAACAGGTCAAAAAAAGGTGAGATTTTGAAAACCACATTAATTTTTAATTTACCTCTTTCAATTAATTTAATTTAAAAACAAATGCGATTTAAAAATCACTCGTTTCGAAAAATTTTAGATTTCCTTTATGATAAAAAAAACAGTTCGAAGAGTCGCCACCAATCCTTGATTAGGGTGTGATTGAGCACCCAAAAATGTTGTCATTTTAAATAAAAATAATAATTTTAATTAAAACAACAAGTTAAGGTATGCGTTACCAAAATCCGAGTTCGGGAGTCGATTACGTGCAGGGAAGGATTAGCACCCCCACAACGCCCTAAAACGATACCTAGTCGATTAATTAATGTCTTTGCAATGAACTTTACAAATTCGATTTTAATTTGATTTTTGATCCCATAAAACAAAGATGTAAATTTAAAACATTCAAAAACACTCAAATAAATTAAATTAAAATTACCGAGTCGTTTTAGAAAGATAAATAATGTTCGATTATTTACAAATATCGAGACCAGATCTTAAAGATATAACAACCTTTTCTCAATATATTTAAATAATCGAACATTTCTTTTTCTCTCGTTCCCAAATTTTAGGTGACGAATCAATTTTTCGGTTTCACTTTCAGGATACACTTTTATTTTAAAATCATTAAAAGCGGACCTCAAATCAGTTATGACTGCCCACTTAAAACAATCTTAAATTTAAAATATATTACCCTTAATCCAATTATGAATATGTCGAGTTATTCAAGTGAGGCTATCATGCAAATTATGCAAAAATGATGTCATGCCAAAATTAATTAAAAAACATTAAAAATATCATACAACGTAACATACAAAAAAAATATGTACACATATTTTAAATAAAAATCATAAACCATGCATATTAACATCTTAGGCATACACGTGACCTAAATATAAAAGCAAAATCATAACATGTTAAACTATAAATTAAAAAAGTATATATATATATACATAAATGTAATGACTAAATTCAAATACACATAAAATTAAACATACTAATTAAAAATTAAAACAAAGACTTAAAGAAAAACAAACATAAATATAATGGACTTAAGCCTAAAATAAAGTATGGTGATATGGTACATACATGCATACAACGACATTGACATACATTAGAATTATACAATAAAACATACTATTAATAACTCGATTTCATATTCAAAATTACCATGAAGGACCAAAATAAAATAAAATAAAGATAGGCATGCAAAAATGTAAATCTAACAATAAACTAAACGAACATGCCATAGGTCCAAAGTGTAAAGAAAATAAACAGCATGACTTTTCCATAAAAATTTCATTTCTAGGCACCTCAAACCTAATATAACCCAAGTGCTACATAGGACCAAAATGCAAGTTCCCAAAATTACATATCAAATGTAAAAACAGTAAGAAAATAGCCCCAACACAACACTGGACTGAAGTGAAACACGGAGAAAATTAAGAGACAACATTAATATACCAGTAAAGCTCGACTTAGGGATCAAGACGACACGGTTCAAAGCTACGAGGACCTATATAGCTATTACCCCAACTTCTAAAACGCGGTTCATCTTCCCCTGAGAACAACACGCTGCCGTTTTGACCCTCTGGAACGACACCGTTTTGGCGTACAAATATATGGGATACTAGGGTAAATTTCATAGCCCTAATTCATTCTCATCTTAGCTTAAAAAACCCCCAGCCGTTTCTCTTCTTCTTTCACTCTCTCCCGACGCAGACAGCCCCAACGAGAGCTTCCAAGGGTCTCACAACCTCAACCGCCCACCGCAAGCCGGTGACCAAAAACCAACCTCACTGTAAGACCAAAACCTAAAACAAACTAGACCACCACACAAAACCGAGCCTTCAAACTCAAAACCCCGGACACCAACGACGACTGAGCAAGCCAAACGACCTCCAATAGTTCACAAGCTAAGGGTCTTTAAACTCTCCTCTTCTAAGATAAATGCTTCCTTATCTCTCTATTTCTATTCTATTTACTCACATAAATTTACATGCAAAACAATTTGAATATAAAAAAGAAACAGAATACCTTCTGAAAATTGGATATTTCCTTGTTGTTTTCTTTCCGAAAAATGGGTAGGAACCCTTACATTGATTGCTTTGGTTTATCGAAAACAAGGTAAAGATCCAAAGCCCTTTACAAATCTTCTTTTTTTTGTTATTTGATATCCCCGAATACCCTCCGTTACAAATGTTTTCCTCCCCTGTTGTTGATGATTTCTGTTTCGAATGGCTACTTTGTTTTATATCTGTTGGCGAATTTTTGTGTTGGTTTCTGGTTCCTCCACCGAGAGTCCCCTGTTGTGTTTTTATGATGTCTCTCCCTTTTTTTTGTTTTCAGTCGTTCCCCCCTGTAATGGTGTCTGATGGTTGATCCCTAATCCCCCACGTTTCCAATGGTTAATCTCCTTTTACTGATGATGGGTGGTTATTTCCTAAAAAGCAAAACTGCTAAAAACCGACCCTCAAACTGCTCTCTTCTTGTGCATATATCTGTTGTCCATTGGGCTTGAATGGGGCCTGTAATTGGTTTGCTTCGGGCCTGCTCCGACCTAGACTCGGATAAAAACGAGCATCTACAGTACGTTCATTGTTAATTGGTTGTGAGAATTTCGAATATATATTATTTTGTAATCATTCTAAATTAATCAATTTTTTGAAATACGAGCAACATACATAAATATAAAAGCAGCCACAGATTGAAAATAAATATTTTCAGTGCCTCAGGTTCAATAGAATTCAGAGGACTCTAGAAGGATGATCTTTCTTTATATTCATTAAGTATAGTCCCCATCTATATATTAAATAATTTCGATCATTTTGCACTATTACATTCATTCTTGAGACTCACACTTGTGCTACTAACAAGGCTGCAACTATTGGGTCGCGGACGATGTACAATACTAAGCAAACAACATCGTAGCCACAAGGAATGTGAAAATCGTTTATTTCATTCCGTTTGTTTTTAGAAAATAGATTTTCATAAAAATGAATTATATATTTGTTTAAAATAAAGTGTTTGGATGATATCATTGTAGACACCCGTTTTGTCCGGATATTATTATTATTATTATTATTATATTTTATTATTAATAATAATGTTAACGTTATTTATGTTATCATCTTACAGGCCAAGGTACACCAAGCACAAATCAAGCCCCAAATTACAAACAGTGCACGTCATCCATGTTGATCACCAATTTTGAACATGTTACGAGTATATTTGGATGATAAAGTCTTCTTAACATTTAATCTTCTATCTCTTATCTTTCCAACGCACTTTGAACCGTATCAATCCGATATCAGTAGCTCGAGATATGCTCAGATAAATGAAGACTGTGCAAGCTGGAAAATTAATACGGGATTTACGAATTTTCAATAGATCTTTGTTTTCCATTCACTTGCACAATATACACGTTGGAACAACATCTTGTTTAGCACGTGCATCTTGTTATTATAACTATATATACTTGCATTAGCATTTATCATAACAGCATGTTATTATTTATTTTGTTGACTCACGTGCATTCACATTCATGGCAGTATACATAGCATTCGTGTGCTTCATTTGCATTCATATATAATTATTTGTTAGCTCATTAATGTTTGTCATCTTAGCATTCATGCATACGTGTTTGTTCATGTAAAATAAAAAGACTTGTCATGCTTTTCACGTATTAGGATATCATTTGTGTAAGTCTTTGCATTCAACTTTGCATCCAGCACTTTCACGTGTTATTATTGTAGTTTAATGTTAATAAGCATGCATCATGGTTCACAAAGCACAAGGACATTCACGCAGTAAGTAAACAAATTATAAGGGTTTAATATAATTGAATTACTTGTTTATTCTTTGCACATATAGGAACACAAGAATCTGCCCCATGCTGAAGTGTTTAGTGGAGCACTAGAAGACAAATCCCACTCACAAAATATGACAGCAAGGGAATTAAAATATAGCACAAGTGGGTAACGTGTTGGAGCACCTTCAAGACCATTCCAGCTCACCAAAACACATGAGAAGAGTTATTGGAGCATAAGGACACGCAAGGCAGCACCAAAACGTGGAGGGAACCGTTAGCAATAGAGAGAGATATTTTGAGCAGTCAATAAAACCGTAAAGGATCGGTTTCTATTAGCAGTTAACCAACAAAAACGTGGGAAAAGAAACAGTTAACAGGGGGAACGAGGGAGTTTTTTTTGGGGGGAGATTACACAGAGGATAGAAAAGAAAGGAAAAAGATTTTTTAACAAAAAAAAGGGTTTAGGGGGTAGGAAGGATTCTTCTGTTCCTACCAGTCGAGGGAGGAAAAGGCATGTAAAAGAGGGTTTTGGCCTTCCCCCATTTTGGTCATCTCAATGAAGAGGATTTTTTTTTTACTTTTGCAATTACAAATTACAGCACTAGCTTTTAAACAATTCAACCAAAACATTCATGATCGAAGAGGGAAATAAAAATCAGGGAGCAACAAAACATAACCAAAAATATTATCAGTTATTAACCATCAGCAGTAAAGATACAACCCGTTCGAGCCAAAATCAATAACAACTAGAGAACCAACATTAAAAAACCAGGCAGAAAAAGAGTAAAAATAGAGAAACCTTACCCCGTTTGGATGAGCCACCGTCACTGTCGCTGGAGCAAAAGCGAAGCCTCTCGTCGTCAAAGGGTTGCCACGATACGATGGTTTGAATCTTGAAGCTTTGTGGTTCTCGGTCGAGCCAAAGGAATAGTAGAGGACGAGTGAGCCAGGTTAGTGTTGTCGTCTTGTTTAGGGTTGTTAGACCAAGCTTCTCGGGTTGATTCGATGCCAATCGGAGCGGTGGCGTTGTGAGGTAACCATTGAGATCCACAACGGTATGGTGAGTGTCACGGCGATGGTGGTTCAAGGAGAGAAGCGACGTTATTGTTGACTAGGGGTTTAGGTTGAACGGGTTTTGGAGAAGAAGAAGAGAGGCAGGGAGAGAGGGAGGTATGAGAGATTGCGACTGGGGTAAATTAAAGAAAGCAAATGAAGTTGGGGTTTCATTTTTACCCTAGATTTTAAATATATAAGACTATTAAAACGGCGGCGTTTTGGGGTATTAGTTACCCGTGTGGGTTATTTTCTTTCTGGGCCATTCAAATTTTCGGTTTCATGTGTGTTAGTCCCTAATTCATATTTCCTGCACTTTTTAATTTCACTTTTATATTTTTCTGCGCATGTCATTTTGGTTCAATGTCGTGTTAGGGTTATATTCATGTTATTTTTACATTTGATATGTAATTTTTCTTTGTTTTATTTTAATCCTTGGTGTAGATGCTCGTTTCTGTCCGGGGCCAAGTCGGAGCAGACCCGAAGCAATGAGAGCCCAGATGAGCCCAAACCGGATGAAGGTCCAGCTCAAGACCAATTGACAACAGTTTGATGCAGAAAAAGAAAGAGATCCAGGTTGGTTTTTAGCAGTTGGAATAATTAGATAGTGGGGAATTAAAAAACTGTAAATGGTCAGTTTTTGGGAGGCATTAACCATCAGAAATCATACAGAGAAGGGGGGATTAACTACTGGAAAAGGGAGACAGAACAAAAAAAAAGAAAAAAGAGAGACAACAAGGGGATTAATTGGGAACAGAGAGACCATTGGGGGAAGAGAAATTTTTATTTGTTTTTGAAAACAATAGAAGAAACAAAAAGAGAACAGTGTGCGTAAAGGAATTCTTCTCCCCTGTATTCAAGAATCAATTAGTGTAACAGGATTTTTCCGTTCTTATTCGAAAGCAATGAAAACTAATTTTGAGGTGTTCCTCAGATTCTTTTCGACTCCTAGTATGTGTTAGGTGTGCGTGTGTTTATTTTTTGAAGCAAAAGTGAAGAAAAACAACAAACGAGAGGAGTTCATCAACAACAGAAAATGAAGGCAATACATCATTTCCATTAACAACCCAACAACAAAGGCAAAATCAAGTGATACACAAAAGAGAAGGCATTTGAAAAGGTTTTGTTTTTGTTTTCATTCTTAAATCTTTCTAGCATTTATTTTGTTTTCTGTTTTTTTCTTCTTCTTCTTTCTTTCGAAACCAAAATAGAAAATAGGGAGAAATTAGAGATTTACCTGGGTTGTGAAGGCAGTTAAAGTCTCGTAAATTCAATTTCATCTTGATTAGGGTTATATCGTCTAATAAAAAGGGTGATATTAGTTCTATGAAACAAAAAAAAATTCGAAACAAATAAAGAAAGGAGTAAGGAGAGTGATGGGATTCGTTACCTTGGTTGTTTGAGTCTTGTGGCCAGAGGAGAGGTGACCACCAAGGTCTGGTGGCCATGCGGTGGCGATAACAGGTTTGAATAAGGGCTCTCGACCATGGAAGCGATGAAGAATAGAAGAGGGAGAAGGAGATGGGTATAAGCGGCTGATTGTTATTTAGGTGTATTTAGCTTAGGTTTAAGTTTTAGTTAGGTTTTATATTAATATTTTAGGGTTAATTAGTGTTAGCCATTGTAACTTTAGAGTAAAATTAGTGTTTAGTCCACATATGTTTAGCTTTTATTTACACTTTAGTCACATTCAGGATTGCTTTCGAATTCTGCCATTTTGTAGTTGGCCTGATTTCGTAGTTTTCCTAATTTTTGTGTTAGTTGTAATTTTTTTTGGGTTATGTGTTTAAATACTTTATATTTATGCGAATTTTTTATTTAGGTCCCTGTTTTTATTTTTTTTAATTATTTTTTTTTGTATGTCGAATTTTACATTAGTTAAATTCAGTCTTAGTTTTAATATGTATATACACTTTTTAAATTTTTAGTTTAGCATGTTATGTTTTTGTTTTTATATTTGAGTCACATTTGTACATTACATGTTAATATGCATAATTTTTAATTTTTAATCAAAATATATGTATATATTTTTTTGTCATGTTGTATGATATTTTTAATTTTGTTTAATTAATTTTGGCATGACATCCTTTTTTGTACTATTCGCATGGTAACCTCATTTGCATAACTCGACATAATACATATTGGATAAGGGTAATACACTTTAATTTAAAAAAGTGGGCAGTCATAACTGATGAGGTCCGCTTTTAATAATTTTAAAATAAAAGTGTATCCCGAAAGTGAAACCTAAAATTGATTCGTCACCTAAAATTTGGGAACGAGAGAAAAAGAAATTCGTTTATTTAATATCGAGAAAAGGTTGTTAATCTTAAGATCTGGTCTCGATTTTGTAAATAATCGAACATTCTTTATCTTTCTAAAACGACTTGGTAGTTTTAATTTAATTATTTGAGTATTTTTGAATATTAAATTCATTTTTTTGTTGTTTTACGGGATCAAAAATTAGATCAAATTCGAATTTATAAAGTTCATTGCAAAGACGTTAATTAATCGATTAGGTACCAATTTAGGGCGTTGTGGGGGTGCTAATCCTTCCCCACACGTAACTGACTCTCGGACTCGGATTTTGGTAACGCATACCTCAATTTGTTGTTTTAATTAAAATTAATTTTTATTTAAAATGACGAAACGTTTTTGGGTGCCCAATCACACCCTAATCAAATATTGGTGGCGACTCTTCGAACCGTTTTTTTCGATCGTAAAGAAAATCCAAATTTTTCGAAACGAGAGGTCTTTAAACCGCATTTGTTTTTTAAATTAAAAATCATTTGAAAGAGGATAATTAAGAATTCATGTGGTTTTTAAAATCTCATTTTTTCACCTCTAAGGAAAAATCGTTTCGACAGCTTGGCGACTCTGCTGGGGACCTTTTTTTTAGAGAGTCAAGCCGATAGTCGATTAATTATTGTCTTTGCAATTGAAAATTACAAATTCGTTTTAATTTGATTTTTGATCCCTTGTTTGGTTTTTAATAAGTTTGTTTGTATTTTGATTTCTTTAATTTAATTTGATTGACAATTAAATAGTGGTACTGATTGTTTGCTAATGATTTCGAATAATTGTGTGTTTTGGGAATTGATTTTGAGTGTTTTTATTGTTTGTTTTTTCGCTTTCCTCACACACTGCACAGCTGCATTGTCATAACATGAGCTAAAAACCCCACTCCGTCCTATTTAAGTAGGAGTGAGAGACTATGCCCTCGTGTGGTTTTCACCTCCGCATGGGATAGTGGATCGCTCTGGAGCTCACGCCTTATGGTCCTCGTGATGGTAATCACCTCCGCATGGACATAAGAGGTGTGTTCCCTCGAAATTGAACTCGATCCCCTAAAGCCTGTGATGGGCCAGGATTGAGGGTTCGGCAGCCCAATGGGCACCGACAAGGACAATTCGAGAACCTATTACTTTAGAACCTAACCCAGCATATAGTGAACGTAGAGCCTGAACTTAGGTTGAACCAAACCCGAATCTTAAGAATCCGTGAGGAGGTACACAAGGAAAAGCTTTTTTGAGTCATTTATTTTCATTTTTCGAATAAATTGCGAAACTAGATATCATGCGGTTAGGTTTATTTTTCAAGCATGCGAACTAGATATCATGCGGTTAGGTTTATTTTCTGAATAAGCATGCGAATAGATATCATGAGGTTAGGATTCTTTTTGTGGATAACAAAGCATGGGGTAGATATATTGGGTAGGATCTGATAAAGCATGATGGGGTAGTCAACATATGTGGGTAGGATTTTTGAACAAATTATTATCCTGAATTAATTGCTTCATGTTTACTAACCGATCTTTTGTTGTTTTTGCCTTGTTTCTTTTGTTTTGCATTGCATTGTCCATTACATGGTGTTGATTGGGATCGATGTCCATATAGAAGGCCAGTAATATGGAACGAACGGCTCAGAAAGATGTTGAAGACAATGCAGATGTTTTGAGGTGGTCGGAACGTCCCAACTGACCAATGGGGACACGTGATGCCTGGATACGTGTCGGAGTTATTGGTTATACTCACATCAACGTGCGTCAGAATGATCTAAGTGAGCTAAAGAGATATGGGGAAGATGGACAGTAGCCGATAGGAGATGTTTATCAGTTGTACGGCGATATTCCTTATCTTCTGGATTTTCTATTGATCGAAATCTGTTTAGAGCATTGGCACAGTTCTGGAACCCGGCTTATAGCTGTTTCACATTTGGTAGAGTAGATCTGACACCAACATAGGGAGTATCAAGCATCGGTCCGTTGTCCGAGGTCCCAGATAGATAGAATATACCAAGTTGCCAGTCACCTTCATTAAGAAAAATTACTATGATGACCGGAATGAGTGAAGATTGGGTAGTCAGAAACATTAAGAAGAAGGGAGACAGTGAGTGCATCTTGGCTGTTCTGAAAGAAGTAATTGCTCATCATCCTGATAAGAGAAAGAAGCTTGACTGTTTGCTTTAGGGATTTACGGGCTGTTATTTTTCCAAAAGTGCTAGGATATGTAGAACGTATCAGTTGTTGACATGTTTGAAAGATTAGACAAGCACGTGGATCCTGTTCCAGCTATTCTAGCTGAGCGTTCCGGTCTTTGAGTTCTTGTAGGCGCGAGGGAGAATGACACTTTATAGGATGTGCGCCTTTGCTGCTAGTGTGGATTCTGAATCATTTAACATGTTGAAGAGCACCAGGACGAGTGTTTCTAGAGGGGTTTTCGCCTTTGAAAGATTTTCTTTCTAAAGAGTGGCCTGGGGGTTTTACTGAAGAAAAATGGATGGTCATCTTCAAGGATATCAGAGATGGAGATGTTTTATGGCGAGCTTCGTGGAATACCTCTTCGAATATACTTTACCGATGTGGAGAGCGAGATTGGGTTCCTTTGCCAGGTATATGGGGTTCTGTTGGGTATGCACTGCTACTAGTTTCCAGACAGTATGGATCGAGGCAGTTCATCCCAGCCACGTGGGACTTGGTAGGATCGGATTTTGCATTCAAAGGAGATCAGTATAAGGTTAAAGTTAAAGGGGTTGCTGAGGCTTAGAAGCAAACTCGTCGTGTGAATTGTTCATTATGATCTCGAGTTATCTCAAGAGTACAGCAGTGGAGAAGCGGTCGAGTAATGACAATCCGATGGGAATCCTGAAAATATTCAGCCAGTGGAGGAACAGTTGAGAGTGGTGCCATCTCCATTAGAGTTAGCCAAGCGCGATTTCGAAGCAGAACGGAGACAATGGATAATGACTTTGCAGAAACTGGAAGATGAAGTGTATCAAAAGGGATTGGAGATTGACATTCAGAAGAGTAGAGCATATCGAATTGAAAAAGTAGAGAAGCAACTTTGGCTAGACTTTGACGATCTTCGGTCAACTTATCAGCGAATGGTAAAAGCTCAAGTAGGTTCTTGCTCGAGTAAGTCTGTCGAATTGAGGCAAGAGGTGGCGAGCCTCAAAAGAGTAGTAGGAGAGAGTCAAGAAGAGCTCAAGCAAAGCAGGCACCAAGTGAAAATTTTATCGAAAGAAAAGGATTCTTTAGAGCAGCGGTTACAAAAGAGTCAAGCCCAGAATGAAAAGTTGAAGGAGAAAATTTAAGTTTAGAGACTGCATTACGACGATATCGAAACAAGGAAAGTAGCTCCAGAGGAGAAGTTGAAAGTCTGAAAAAACAAGTGATTGAGCTTGAAGCCATGGTTCAAGATTTTCAGAGGCAAGCAAGTGAGTTATCGATAGTTCCTTATGAGGGGGATATACAGTGGCGTTTTCGATGGGAGCGAGCTCAGGCGAGAGTCAAGCAAAGAGAGGACTTTATTGCTTGTTACCTAGAACACGGGAATAGCTCAATATTGGTCTTTATCCGAGGAAGCTGCTGATGACTGAAGAACTGGATCCTGAGGCTGAAGAAAACTAGAAGATTGTAGAGTTACTAGCACACGTACAAGAAATAGGAGAGAGTGCAGATTTATTTGTGATATGTTTCAACTTTGTAATTGAACGTCGTTCTAAATAAGAGTTGTTCTAAGGAGTCGTTCCAGGATCAACACCTGCATTTTGCATATGCCATTTTTAATGCATTTAATTTTTGCATCGCATTTTATTCATTCATCATATTGTCATATTCATTAATAAATATCAGCGATAACAAAATGACTCTGTGACAGAGTAATACTGGAAAATCCCAAGCATATCTACAGAACCAGGAAGAAAGTTATGGAAGACAAACTTGCCCAAATTGAGAAGGCTCAGTCGGAGTTACAAGATAATATCAAGAAAATGCAAGAAGATATGATGAATGCCCAAAAGGAGATGTTTGCCAAGTTTGCGAGTATGTTGGATGGAAGAAATCCAGAACATGGGAAAAGCCCTATGCCAGAAGGTGTAACTGAAGACCCACTTCATCATCCAGGGTAACCCAGAACAATCTCAGAATGTTCAAGTGACCCCTGTTCATGTCGGGAAGGTGCACATTAATCCAGTCGGTGCTTCTGTTAACGTACAGCCTGGATCTAGTTTGTATCAGGAAGAACATCAATGTCATCAAGTTCTGGACCTTGATGAAGAAGCCAAGAAGGACCAAAACAATCTGTTGGAAGAGAAATGGAAGCAGTTAGAAAGAGAGGTCAGAGCCATGAAGGAAGATACTAGTGTCTATGGATTTGACGCAAAGGAGTTAAGTCTAGTTCCTGATCTGGTCTTGCCTCCAAAGTTTAAAGTTCCTGAATTTGAGAAGTTTGATGGTACCAGGTGCCCCTCTGCACATATCACAATGTTTTGTAGGAAGATGACCGGATACATAGGGGACGATCAATTGTTGATACACTACTTTCAGGAAAGCTTAACTGGCTCGGCAATCCGATGGTATAACCAGCTGAGTAGAGCTAATATTAAATCGTGGAAAGACTTGGCTAAGTCCTTTCTTGAGCAATACAAACATGTAAAAGATGTTAGACCTAACAGGATGATGTTACAAGGAATGGAAAAGAAGTCTAACGAGAGTTTTAGACAATATGCTCAAAGATGGAGAGATGTAGCAGTGCAAGTCCACCCGCCATTGGAAGAGGAGGAAACAAATATGCTTTTTGTCAACACCTTAAAGGCTCCTTTTTTCTCGCATCTTATCGGTAATCCTTATCGAAGTTTTACTGATGTAGTTACGGCGGGAGAAATGATTGAAATGGCTGTTAAGAGTGGGAAGCTCGAGGGAGGAGAGTCTAGTAAGAGGCCACCAACGAGGAAAAAAGAAAAACGAAGTCAGTAATGTGAGGCAGTACGATTCTAATAACATCACTGTTTCCCGTCCTCAAGGAGCAGGGTCGTCAACACAAAATGATAATATACAAGGGGCAAGGGACCAGATGAGAGAGAGGCCTCAATTTGATCCAATTCCGATGACTTATAAGGAATTGTTTCAGATTTTGTATGATCGGCATGTGGTTTCACCATATCACGTGACACCAATGTAACCTCCTTTTCCCAAATGGTATGATCCTAGTGCTCAGTGTGAGTACCATGCAGGGAACCCCAGACATTCCATTGAGAATTGTACTGCTTTTAAGAAGGTTGTCCAAGCTTTGAGAACGAGGAATGTCATCAACTTTGGTGACAGTGAGCAGCCGAATATAGCTCAGAATCCGTTGCCAAGCCATGCAGGGGCAGGAGTTAACGCGATTACTGAAGAGAAAGGAAAGAGGATTGTAAGGAATGTTAGTGAGGTGGTATCACCTATGAGTTGGGTGTGGTACCAGATGGTCAAGGTAGGATTGTTGAAGCCTAGTTTGATGGGTGAACAGTTTAACAGTGGAGAGGTGTGTCAGTATCATAACAGTGAAGGACACAATATTCAGCAATGTCCTGACTTCCTATCTTTGGTACAATACATGATGGACAGTAAAGAAATTGAGTTCTTTAGAGAGATTGCTGAAGAAGAGGAAGCGGAAGTTTGCGCTTCAGAAGGATCGTCTAAAGGGGTATACAATGCCAGTTGTCCCCTAATTATTACACCCAAAAATTGAGTTGCTGAGAAGGTAGCCCCCGAAAGTGGTTATTACACCTCCATTTCCATTCCCATATCGGGATAATAAACAAGTGCCTTGGAGATATGATTGCCAGATGGGAGATGTAACAAAAGAGAATGAGGAAGTAGATGAGGTGGGACGCTTTACTAGAAGCGGTAGGTGTTATTCTCTTAATCCACCTAAAGAGTTTGAGAAGAAGGTTGTAGTTGATAAGGGGAAAAAAGTTGATGTGCAGATAGAAGAGGATAAGCCTGTTATCAATGAACCAGTAACCGAGAGTGAAGCGGTAGAATTTTTGAAGTTTCTGAAACACAGTGAATACAGTGTTGTGGAACAGTTACACAAGTTGCATGCCCGTATTTCTGTTTTATCATTACTTTTGAGTTCAGAGGCCCATAGGAATGCTCTGTTAAAGGTTTTGAACCAGACTTTTGTTCCGAAAGAGTTGCCCATTGAAAAGTTGGATCGGTTAGTTTCTAATGTACAAGTTGATAATTTTTTATCTTTTTCTGAGGATGAAATCCCTTCTGGGATGATGGGTAATCAGAAGGCTTTGCACATTACAGTTAAATGTAAAGGGTATGTGTTGTCCCGGGTCTTGGTTGATAATGGTTCAGCTTTGAATGTGATGCCCTTAGTGACTCTAAAGAAGCTTCCATTAGATAGTACACTTATGAGAACCTGTCAAAGTGTGGTTCGAGCTTTCGATGGGACTAAAAGAGAAGTATTGGGCAAGATTGATGTTTCTCTGAATATTGGTCCAGCAACTTATGAAGTAGAATTTCTCGTAATGGACATTATGCCTACGTACAATTGTTTGTTGGGAAGGCCTTGGATTCATCAGGCCGGTGCAGTTCCGTCCACATTACACCAGAGACTGAAATTTGTGATTGATGGAAGGTTGGTATGTATTCATGCTGAAGAGGACATTATTGCTTCTGTTTCTACTATTGCTCCGTATATTGAAGTTGATGAGCAAGCCGTCGAGTGTTCTTTCAGATCGTTGGAGTTTGTCAATGCTACGTTTGTGGCCGAAGGCAAGAAGATACCAAAGCCTCGATTGTCAAACAGTACCAAGATGGGGCTTAAATTGACTCTTGGAAGAGGAGCAAAAGTTGGAAAGGGTTTAGGCCGACAGTTGCAAGGACCGGTGAATCCCATATGCCCCTACTAAAAAAGATCGATTTGGTTAGGATATCAGCCAACTTCGAGGGATAAGATGAGGGGAATTAAGAAGGGCCAAGAAATCAGAAAGGCCAGATTGGCTGGTGAAGACCTTAGTTGGAACCATGACCTTCCCGTTGAGTAGCATTTTCATGTCTGGGGGGCATATGTTTCAAGGGAATTCAAGGAACACTGAGACGATGGTTGAGAATGCCTTGGGAGATTTAGGCATTAATGTTATAACTGATGATGAATCCGAGGAAATGAGAGCTATGGGCGTTTATCCTGCACCGCCGGGCTTCGTGTTGAACAATTGGACTGCAGAAGAACTGCCTGTAGTTTACAAATCTTTTACAGAGTAATGCACTGGAACTTTCTCCCTGTTGTTCATACCCTGGGGCAATAGGTGATTTATGTAAAGGGTTAAGCTGTTTGTTTTTTCTTGCTTTCAATAAAAGATGCATTCTGTTAGTTCCAAATGGCAAACATTTTCCCATGCATTTCATTCATTCATTCTTTGTTGTATATATGTATGTATTTATTTCTTTCTATTTATTTATATGGGAAAAGATCCTCTCATATGTATATATGTATATATATCTTCTCTTTCATTATTTTTTCAGGAGCTCAAATATCAATAATATGAATGCAAATGACTCTGACCCGGAGATTGATTTCGAGAAGTCTATATGTCAAGGAGAAATCGAGGATTGTGATGATGATGAGGGATGTGAACTACCTTCTGAATTGCTGAAAATGGTGGAGAATGAAGATAAGCAGATTCTGCCTCATAAAGAGTCTACTGAGATTTTGAATTTGGGGACAGATGAGAATAAGAGGGAAGTAAAGATTGGTACCACTCTGTCAGTTGGAGGTCGACAAGATTTGATAGAACTGCTTCAAGAATACAAGGATGTGTTTGCTTGGTCATACAAAGATATGCCAGGTTTGGATACAGAATTGGTTGTTCACAAACTACCAATAAAACCTGAATGTAAACCGGTACAACAAAAACTGAGAAGAATGAGACCTGAGATGCTGCTCAAGATTAAAGAGGAAGTGAAAAAACAATTTGATTCCGGGTTTCATAAAGTGGCCAAATATCCTGAATGGGTAGCTAATATTGTCCCAGTACCGAAGAAGGATGGGAAAGTTCGAATGTGTGTTGACTACAGGGATCTCAACCGAGCTAGTCCAAAAGATAATTTTCCTTTGCCACATATAGACACTCTAGTGGATAATACTGCTGGAAATTCTTTGTTCTCTTTTATGGATGGTTTCTCTGGCTATAATCAAATTAAGATGAACCCTGAAGATATGGAAAAAACGACATTTGTTACCATGTGGGGAACGTTTTGCTATAAAGTAATGCCGTTTGGACTGAAGAATGTAGGGGCAACATATCAAAGGGCCATGGTGACGTTATTTCACGACATGATGCATAAAGAGATAGAAGTTTATGTCGATGATATGATAGTCAATGCCAAGACAGAGGAAGAACATATTGTGAATTTGAGAAAACTTTTTAAAAGACTAAGAAGATGCCAGCTAAAACTCAACCCAAATAAATGCACTTTTGGGGTGACATCTGGGAAGCTGTTGGGATTTGTAGTGAGCCGAAAAGGAATTGAAATAGACCCAGATAAAGTAAAGGCTATTCAAAACTTGCCACCCCCACGAACACAAAAAGAAGTCAGAGGATTTTTGGGGAGATTAAATTATAGAGCTCGGTTTATTTCACAGCTGACAGAAAAGTGTGATCCCATATTTCGCCTTCTTCGCAAGAATAATTCAGGAGAATGGAGTGAGGATTGTCAAAGAGCTTTTGAAGCAGTGAAAAGATATTTGTCGAGCACTCCAATCTTAGCGCCACCCATCTCAGGCAAACCCTTGATTCTTTATTTGTCAGTTTATGAAAATTCAGTGGGGTGTGTGCTGGGGCAACGTGACCAAACTGAGAAGAAAGAAAGGGCTATCTATTATCTCAGCAAGAAGTTCACTGAATGTGAGACAAGATACTCACCCATTGAAAAGTTATGTTGCGCTTTAGTATGGGCTACCCGAAGGCTTAGGCAATATATGTTGTATCATACTACTTGGCTTATATCCAAGCTTGATCCCTTGAAATATCTAATGGGTGTGCCTGCATTATCTGGAAGATTAGCTCGTTGGCAGATCTTATTATCCGAGTTTGACATCCAGTATGTAAACCAGACGGCAATTAAGGAAGTGCATAGCGGAATTCATTGCAAGCAGGGCTTCGGAAAAGATATGAGTCGTTGAGTTTTGATTTCCCAGATGAAGATTTAATGGCTATTTCGGTAGAAGAAGCAGTTGCATCCACTAGCAAATATTGGAAGTTGAACTTCGATGGTGCTTCAAATGCCTTGGGACATGGAATCGGGGCGATTTTGGTATCACCAGAAGGAGAGCATTATCCTTTTACCAGTCGGCTTAATTTTGATTGTACAAACAATATGGCCGAGTAGTATGAAGCTGTGTTCTGGGTCTTGAGATGCTGTTGATCGCAAAATAAAATGCTCAAAGTGTATGGTGATTCAGCTTTGGTAATTTACCAACTCAGGGAGAATGGGAGACAAAGATCCTAAGCTTGTAGAATACCGTAGTTGGTTATGGAACTTGTTGAAGAATTTGAAGAAGTAACTTTCAATTACCTCCCCAGAGAAGAGAATCAAATGGCAGATCCTTAGCCACCTGGCAGCAGCATTTAAGATGAACGAATATTCAAATATGATGCCCATTGAAATGAAGGCTTATGAGTATCCAGCCCATTGTTTTAATATCGAAGAGGAAGAAGATGGAAACCCCTGGTATTATGATATCTTGCATATATAAGTATCAGAGTTATCCAGAACAGGCCACTGAGAATGATAAGAGAACCATTAGAAGAATGGCATCAGGTATGTGCTTGATGGTGAGACTCTATACAAGAAAAGTCTGGTCAGGTCTTGTTAAGATGTGTGGACGCGAAAGAAGCCAAATTGATTCTTGAAGAAGTGCATGAGGGAATATGTGGTACCCATGCTAATGGGCATGTTATGGCTAGGCAGATTATGAGATTTGGGTATTATTGGTCAACTATGGAAACAGACTGTATCAATTATGCCCGAAAATGTCACAAGTGTCAGATTTATGGAGATAGGATACTACTCCTCCTCGTCCGTTGCACGTAATGACAGCTCCGGCCATTCTCAATGGGGGCATGGATGTTATTGGACAAATTTCGCTCAAAGCTTCAAATGGTCATCGCTTCATTCTGGTAGCCATAGATTATTTCACCAAGTGGTAGAAGCAGCTTCTTACGCAAATGTTACCCAGTCTACAATATGTAAATTCTTGAAGAAGGAGATCATTTGTAGATATGGTTTGCCCGAGAGGATATCTCCGATAATGCGTTGAATTTAAATAATAAGATGATGGACTCGGTCTGTAAACAGTTCAAAATAAGCATCATAATTCCACCACTTATCGCCCAAAGATGAATGGGGCAGTAGAGGCGGCCAATAAGAACATCAAAAGGCTCATAGAGAAAATGACTGAGACCTATAAGGATTGGCATGAGAAGTTTCCCTTTGCTCTGTTTGCTTATCGAACTTCAATACGGACTTCAACTGTGGCAACTCTGTTTTCTTTGGTTTATGGGATGGAAGCTGTCTTACCTATTGAGGTGGAAATTCCCTCACTTCGGATTTTGTCAGAGGTAAAGCTTGATGAGGCAGAATGGGTCCAAGCTAGGTATGACCAGTTGAATTTGATTGAATAAAAGAGATTGAAAGCTATTTGTCATGGTCAGATGTACCAAAAACGTATGATACGGGCACATGGTAAGAAAGTTCGCCTTCGAGAATTCCATGAGGGAGATTTAGTGCTTAAAAGGATTTTGCCTATTCAGAAGGATTTCAGAGGAAAATGGATGCCCAATTGGGAAGGACCTTATGTTGTCAAGAAGGCCTTTTCTGGGGGAGCTCTAGTCCTAACTGAAATGGACGGATCAGAATTACCATATCCAGTGAATTCCGACGCTGTTAAGAGATATTTTGCTTAAAGAATAAATAAAAGAGAAGAAATAAAAAAGAGAAAAAAATGAGAAAAAATGAAAAAATTATGGAAAAAACAAAAAAAAAGAAGAAGAAGAAGAAGAAAAAATGGAAAGTGAAAGAAAAAATGAAAAGTGAAAAAAAAAAGAAATAAAAGGAGGGTTCAAGATGAAAACCCGAAAAGGGCGTCTTGGAACCAAAGGAGGCCTCAAGTTGAAAACCCGCAAAGGGCGACTTGAGTTGAGTTTGAAATTCAGAATTCGTGCATGGTGGAACGTTCTAAATCAATTTTGGAAGTGGAAAGAACTCCTGATATAGGTAGTAACAATGACAGTTGATGATCAAGGATGAGATTAAAGATTATTGAGTCTCGATTGAAACAACCAGGAGAGAAATTGAATGCACATGAGATTCAATACTGGTTTAGGGCATCCAACGATAGAGATTTGGGAGTTTAGAAGCAGCTTCATACTCTTAAGCATCACAATTTTGGAAATCTTTTTGACAAGCTACACTCAAGACATTCTAACGGCGTGCCAGTTCAAAAGTATTTGCATTATTGATATTTGAAGATGCCTACTCTTTTGTTCTTTTACTGTTTCCAGTTAAAAGTTTGCCATAAAATTACCTAAAAATTCTTTGCATTGTATAAATAAAGAGATGTATTTTCTTGTTCGTTTCCCTTTTGTAAGCATCTTATTTTGAAAAGTTAAAACATAAAGCTTAACTTGAGGTACATGAGATCATTTTTGTATTGTGAAAAGGTTTTGGAAAATGCAGGTATTCTGAAGTTGACAATGGTTTAAACATGTAGGCTTGTGTGGCTACGGGAAGCTAAAACTTTGGAGTTCGTAGAAAATTTCAGCCATTAAAAGATTACCCTAAGAGATTGTTGTTTGTCGAGAAGTTGGTCATGGATACTGGCGGGTTTCAAGAAAGAAAGGAGTCAGGGTCATGTTAAGTAGAGAGATATGGAATTGAGATTGTCAACTGGGGTGAACTGCTCAAACGTTCTGTGCCCAAGATGAAGCCGAGTTCCATCGATATCAAAAGGAGATAGAGTTCCTTCAAAGAAGAAAACACATTGAATTGCATATTTGCATACATTTTAGGCATGAGTAGAATCATGGCATTCATAATCGCATGATGGCTTAAATATCTACAGGTTTCCCAGGGATAGTTGAAGATTGAAGATATGAAAGCATCGAGATGAAGATAACTGGTCTTGAGATTTGGACAAGAATGATGTTTATACGAAAATTGAGTCAAAGCAGATTCAAATATCCAATGGCTCCAGACAAGTTTTCACGATGGAGATGGATTTTCAGAAATTTTATCAAATTCTAAATTTTTTAGTATAATATTTTTCAAATATACATTCATGATGAATAATGTTTGATTTTCAGGTTTGACCTTTGAAGCAAATCTATAAGCCTTCACGAGAGTAGTGAAGCAATTCGTCGTTGAAGATTGAGTCTATACTCTGAATGAATAGGGAGCGGACAAGTTCGTTGAAGATTGAGTCCTATACTCTCTGAATGAATAGGGAGCGGACAAGTTCGTTGAAGATTGAGTCCTATACTCTCTGAAGGAATAGGAGCGGACAAGTTCGTGAAGATTGTCCTATACTCTCTGAAGGAAAGGGGCGGACAAGTTCGTTGAAGATTGAGTCCTATACTCTCTGAAGGAATAGGGAGCGGACAAATTCGTTGAAGATTGAGTCCTATACTCTCTGAAGGAATAGGGAGCGGACAAGTTCGTTGAAGATTGAGTCCTATACTCTCTGAAGGAATAGGGAGCGAACACGTTTATTGAAGATCGAGTCTTATACTCTCTGAAGGAATAGGGAGCGGACCCGTTTGTTGAAGATTATTCGAGTCTTATACTCCCTGAACGAATAGGGAGCAGACACGTTTGTTGAAGATTGTTCAAGTCTTATACTCTCTGAATGAATAGAGAGCAGACACATTTTATGAAGATTGTTCGAGTCTTATACTTCCTGAAGGAATAGGGAACATACTCGTCATTTGAAGATTTTTCAAGTCTCGCTTATCCCGATGTAATATTGAGTGGTTTAATCTTTTGAAGTTCTCATGACCGGACAAATTCGATCATCTTTTGATCTTTGTTCTATTCTCGTTACACGACAATGAGCAAAGAGGGGCAGCTGTAGATGCTCGTTTCTGTCCGGGGCCAAGTCGGAGCAGACCCGAAGCAATGAGAGCCCAGATGAGCCCAAACCGGATGAAGGTCCAGCTCAAGACCAATTGACAACAGTTTGATGCAGAAAAAGAAAGAGATCCAGGTTGGTTTTTAGCAGTTGGAATAATTAGATAGTGGGGAATTAAAAAACTGTAAATGGTCAGTTTTTGGGAGGCATTAACCATCAGAAATCATACAGAGAAGGGGGGATTAACTACTGGAAAAGGGAGACAGAACAAAAAAAAAGAAAAAAGAGAGACAACAAGGGGATTAATTGGGAACAGAGAGACCATTGGGGGAAGAGAAATTTTAATTTGTTTTTGAAAACAATAGAAGAAACAAAAAGAGAACAGTGTGCGTAAAGGAATTCTTTCTCCCCTGTATTCAAGAATCAATTAGTGTAACAGGGATTTTTCCGTTCTTATTCGAAAGCAATGAAAACTAATTTTGAGGTGTTCCTCAGATTCTTTTCGACTCCTAGTAGTGTTAGGTGTGCGTGTGTTTATTTTTGAAGCAAAAGTGAAGAAAACAACAAACGAGAGGAGTTCATCAACAACAGAAAATGAAGGCAATACATCATTTCCATTAAAACCCAACAACAAAGGCAAAATCAAGTGATACACAAAAGAGAAGGCATTTGAAAAGGTTTTGTTTTTGTTTTCATTCTTAAATCTTTCTAGCATTTATTTTGTTTTCTGTTTTTTTCTTCTTCTTCTTTCTTTCGAAACCAAAATAGAAAATAGGGAGAAATTAGAGATTTACCTGGGTTGTGAAGGCAGTTAAAGTCTCGTAAATTCAATTTCATCTTGATTAGGGATTATATCGTCTAATAAAAAGGGTTGATATTAGTTCTATGAAACAAAAAAAAAATTCGAAACAAAATAAAGAAAAGGAGTAAGGAGAGTGATGGGATTCTGTTACCTTGGTTGTTTGAGTCTTGTGGCCAGAGGAGAGGTGACCACCAAGGTCTGGTGGCCATGCGGTGGCGATAATAGGTTTGAATAAGGGCTCTCGACCATGGAAGCGATGAAGAATAGAAGAGGGGAAGAAGGAGATGGGTATAAGCGGCTGATTGTTATTTTAGGTGTATTTAGCTTAGGTTTAAGTTTTAGTTAGGTTTTATATTAATATTTTAGGGTTAATTAGTATTAGCCATTTTAACTTTAGAGTAGTGTTTAGTCAATATTTAGCTTTTATTACACTTTAGTCACATTCAGGATTGCTTTCGAATTCTGCCATTTTGTAGTTGGCCTGATTTCGTAGTTTTCCTAATTTTTGTGTTAGTTGTAATTTTTTTTTGGGTTATTTGTGTTTAAATACTTTATATTTATGCGAATTTTTTATTTAGGTCCCTGTTTTTATTTTTTTTTTTAATTATTTTTTTTGTATGTCGAATTTTACATTTAGTTAAATTCAGTCTTAGTTTTAATATGTATATACACTTTTTAAATTTTTAGTTTAGCATGTTATGTTTTTGTTTTTATATTTGAGTCACATTTGTACATTACATGTTAATATGCATAATTTTTAATTTTTAATCAAAATATATGTATATATTTTTTTGTCATGTTGTATGATATTTTTAATTTTGTTTAATTAATTTTGGCATGACATCCTTTTTTGTACTATTCGCATGGTAACCTCATTTGCATAACTCGACATAATACATAATTGGATTAAGGGTAATACACTTTTAATTTAAAATTATTTTAAGTGGGCAGTCATAACTGATTTGAGGTCCGCTTTTAATAATTTTAAAATAAAAGTGTATCCCGAAAGTGAAACCTAAAAATTGATTCGTCACCTAAAATTTGGGAACGAGAGAAAAAGAAATGTTCGTTTATTTAAATATATCGAGAAAAGGTTGTTATATCTTTAAGATTTGGTCTCGATATTTGTAAATAATCGAACATTCTTTATCTTTCTAAAACGACTTGGTAATTTTAATTTAATTATTTTGAGTATTTTTTAATATTATAAAATTCATTTTTTTGTTGTTTTACGGGATCAAAAATTAGATCAAATTCGAATTTATAAAGTTCATTGCAAAGACGTTAATTAATCGATTATGTACCAATTTAGGGCGTTGTGGGGGTGCTAATCCTTCCCCACACGTAACCGACTCCCGGACTCGGATTTTGGTAACGCATACCTCAATTTGTTGTTTTAATTAAAATTAATTTTTATTTAAAATGACGAAACGTTTTTGGGTGCCCAATCACACCCTAATCAAAGATTGGTGGCGACTCTTCGAACCGTATTTTTTCGATCGTAAAGAAAATCCAAAATTTTTCGAAACGAGAGGTCTTTTAAACCGCATTTGTTTTTTAAATTAAAAATTATTTGAAAGAGGATAGTTAAGAATTCATGTGGTTTTTAAAATCTCATTTTTTCACCTCTAAGGAAAAACCGTTTCGACACTTGGTATTCCTTTGGCTTTATTACGTTTGTAGTGCATGATGTTTGAGATTTTCACACATGTTATCTTTCAGTTTACTTAGTTTGTGATGTTGACCTTAAATCTGTCTTTTTTTGCCTTAGTCCATGTTTAAGATTTTCTTTCGTGCATATACATGTAGGATCAGATTACAGTTAGATTCGAAAGTATACTAAATAGGTGTTTGAACGATTATGATATATGTATACATGTATATATTATTTCTAGCATGGTGTATTTTTTTTTATAAGCATGTTAGCCTCATGTGCACAACTTGACCATACAACATAATTGGATTAAGGGTAGTACCCTTTTAATTTAAATTTGTTTTAAGTGGGCTGTCTTAACTGATTAGAGGTCCGCTTCTAACGATTTTAAATTAAAAGTGTATCCTATTAGTGACACTTAAGAAAGTGATTTATCACTTTAAAATTTGGGAATGGAAGAAAAAGAAATATTCGGCTATTTAAATTTATCGAGAAAATGTTGTTATAACTTTTAAGATCTGATCTCGATATTTGTAAATAATCGAACATTCTTTATCTTTATAAAACGACTCGGTAATTTTAATTTAATTTATTTGAGTGCTTCTAAATGTTTTTTAAATTTACATTTTCGTTTTATGGGATCAAAAATCAAATTAAATTCGAAGTTGTAAAGTTCATTGCAAAGACATTAATTAATCGACTAACTACTGATTTAGGGCGCTGTGGGGGTGCTAATCCTTCCCCACACGTAACCGATTCCCGAACTCGATTTTGGTAACGCATACCTTAACTTGTTGTTTTAATTAAAATTAATTTTTTTATTTAAAATAGCAAATATTTTTGGGTGCCCAATCACACCCTAATCAAATATTGGTGGCGACTCTTCGAACCGTATTTTTTGATCGTAAAGGAAATCCAATATTCACACCTCAATTTTGAAATTACAGCAATAATTTCACAATTTAAGACACGATCCACGATGGGTATTTGAGATTAAGATTAGGGATTTGGGTAATATATTTAGAAATTTAATTTTTTTAAATTTATAGATTTAGGGAGATTTAGACGACGACAAGAAAAATTATTGACAGTGGAAGTTCGACGACGGCTTGGTGGCCGTTCAATGATTATGGAGGCAACCGATGATGGCCAGTAATGGAGTTGGAACGAGGGATTTTAGGATTTCAAAGTTTTTTTTTTAGAATTTTAGAAAATTTTAGGGTTTTTAATTAATAATATTTCCAAGTTTTTTAAATAAAATTTTAAAAATATATAAATATAATACGTAACGCATAACGATTTTTTTAATATCATTTACAAGATAGATACCTAAAAGTACAAAAAAAATATTATACATTTATTTTTAACGAAAAATAATATACCTAAAGTTAATTTTACGTATAATTTAAACATTTAATTTTACGATAATTTTACATTTACTTTTACGATAATTTTACATTTATTTTTACGATAATTTTACGTTAAACCTTGATATTATGATGTTGAAACCTGTTATTTGTATGCGAACGGAATTTCTTTTCCTTATTGTTATCTATTTTATCAATGTATTTGACTAGAAACAAAATAAATTAGAAACTATCGAAAAAATATGTTTCGTAGAAAATGAAAATTGTAATTTATATAAGAGAGGACAAAAATGTAATTTTAGGTTAAAGAAATAGATAATCAGTGAAATTAGCAAAGGTTATCTATTCCCTTCTATCAGCCAAAACAAGTAAAAAGGTTGGAGCATATTGGTAAAAGCCCTGAAATGCATGGGAAAATATGGGCGTAGACAAGGGATAGATGCAGTTTAAGGGTGTTCACGCTTCAGCTTCATCATTACTGCTGTCCACCATAATAACTTGTTTGTCGGTCTTCAGCTTCTTTCTAGTATGTCCGTCTTCTTCAGGGCTTTCTTCTTCCTTCAACTCATTATTATTTGGATGCTCTCTGTGACGATGTCCCTCTTCTTCAGTGCTTTGTTCTTTATTCGACTCGTCGTTATTTGGATGCTCTGCATTACCATACTTTTTTACTTCTTCAAGAATTCTCTCCCCATACTTTTCTGTCTTTAACTTCCCAATAATCTTTTCTAACTGCCAGAAACAACAAACACACACAAAGTTACCAGAATTGGAACATGATGCTTAAAACGAGGTTTGTTCTACCAATTGGTAAGCATAGGATGTATGCAAGAAAAGAGTTGAGAAATTTTCTGACTTGCCTCTTCAATTGATTTTGGTAGATTGGCACTTATGCTGCTGATCTGTTGGCCAGACAACACGGAATGAGGGAATATTCCCTCATCGTGAGATGCGAGTTCCTTCCTCAGCTCATCTAGCTTAGACTCCAAACCCGATGTGACACCATGTTTAATGGATTTCCGCATATCATCCATACCGTTCAATATGCTACCAAGTTCCATCTTAATGATTTTTTTCCCTGCATGCTCAATTGTAAAGATATATAGTATTCAATCAAATGAATAAGATCTACACAAAATGGACAAAAGACCACATGTCCGGGATGGAATATAATGCCTGCTATATTCAAGTGTAAAACTGTAGGCAGAAAATGAACAGCATGCATTCTAGAAGAGATGCACTCAGACCTTGCATGACTAGGTTTGCTGTTGGCCCTACTTTAACATAAGCATTTGTAGCATAAGCTGTATGTTGAAATTCTTCCTTCTGCATGATTGAAAGCAGCAAACAGAAGTAAAAACAGACCAAAATCATAAAATCGCATTTAAAAGCAAAGTCTTGACATTCAGAACCATAGAAGCACCCAAAATTCCCTACATTGAAAACTATCTGACGATGACTATTAATTATGGTGACGATTGGCACGTTTTCTTCCTAATAACAATGTTTATATTTAATATACGTTATTGTCTATTCCTTTTTCGCCCCATATAAGTTGAGCATGAAAATGTCGCTTCATAATTACTAGAAATGCAATAAAAGTGAAGCACACGTGTGTGTGTGTGTGCCCGAGTAGTTCCAATTATAAAGTGCAATATTAATTCTACTTAAGTGATCATTCCTTTAATACCCTCTTGAGAGACCTTTGTGTTTTAGCCATGATAAACTCAAGATACTGAAATAATGACTGCCTAACCTACATTTTACGTCAGTCATTTTGCACACATTTGAAGGTACAGTAGCTTACATTTAAATCATACAGCACATGATTTCCTAATGTAATTCAGCATGCCTCAAGCATTAACTCCGGACAGAAATGAGCAATTTCAGCAGTGAAGTATGTTCGACAAATAACTAATAAAGTTTATATCATGCAGAATTGTAAGTATAAAATTTCAAAAATATCTTAGCCACCAACACACATTACAAAATAAGATCAGTAGCCAACTAGATGCATAATCATGAGTCACACTAGATTCATGGTCCACAAACTAAGTGATTCTTACCAAGACACGGTTTATTATAAGCTGTACTACGAGCTGTTCCATCTCTTCCCTCTTTAGTTCAAAATCTGGTAAATACATATAAAATAATAGATATGTTTATGTGGCTACAATACAATAAATGGGAACTGCCAAGAACTTACTTTAACTTAATGATAATGAATATGAGAGAATAAAAGAAATATGACTTTAATATTTCACATAGAGAAGCAGATTTATGTAGACCACATGTCGAATATGACATTAGAGATAATATTATGGAGAATATACATACCAAACACTACCGACAAAAAGTATAAGTTTCAATGGCAAAGAACATGTTAATACAATATTCTTAGCTTCATGAATTTTGAGGGTACTCTTGGGAGGCATAAATGCTTCTATGAATAACCAAATCGCAAATCATGCTCTGAGTTTTTCTTAACCGTGTAATACATGATATATGTCTCTTAAGATTGCCATTATTTCCATGCACCAAGAGAGAGCAATACATGCCCACCACTCTCTAGAGGTTATAATTTTAAGCAGTGCCAATGTTTTCATGCACCGATAGAGGGGAATACATTACCTACCACCCTCTAATGGTTATAATTTCATGCTTATATTTTACCCCATTGAATGTTATGCTCTCCTCACACACATACAAAACTCATCCTTTTGCTTCTCTTATACCTTACAATATAGAAAGCAACAAGTTTAACGCATGGCAGAAATTATAAATAGAAATGCAACTATGCAAGTATATATTGGCATCTAATGGCATATAGATTTACCCTAACCACGCTTATTGGATGTAGTACAAGAAAAGATGGATTAACCTAGTTGCCTTTGCTTATTTTTCAATCTGTCCACCAACTGCAACATTGTCATTCTTTGATCTACATCTTGCATAGCTTGCAGCAGAGAAATCACAAGTTTTGCATGACCTGCAAAGAATGATCATATGAAGCAAAATACTATTTATTAATCCATGCCAAATAAATAATACAACAAATATTTTACAATTTAAATGAGTTCAATATATGTAAAACTTTCGGTTTTCTCTAAAAAAAATTGAAAAATGGAACAAGAGTAAAAACACGATCTCCCTTATGTCTAGAATTTTAAATTGTTAATCACTTGTTCTCACCTTGAATAAACTGTTCCTTCTTCGACCTCTCTACTTCTACCCCTATTAAAGTTCTAGTGATGACAGTGATGGAAGGGTATAAAAAGTATAAAAACTGGTTCCAGTGTGCAAGCTTTAACATGGACTCATGAGACTATTTATGACTGATAATCAACATGCAACCTTGAGCATTTATCATGTAGTTATCTTGCATAAAAATACGAGTATATATATATTTTATCACATACAACATGTTGTTCTGACATATTGTAAAACACAATTTGCAAACGTTTGGAAGTATCCAAAATGTATTTGGTGTAATTGCAAATAAAACCCTAGGTGAGATTTCCCCGGTTCTTTTTTCAGTTCTCCCTATTCTTTGTCTATTTCTTTTTTTTCTAAGAAACCCTAATATCTACAATATAAGAGAAGGGAGGAAGGGGGAAACATGGAGGAAAGAGAAAAATCCAAGTACCTAGAGGTAAATCAAATGATAATTGACATCTGTAAAGAGAATGTGTTTCATTTCCTTTAATTTTTCTCAAATGAAAAGTCTGACTTCCATTTTAAACTACATCACCATGTAGCTGGCTAATTAGGGAATTAAAAAAATAAGATCAGTAGCCAACTCCTGGACCCGAAAAGTCTAGGAAATCAACAATCTGTTCAAGAAACTAAAATGAAGACAATCCTCTTATATAACAAAACTAAATAAGAAAAAAAAACTTAACTGGACTTCATTGAAAAGTCTACAGACATATATTATTGGAGAATAATGGATGTTGAGATATTTTTCTTCCATAAAATATATTTGCTTTTCACCCCGAAATAATACAGGCAAGACACAAAATTTTGACTAGTTGTGTAGGGAATACAAAAATCTCACGCCACAGAAAAGTTTAGCCACAAAATGTAATTAAAGGAAGAGGATAAAACCAAAACGAGATGGCTGAGCTAGAACAGCAGAAAGTGACTTGTAAATAATTGAGTTGAAAAGAAAGGTGAAGAGAACATTACTTAAAATATAAATTTTAAATACAAAAAAAGTAACTTGGATAAATACAAGTCAAATAAACATACCCGAAGCATCCACTTCCCTAATCTCACTTGAGAATGCACAGTTGTCACACATCCCTAACACAATATGGAATTATCATTATATTGACTAAAATTGGGATAAAAATAATACAAAGTAAACGCATAATACCATTGCACTCTTGTAATGGCTCAGCAAAATGCCGGAAAAAGGCACTTCGGCGACATTGTCTTTTAGACTACAATAAGAAGAAAAATGTTACACTTAACAGCTCTCTTGAAATAAAGGATCTTTCGCATGCAGACTAACAGTAACACAATCAAATTGAAATGCAAAAAGTACCAATCCTTAAACAAAAACTGTGGAACACCTAATGGCACTGAAACTAACAGCCGGAGAAATCAATGATAGAAATAAAACATTGATTCTTCTAAACCCTAAAAGCATAAGCATTTGTAGGAGTTACCAAACCCATTTTGAGTGAAAGAAATTGTTATATTGGTATCTTTTCCATCTTAAACCAGGTCTTCCCTCTTCTAACCCAGTGTTGTCAAGGGCAGTAGGCACACTCAAAGCACTAAGATCTCTATATAGCACGAGGCTTTAGAAAACCTCTCACCCGAGAAAAATAAGACACATGTATATAAATAAAGATCTGCAATTTTTATATATATAATGTGTAAATAATAATAAATAATAACAAGGATGGTAAATTTTAATATAGTTCATTCTATAAATTCAAGTTTTAATGGTTGCAAGTGTTGGTTTTCTGTTCTGTTATGTTCTTTTGCGTTGTTTTTCTTCCTTTTGCTTGAGGTGTATTTTAGAAATCGGGTTATTGTCTTTGGGACTTTTTGGTTGACGATGGTAGATTTTTAGGTGATATGGTTTTTGTAATGGTGTATATTCCCGTATGAGGGTATTCGGTGTTTTCACATGTACTGGGTGTTTTATTTAATAAATTATGGGGCACTCTTTTCTTCCTTCCAATGTTCTTCAACATACTTCTTAGTATGTGGAAGAATACGAAGGGAGTTTTTAATGAGACCTCCAACTTTTATAAAAAAAAAATCAAGTTATTGCTAAAGTCTAATAACAATTCATTCATTAATTTATTACGAAATAAAACACAGGTAATTAAGCCAGCTGTTGCAGTAAAATTAAGGATATTCCATTGTATTTACTTGGCACAGTCATCTATTTATTATTTCATTTACAAATCAGTATAGGATCCAACAAATTTGAATTTCCACCTTCTCCAAGTGTTTAATTACAGTTTTCAAACATGCAAGGCGGCTAACACTGTAAGTTATGTGATAATTCTTTAGGATAAAGATTAGGTTTTATCTTCAAAATATTAGTGTTTTAGTCTAACACTAATTCTAGCCTACTTTGTAGATAAGGATAAAGCTAAAATAGTTTAGTTTTGCTAGAACTCTTGTAAATAACTCTTATATAAAGCTTTGTAATCAGACCTATTCGAATCAGAAAATGGTGAATAAAATTATAAAACTTACTTCATTTTCACCGATCATCTACTTTCTACAAACACAAACTTTCATGCCAGAGACAGATTTTTTTTTTATAAAAAGGAAGGCCTCATTAAAAACCCCCCTCATATCCGTCAGGCAACAAAGACTCAACGGACATTGGAAGGAGGAAAAGAGTGCCTTAGAAGTTTTATTGCATAAATACCAAGTACAATAAGAACACATTACCACCAAAAACCTTTGGCAGCCCACTCAATATTGTGCTAAAAAGCACTACCTACACGCATATGATTTTTCCCTACACAAAAACTGACTCCAAAATTACACAACCAGATGCAAACAAATACAATGACCAAAGTTGCCAGTTAATCCCAATACAGCAAAAACAACAGCACAAGTAAAACCCCTCCAATTAACCAATCCCAAGTTTGGCAAATTCATCCGCTTCCCAATTAACTGCTCTCATCACATGATGGAGACAGACAGAAAAGAAAAAATAATAATGAAACGAATGACAAGACAAAGTTTAAATAACAGATAGAACAGACTTTTTTTTAAAACCTATAACAAAGAACTTCTCTGTTTTTTTTATTTTATAAAAATTGGAGGTCTCATTAAAAACTCCATTCGTATTCGTCCACATACTAACAAGTATGTTAACGAACATTGGAATGAAGAAAAGAGTACCTCATATTTCATTAAATAAATAAAACACCCAGTACATTTGAAAACACGGAATACCCTCATGCAGGGATAGAACAGACTGTTTTTTAAACCTATAACAGAACAACTTCTCTGTTTTTAAACAATAAAAATATGTTTTAGAAGAGGGAAAAAAGAATTAAAAGAAAAAAAAGAGATGTTTGGTTGTAAGTTATAACCTAAACAAATCAGTAGCAGAGTTTATAATAATGAAATCAGTAGCACGGTTTATAATAATGAAAATCAAGACTAAAAATGGCATTTTAACTTTCAAAATCACCCGGGGGGGAGGTGATAGGAAATTGCTAAGCTAACTGAAGATAGCTTTTCTAACATCTTAGACTGGAGCAAAAGACACTCGCCTGGAAAGCTATGAAGCACTTTTTTTCCTTTTATTCTTTGACATCATTGTTCTATGCTCTATAAAGCATAAGGATTTGTAGGATTCATTGAACCCACTTGTGAGAGAAAAAATTGCCACATGGGTGCTTCTTTATCTTAAACATGGTATTCCTTCCATTTTACCCATTAATTCCACCAAAATTAATGAGTAAGCAACAAATAAGGTACAAAGTGCAAAACAGATCTATTATGTATGATTATTAAACTCATTCTTCCAAACTCCCTAATGTGTAAACAGCAAGCATCCCTATTGACCCACTTCAGAACATATGTATACATACATGACAGATCCAAAACAGATGATTATACCTGACAATATCGAACTATGTCATAAAGGTTCTGCAATCCAGAGTTTTCATGGAAGACCATAGCACTCTGTTCAAATAAAGACCACAATCAATACAATGTCTAGAGCAAACATGACAATTAAAAAAAAAAAACATTACCTGTCTAGGAACATCAGCAGGCCTAAAAAAGAGCAAACACTCAGACAGGAGTCCATCTCTACCAGCTCGGCCACTTTCCTATAGCAAATTATGTTAGAAAGAAAAAAGAGAGAATTTATGAAGGAAAAAGTTCACAGAGGAAAGGCCAAAAACCTGGTAATATGTTTCCATTGATTTACTCAGGCTATGATGGATTACAAACCTAACTACAAGCAGTAAAGTATCAAATAGTAAACAAGTGTTAGATATAAAAGAAGCAGGTATAAATTATACTTAATAGCATACACCTATTAGGAAGCTTGTTGGCTAGACATTAGAAAAGAAGGGAAAATAAAGAGAGGAATGACAACAAATGCTTTTCTAAGTTCCTACTAGTTTTATCTTTCAAAATATATGGTTATCAGCTTTGTCTATAAAATATGGAGACTGCCAAGATATATTGCTAAGGATGTTTCAGTAAGAGGGATTTCCAGAAAAAGGATAAAACAACATTGAGTCCCTAAACTTGGCAACTTTTCCTAACGTGGCCCCTGAACTCTTTTGGCCCACATTAGTCCTTGAACTTGGAAGCTTTTCCCAAATTGATCAATGAACTTCTTTTTGGTCCACATTAGTGCCAAAAATTTACAACTTCTCCCAACTTGGTCACTAAACTTGGATACTGTTAAGGATTAAAGGGGAATCCAAGTTTAAGGACCAAATTGGGAAAAGTTGCCAAGTTTCGAGACTAATGTGGACCAAAAAGAAAGTTCAATGACCAAGTTGGGAAGAGTTGTCAAAATTCAGGGACCAAATGTTGTTTTAACCCTTCAGAAAACTGTAATGGTAATTGCCATATTCAATTAAGAAATACACGTAAAAACTGAAAAAGCTAACTTCTGCAAGTTACGTGACCATATCAATGCACATCAGGATGCCTAATACACCTTTCTTTCTCCAGTAAGTACCATTAATCATACTTACCATCAGGTTTGTTGATTCCCATTCCAAATGCAACCTAGCATAGAAGTGAAGATATAATAACTGAAAACTGAGAATCAAAAAGATATCTGGAAAAATGTGGATGATACACTTACTGTACCAACAATGACCTGCAATTTGTTTTTGCTCCATCTACATCATGAAACACATGTAAGAGGCTGATAAAAATGAAAATATGTGGGTTCAAAAATTTAACTTATCTAGGATTTTATTTTATATTTTATGGGTTTGATTATAATCTTTACATTGTTTAGGATAATTAAGAGTCTTTAGCTTATTTTACATCCATAGAATTTTACTTCTACAGAGCAAGCATTAAGGTAAAACCGTTATTTTAGGTTTAAATATAAGTACCTAAATTCAATCAGTTTGGAGCATGCTAGGTTTATGTTATTGATATTTTCTGCATTATAACTGGAGGGAGAGAATGATGGATGTTCATCTTCCTCTATGGCAAAAGGTGAAGAATACTCTTCCGTTTCAGGAGCTACAGATTTGATGACTGAAATAATAATTTTAATTAAAATTTAATTAAACCTAGATAAAGTTATTAAAATTTAATTTCAAGGAGTATGAGGGATGTTCATCTCCCTCTATGGTAAAAGGTGAAGAATACCTGCCTGTTTCAGGAGCTACACATTTGATGACTGAGATAACAATTTTAATTAAAATTTAATAATAACTAAATAAAGTTATAAAAATTAATTTCAAGGGCTTTGAGCACTTTAGTTTTAGAAACAATGTGTCATCTTATGATCATTGATAGTGTATAAAGTTATTAACAATTTTATTTTATGTTTTACGGGTTTGATTACTATCTTTACATTGTTTAGGCTAATTAAGATTCTTTAGCTTATTTTACATCCATTAGAATTTTACTTCTATAGAACAAGCTTTAAGGTATAACCGGTATTTTAGGTTTAAATATAAGTACCTAAATTCAATCAGTTTGGAGCATGCTTGGTTTATGTTATTGATATTTTCTGCAATATAACTGGAGGGAGAGAATGATGAATGTTCATCTTCCTCTGTGGCAAAAGGTGAAGAATACTCTTCCGTTTCAGGAGCTACGGATTTGATGACTGAAATAATAATTTTAATTAAAATTTAATTAAACCTAGATACAGTTATTAAAATTTAATTTTAAGGAGTACGAGGGATGTTCATCTCCCTCTATGGTAAAAGGTGAAGAATACTTGGCTGTTTCAGGAGCTACACATTTGATGACTGAAATAACAAATTTAATTAAAATTTAATAATAACTAAATAAAGTTATTAAAAATTAATTTTAAGGGCTTGAGCACTTTAGTTTTAGAAACAATGTGTCATCTTATGATCATTGATAGTGTATAACACTTACTCACCCTGTGCATCAAATATAAACCAGTATAGTTGTCACAAATGTGGCACGTCCTTTAATATAATATATACATATTTTATAATTTATACTGGAGTGATTAATCACTTCCGTGTATGAGGTGCAAATCTAGCAAGAAACTGTTTACTCTGAGCAAGAATTAGAAGTTAGAACAGTTGAGCTCACCGCATGTGAACTTTCTCACGAGCAGTTACATCCATGTCAGCATGGTAATAATCAGCTGATATTCCCCTCTCACGTAACTCACTTGCAACCTACAGTTCTTGACAGAGTGAAATGAATATATAGTACATGCCTATGCACTCATTGTAAATCTAGAAACTAGATACTGATATCTTATAAGTTAGACTTAATAACATGACAACCAACAGATATTTATTGTTTTAATTCATGATACAGCTAGAGCATTTGAACATAGTACAGTGGTTATAAAAACAAGAATTAGAATGGACATTTAAGATGTTTGAGGATGCAGAATGACAAGGCAAATAACATACTAACAGGTACTAAATGATTGTGGAGATTGTAGCATAGAAGGAAATAAGTTGAGTAGTATATGATGGCATGATGCCAAGAGCATTTATAACCACATAAAGGTTAGTGTTTCTATACATCTCTCTATAATGTTAACTTGGAACTGAACTAAGCACAACTTTCTTGCCGGCGAACAACCTACAACTAGGATGCCCCTAGAATGAGGAAAATAATGGCAAACAGTAAAAGAAATGAAATGTTATTTTATGTGTTTGAGGTTGTGTGAGGCAACTCAAGTGTGAAAAAAACTCATACCTGCTCACATTCTTTTCTGGAAAAGCAATAAACTATGCCAGATTCCTTATTTGGATAGGATTCTTTTATATATTTAGCTATTTCATCAATAACCATCTTTCCAACAGATGACTTCTCTCGGACCTGCAATTTAAGAAAAATCTTTTATCTAATAACAAAGTTCAGATAGGAACTCTTAACAATGAAATGGAAATTACTAATAATTGTACAAGTTACCATATAAAATAGATTTGGCCGGTTGACGGTGCTGACAAACTTTACGCATTTTGGAATATGCAGCATCCCAATCAGATCATTCTGGACTTTCATTGTAGCAGTTGCCTGTAAAATATATTTAAAAAGTAAGATCATATATTTAGCCGAAAAATTGCAGCTAAGAAAACAGCAAATATAAAAAGCATGCAAATGTTAAGGGACAAAGAACCACATACGGTTAAAGCTACAACAGGTACATTTGGAAACTGAGTTTTGAGTATACCAAGATTTTTGTAATCAGGGCGAAAATCATGACCCCATTGACTACAGCAATGAGCCTCCTGTGAAATAACCAACATAAAAGTACATAAGGTGATGCAAAATATAAATTTAATGATCGAAGTCACCAAAACAAAATAATAATAACAATGATACATACATACATACAAAAATACATGTTATTATAAATAGTTTAGCCTGAGGTTTAGTAAAATTAAAGTTGTTTGATGCATGCCACTTTCTATCAAATTATGCTTACAATGTACAACCAACAGTCCTACAAGTTTTGAAAGAACTTGTACAATTTATATGTATCGAACCTAGACTGTCTAATAGAATTAAATATACAAACTAACAAAAGTATAGTACAATGTTCATATTGGTTCATAACCTCAGCTACTTCCTATTCTCATAAAGATAGGTTCAAATCCAGAAGAAACTAGTTAAGTGCCAATTTCAGTATATTATATAGCCCTCACAGCTCTAATAATCCAATAGTTATATTTAAATTCATAACAATATCAGTAAAAAGGAATCATGCATGCTTAAAATATAAGAAATGTTAAGAAAGAATAAGAAATCAAAATAAGCAAACGAATAAAAGAACAAAGATATATACATCAAAACGGAGACAAAAGAAGAAATAGAGAAAAGTAAGACTGACATCAATGGAAATTAGAGAGAGACGACCAGCATGATGGCATTTTTCAAGTTTGGACATAAATCTCTTGCTTTTGGATACTTTTTCAGGTGTGACATATAATAATTTTAAGTCTTCTTCACCTTTCTCCAGGGCCTTGTATATGGACTTCTCATCTTCCTTACTTGTGGTCGATGTGAGCATATTTGCTGGAATGCCAGAGGCAACCAAACCCATTACCTGAATTGTTGTTAATACTTAGCAAGCATTTGAAGGGAGGAAAAAACAAATAAGCGGTATCTGATATTCAAAACTAATTAAAGAAGGAAAAAAGAAAATACCTGATCTTGTATTAAAGAGAGCAAAGGACTGACTACAATAGCAATTCCTGGACGAAGGATAGCAGGAAGCTGGTAGCAAAAGCTCTTGCCACCACCTGCAGCCATTATCACCAGAACATCTCTTCCACTCATCACTGCATTTATGATCTGCAAAACCATTACATTAAGTACAATCCCATCTTTACTTTCAGGAAAACGACATCATATCCCAGAAGAAAAGAACAAAAAAAGGTTACCAAACATAATGGAATTAAGCAACCTACCTCTCGCTGATTTGGGCGATATGAAGATATGCCGAAAACATTTAACCTAATATCATCGGCTTGAGAATCCCATTCAAATGGCCCTGACCAATCTTCTTGCATGGTGGTCGTTGCCGAGACATCCTTGACATTTATAGGGCATGTTCCCAGCAAATCTTGCAGTTCCGATCGCCTCTCGTACAATTTCTCTTGCCTCGCCAATAACTCCCGGATTTCGTCTGGGGCAATATTGAAATTACTCAATTAAGCAACACGCTCATCCATAATGCCACAAACAAAGACATGAATAATTGCTTTCACGCTAATTGATTAATCATCACCTTCAACATCATGAATCTCAATCTCAATGTTTTGCAGCTCCTCTGCTATTACCTCTGAATCCATTTTTTGCTCCAGAAATAAATAATAAAAATAAATAAACTTGGCAAGGGCCTTTAGCTTTCCCCGTCCCCCTTCAACAGGTGGTGCTCGTTTGGGGTCTATATCACTAGAAACAGGGTCTTTAGATGGAGACACTAGAAACTAGTTCCCAATGCCTTTTTAATTTATATGTTTGCATGTAAGGCAGACTAGCAAGAAGGAAAAAGGAGCACTTCGCACTTCTAGCATCAAACTTCAATTAACATAAATTAGGTCAGATTATCCCCAAATCTGGAGATTTCCGTAACAGAAACGAAAGAAAAAGCATTCCACTAAGATATAGTTGCAAAATGACGTAGGTAAAAACACAAACAGAAGGTGGGCAACTTATACCCTTCGATAACGAAACTGCATTCAGATTTATAAAAATATACCTCGTCAATCGATTGATAGGAAAGTACAAAGAAAATAGAAGCAACGAGCGAAGGAGCAGTGCACAAATCTTTACCGCAATAAAAATAGAAGAAAATTTTCACGAATTACAATTTTAGACAGTTAAAATTGGGATGGCAAAACTAGAGCTTCAATTCTGAATATAAACGAGTCTTCTTAAATTGGAAAGGCTTAAACCTATTTCAACCTACGGTCGGCCAACAAATAATACCAATTAAATTAAAATTCAATTTTTAAACAATTTTAAGATCAATTACCTATTATTATTCATAAATAAAAATTATCAATTTAGTCATTAATGAAACATTTTAATATCAATCAAATTACTAATAACTAAATCAATTTTGATTACTAATAGAAACAATGACGCATCTCATTTTTAATTAATATAATAATAATTTTAATGATTCATATTTACATTTTCAGTGGATTTAGTCATAATTTTATATAATTTGAAGCTATCAAACACATTATCGTCATATTCATGGTTGATATCATATTTCATATTATCAGTATTTATTAGTAGTTTTCTTAAAATAATCTCACCACTACATGTTATTTTTCTGTTTTCCTTCACTTGCTTGTTCGTAAATCCATGGCTTGATCCAATATCAAAGAACATCTACTTTGTCACGGTTAGTCCATATATTTTTAAAAAATTATTTAAAACTTTTGTTGTTCATGTTTTTTTTTTTTTGCTCATTTAAATCAAATAAAAACAATACATTCTAATTTGATAGGGAAGATGAAAGAAGATATGAATTACTTTAAAATATATTTTATTAGAGTTTAATTTTCTTTCATCTCAATTTTTAACTCTGCTAAACAATGAATGAAAAAAAATACATATTCTTTTAAAATTTTCGTCATTCCTACGCTACACTAGTGAAAAAAATTCATTATTTTATTGTTTTAATTTTCTTTTTAATCCATCAAATAAATAATTAGTGTTTGTTTTTAGTACAAAGTACACAAATGATCTCGGTTTTAGGATACTATTTTGTAGGGAGTTTTCAATTATTAAAATTTTAAAATAATCATCCAATTATTCATTATGTTTTAAATTCGTCATTTTCTATTAAAAAAATAACGGTAGTCTAAGTTGGATGTTAACATATTGACTGAGACGTGATAGTCGTTTGGGATTATGAGATCTTTTTTTATCATATCTTGGTCAGTAGGTTAACGTCTAATCCAGATTGTTAATTTTTTAATAGAAAATAACAAATTTGAAACATAATGAATAATTGGGTGACTATAACTTTTAATAGTCGATAGATTCAACAAAGTGGCTATCTATAATCGGGAGACTATTTTATAATTTTTAATAATTGAGGGACTCAATAAAGTAATATCCTATAATCGGGGCCATTTGTATACTTCATGATTGTTTTTAATATTTTATATTGTTATTTTGAATATGACACTTTGAACTTATCCCTTTATCAATAAAGTAATATCTTATAGTTGGGACCATTTGTATCAATAATCAGTTAGTCTAGTGGGATGATGCACTATGTCCATTAAGCAAGGTCATAGGCTCAACTCTTGACGTTTGCGAATGGAGCAAACTGGGTTGGGAGGGTCGTTCCCGCCTCTGTAGTACCCGAACAAGATTAATCGGTCAATAGATCAGATATCATGGATTAATTCAGAAATAAATAAATGTCATATGAAGTTACTCAAAAATAAATTATTAACCTAATATATAAATTAAAAATTTTGACTTATCTCGTCCTTTGGAATTTTTTAGATAAAGTTACTTTGAAAAATATTTTTTGGTCTAATTATATTGATAAATATAGTGTTGTTATAGTAAATATTATAGATATGTCTTAGGATGCGTTTGGTTCTTGGAATCTTATATTACCAAGAAGAATATTTTTTCCGGAATTGTATTACCACGTTTGGTTTATGAAATCTTACATTATCGGGAATATTCTTTTTCCAATAGTATAATTTTTTGGTTAAAATGGTGGGAATGTCATTACCTCTAAATTTTTAGGTGGCGTTTGGTTCGTTGAAATGTTTCTTAGGGAATTGGAACTTGTGAAGGAATTAGAATCTAAATCTGAAACTTGTTTGGTTGGTAGGAAATTGAATTGGAATCCAATTTAATATTCTGTTTGGTTCGCAGACATGTCAGATTAATTTGATTTCAGTAATGTAAAATGACAGAATTGTTCTTATTGTTTTTTTTTTTTGCTTAATTTTAGTTTGTTTTATAACTTACATTAGGAATATATTATAAAAAATTAAAAAATATGAAATTTTCATTTTATTGATTGATTATTCATTTCAATAAATTATTAAAATCATATTGTCGAAACGATTTTTTCTTAAAGGTGAGAAAAAAAATGAGATTTTGAAAACCACATTAATTCTTAATTGTCTCTTTTTATTTTAAAAACATATGCGATTTAAAAGACCTCTCATTTCGAAAAAATTTGAATTTCCTTTACGATCGAAAAATACGGTTTGAAGAGTCGCCACCGATCTTTGATTAGGGTGTGATTGGGCACCCAAAAATGCTTTGTCATTTTAAATAAAAATTAATTTTAATTAAAATAACAAATTGAGGTCTGCGTTACCAAAATTCGAGTTCGGGAGTCGGTTACGTGTGGGGAAGGATTAGCACCCCCACAACGCCCTAAATCGGTACTTAGTCGATTAATTAACGTCTTTGCAATGAACTTTACAAATTCGAATTTATTTTGATTTTTGATCCCATAAAATAAAAATGTAAATTTAAAACATTCAAAAACACTCAAACAAATTAAATTAAAATTACCAAGTCATTTTAGAAAGATAAAGAATGTTCGATTATTTACAAATATCGAGACCAGATCTTAAAGATATAACAACTTTTTCTCGATATATTTAAATAAACGAACATTTCTTTTTATCTCGTTCCCAAATTTTAGGTGACGAATCAATTTTTTTGTTTCACTTTCGGGATACATGTAACATCCGCAATACCGGGTTAGTGACCAAATTGTAAAGTTTCAGAATTTGGTGACTAAAGTAGAAGAATGAAAGAATTCAATGATTATTTGAATATATATTGAAGGTTATTTAGTAATTATTAAAGGAAATTAAGGGTATTATGGTCATTTGACCAGAAAGATTTTTATAATTTTTTTTAGGTAATATAAACGTGGGAAATTTGAGAAGCATCCAGAGTTCTCTGCTCCTTTCTTCTTATTCTTACGTGGGAGAGCAAGGCAAAGGTAAGTTTAATTTCAGTTGGTTAATTCTTAAGTTTTAAGCTTAGTTTTGATTCTTTGGGTATTAAATAAGCTTAAGGAAAGCTTATATGGGATTTAAACAATAAGATAAAGGAATTATGAAGGAATTTGCAATATGAGTTTTAAGATGAAATTTTGATATGGTATGGTTGTTGAAGTTTTATGGATGAATTTGACTTGTCATCAATCTAATTAAGAAGTATGAAGTGTTAGAATTGGAATTAGAACACATTGAAAATTTGGTATGATTTTTGAATCTCATATGGAAGATAGGATTTTGAGGTTTAAGATGAAATAAATGAATATAGATTGGTTTAAGTATGTGTACTAGAGTTAAGAATGAAAAGGGGATAATATATGAAGTGTTTGAGTGGAAATGAAGTAATTTTCGGGTTGAAAATATGATTTCTGGGCAAAGGGAATCGGTACCCATTCAAGGGGAACCGATACCCCTTCAAACGAACAACATTTCCAGAATGTCATTAGGAAATCGATACCCCCATAGTAGGGAACCGATTCCCCCTAAAGGAAAAATGTGCATATTGGTTTAATAAGTTCGTTTAAGTTGCCAGTATCAAATTACAAGGTGTAAGTATCTAATAATTGTCTTAAAATGTATAATTATGTAGATTCAGAGCCTAAACGAGTTCCGGAATCATTGACAAGTAAGATCGATAAAAAAGGAAGATAAGAGATTGGAATGGACTAATGAGGCCAGGTGAGTGCATATTAGTATTATATGATGTTAAATGGAAATAAGACTTGCGACAAGTCTATTTCCATAGTAAAATGCATGAATTCATAAATAGAAGTATATATGTGTATGATTTATATGTGTTGACATGTTATGGTATATATGTGATTACTCTGTGTGCATTAGTACATAGAAATGGATGTATGTTTATATGTTACAGGATTTACATGCTTACATGAAAATGCAATATATGATATTAGATATATGTTTACACATACATGTGGTATGTGATAGAAAAGAAGGAACATGTGATTATCTGTATTACATTGATTGTATGTATGTATGACTAAAGATAATGATATGCTTTGTATATGTTATGTGATTATGAATAGGTAGAAAGGAAACAAATGATGATATAAAATCTATTATAAGATATATGATATGAAAATATGATAGTGAGCTATGTGAGATATGAATATAAAATCATATGAGAAGTGAACAGAATTACATGAAAATAGACTAAGTGATTTCATGTATATGTGAAAGAAGTTATATGATACGATCTATGTGATTACATGCAACATATGATATTAGATATATGTTTACACATACATGTGGTATGTGATAGAAAAGAAGGAACATGTGATTATGAGATCAATGATTACACGTACATGTGATACGTGACTGAAAAGAAAAGATATGTGTTTATAAGAGAAAGAATATGAATAAGTAATGTGAACTGTTATAAATGATAATGCCCATGTTATGTGATATGAGAGCTAGGGGTATAGTTGGCATGCCAAGGGTCGAGGGTTTACCTATGTTCTTCGGGACATATGGACTGTTTACCTATGTTCTTCGGGACATATGGACTGTTTACTTATATTCTTTGGGACATATGGACTGTTTACCTATGTTCTTTGGGACATATGGATGTTTACCTATGTTCTTCGGGACATATGGACTGATTACCTAGGTTCTTCGGAATCTATGGACTAGTCCTTCGGGACATTTATATGAGCTGTAGTGACAGCATAATAGTGCACAACCTCAATGTACTCACATACCTTAAGTTCTCACTAGTGTACATGGGCTAATAAAGTGATTAAACAAGCATATTGAATGTGATATGTATACGATGGGTTTATAAGTGGTTTGAAATGTGTTACATGAACCGTATGATGTTATGTGTGTTTCTTAATGATAATGATGGTATATGTTTATGTATGATTTATGTTATATGAAATATTATATGTTTTATATGCCTCACTAAGTCAATGACTTAGCGTGTGATTGTTTCACACGTAGGTTTCGAGAAGAGTAAAGAGTAATGCGAAGCAAGACAGGTCAGTTCTCCTTACCAAATGTCAGATCAGAAAATATATGTATTGTATATAGAGTGTAGTTGGCATGTAGTCTAAAGATATAAATTGTATGAACTCTGATATATTTTGTAAATGTTTTGAATAAGTTACATGTACAAAAGTTTTAAATTACTCACTATTTTATACGAATAAATGTTTGAAAAGTCAATGTGACACTTCGGACTCGTATCCAGGTCGGATACGGGTTGGGGGTGTTACAATACACTTTTATTTTAAAATCATTAAAAGCGAACCTCAAATCAGTTATGACTGCCCACTTCAACAATTTTAAATTAAAAATATATTACCCTTAATCCAATTATGAATATGTCGAGTTATGCAAGTGAGGCTATCATGCATATTATGCAAAATAATATCATGTAAAAATTAATTAAACAAAAATTAATATATATATAAAAAAATGATATCTAATTAATGAACAACATATGTGTACATGTATTCATATCATCATCATTCAACCATATGAAGCATACATTCGAAATGAACCCTAAATAACTATACATACATACACATAAAAAACTTAAATATGGATTAAAACGTAATGAAAATTAATTTAAGATTAAAACATAAATGAGGTAAATAGCATGTTATTGTAAAAAATGGTGAAAAACAAATGGTCCTAAAGATGTGTGACCAAATTAAAAGGGAACTGCAAATCTGAGGCTAAAGTAACAAACTGTACAAACATTGAGTCATGACACAAAAAAAATAATATTCCAAGCACCAAGATTGTAATTTGTCTATTAAAAGACAAAGGATTAAAATGTAACAAAATAACATTATGAGCCTTGTAAGTTTCTGAAACTGCATGTTCAATGTGTAAATAAGTAAAAATTAAAATTAACCAAATCTAGGACTATAATGGAACACGCAACAACTTAAGAGCTATAAATAGCAAATTCAGAAATCAATTTAGGGACCAGAATACGAGCTTTTGAAACCTAAAGGATCATTCGATGAATTCCTTAACTTATGAAGCGTCGCCGTTTTGAACATACCATATATTTAATTTAAGGCAAAAATAAACCCAAATTTCCTTTGCATTAAGCCAACTCTCTCCCCCTCAGCCGTTTCTCTTCCATTCTCCCTACAATAGAGAGTTACGAAACTCTCTTCGCCTGCCACCTTGTTCGACGACCACCATCACTTCAAAATCCAACAGAACAACACCGGCCACCCTCGGAAGTAGCTATCCTTACCCGAACCACCACAAACCCTCACCGAAAACGCCTAAAACCGAATCACTACAGGAACAAAACCTCACCTTCTTCACGCTTCTAACAAAAGTTCAACTAGAACCCAAACACAACACTCCCCCCACCGCTCAAAATGCCTTGAATCGGCCTTATAATTAAACTCCGATGAGAGGCCAGTGACCCCAACTCCACCATTACTCTCCCGAACCTGCTCATTCCTTCAGCCGAACCCAAAATCGAGCCTCTACACTCAAAATAAGACCTCTATCTACATGAAAAACCTCCAATATTGAATTAATGCTAACCCTAAATTAACCTTGAACTCATAATCCCAAGCTCTTTCTCCACCGACGAGATCATGTGAAAAGGTAACTCTAACAGCCTATTTCTACTTTACTTTTATTTGATTCAAAACATGTGATATTGCTTATTATTTAGAAAGAAAAAAAATAATAATAACCTGTTTATGGACTGCTTGGATTGCTTCTGTTGTTGGATTGCTAAAGAAAATGGTGTGTTGCTTGTTATAATGCTTCATTCTAAAAAAGATGTCTTTACATTGTTTGATTTTTTATACAAGGGAAAAGAATATTGTTTACACTCTCTATTCAGTATTTGCTACTCTGTCGTATCAAGCAAAGCAATGAATGGAGAAAAAAATGGTCTCCGATTATCCTCTCTTTTCCTTCTCCCTCCCTGTAATTTGTGATGGTTCCCCCACTCTGGTTAATCCCCGGTAGCCCCCCTAATGCTCTCATTTTCAGTGGTTAAATGTCCCACGTTTCTGATAGTTAATTCCCCACTATTTGATTATTTCAACTGCTAAAAGCCAACGTCCATCTCTTTTTTCTACACACAGCTGATGTCCATTGGTCTTGAGATGGGCCTCCAACAGTCTTGGGCTCATTTGGGCTCTCACTGATCCACACTGTAACTCGTACTGGATCTAGAACTCGAACGGAGTCCCCGGACGAAACCGAGCATCTACAACTGCCCCTCTTTGTTCATTGTCGTGTAACGAAAATAGAACAAAGATCAAAAGATGATCGAGTTTGTCTGGTTCTATGAACTTCAAAAGATTAAAGCACTCCATTATTACTTCGGGATAAATGAAACTTGAAAAATCTTCAAATGATAAGTCTGCCCCCTATTCCTTCAGGGAGTATAATACTCGATCAATCTTCAATAAAGCTCCCTATTCGTTCAGGGAGTATAGAACTCGAACAATCTTCATAAAATGAATCCGCTCCCTATCCGTTCAGGGAGTATAGAACTCGAACAATCTTAATAAAGCGGGTTCGCTCTCTATCCGTTCAGGGAGTATAGAACTCGAACAATCTTCATAAAACGGGTCCGCTCTCTATTCCTTCAGAGAGTATAGAACTCGAACAATCTTCAATAAACGGGTCTGCTCCCTATCCGTTCAGGGAGTATAGAACTCGAACAATCTTCATAAAATGGGTCCGCTCCCTATCCGTTCAGGGAGTATAGAACTTGAACAATCTTCATAAAACGGGTTCGCTCTCTATTCCTTCAGAGAGTATAGAACTCGAACAATCTTCAATAAACGGGTCCGCTCCCTATCCGTTCAAGGAGTATAGAACTCGAACAATCTTCATAAAATGGGTCCGCTCTCTATTCCTTCAGAGAGTATAGAACTCGAACAATCTTCAATAAACGGGTCCACTCCCTATTCGTTCAGGGAGTATAGAACTCGAACAATCTTCATAAAATGGGTCCGCTCTCTATTCCTTCAGAGAGTATAGAACTCGAGCAATCTTCAACAAACTTGTCCGCTCTCTATTCATTCAGAGAGTATAGGACTCAATCTTCAACGAACTTGTCCGCTCCCTATTCCTTCAGAGAGTATAGGACTCAAACTTCAACAAACGAGTTTGCTTAACTACTCTTCCGTGAAAGCTTATAGATTTAGTTGCTTTACTGCTCTTTCGTGAAGACTTAAAATTGACTTATTTTGAATGTCAAACTTGTCTGAAAGCCATTGGATATTTGAATCTGCTTTGACTCAATTTTAGTATGAACATCATTCTTGTCAAAATCTCAAGACCAGTTATCTTCATCTCGATGCTTCAATATCTTCAATCTTCAACTATCATTGGGAAACCTGCAAATGCTTAAGTCATCATGCAATTATGAGTGCCATGATCCTATTCATGCCTAAATGTATGCAAATATGCAATTTGATGCATTTTCTTCTTCGAATGAACTCTATCTCCTTTTGATCTCAATGGAACTCGTCTTTATCTTGGGTATAGAACATTTGACCAGTTCACTCCAGTTGACAATCTCAATTCCATATCTCTCGGCTTAACATGACCTTGACTTCTTTCTTTCTTGAAACCCGCCAGTATCCATGACTAACTTCTTGACCAATGATAATCTCTTTGGGTCTTCTTATCATGGCTGAGATTTTCTATGAATTCCAAGGTTTTAGCTTCCCGTAGCCACGCAAGCTTACATGTTTAAACCATTGTCAACTTCAGAATACCTGCATTTTCCAAAACCTTTTGCACAATAATACAAAATGATCTTATGTACTTCAAGTTAAGCTATATGTTTTAACTTTTCAAAATAAGATGCTTACAAAAGGGAAACGAACAAGGAAAGACATCACTTTATTTATATAAATACAGAGAATTTTAGGCAACTAAATGGCAAACTTTTAACTAGAAACAGTAAAAGAACAAAAGAGTAGGCGTCTTCAAATATCAATAATGCAAATGTTTTTGAACTGGCACGCCGTTAGAATGTCTCGAGTGTAGCTTCTGTCAAAAAGATCTCCAAAATTGTGATGCTTAAGAGTATGAAGCTACTTCTAAACTCCCAAATCTCTATCATTAGATGCCCTAAACCAGTATTGAATCTCATGTGCATTCAATTTCTCTTGGTCATTTCAATCGAGACTCATTAATCTTTAGTCTCATCCATGATCACCAACTTTCATTGTTACTATCCATATCAGGAGCTCTTTCCACTTCCAAAATTGATTCAGAACCTCCACTATGCATGAATTCTGAATTTCAAACTCAAGTCAAGTCGCCCTTTGCGAGTTTTCAACTTGAGACCTCCTTTGGTTCTAAGACGCCCTTTTCGGGTTTTGGTCTTGTACCCTCCTTTGGTTCTAAGATGCCCTTTTCAGGTTTTCGTCTTGAACCCTCCTTTTATTTCTCTTTTTTCCATTTTTCTCTTTTTGTTTTTCTCTTTCATTTTTCTTCCATTTTCCATTTTCTCTTTTTTTTCTTTTCGTTTTTTCCATCATTTTTCTTTTTTTCATTTTTCATTTCTTCTTTTTCTTCTTCTCATTTTTATTATTATTATTTTCATTTTTTCATTTTTTCATTTTCTCTTTTATTTTTTCTTCAAGCGAAATATCTCTTAACAGCGTCGGAATTCACTGGATATGGTAATTCTGATCCGTCCATTTCAGTTAGGACTAGAGCTCCCCCAGAAAAGGCCTCCTTGACAATATAAGGTCATTCCCAATTGGGCATCCATTTTCCTCTGAAATCCTTTTGAATAGGCAAAATCCTTTTAAGCACCAAATCTCCCTCATGGAATTCTCGAAGGCGAACTTTCTTACCATATGCATGTATCATACGTTTTTAGTACATCTGACCATGACAAATAGCTTTCAATCTTTTTTCTTCAATCAGATTCAATTGGTCATACCTAGCTTGGACCCATTCTGCCTCATCGAGCTTCACTTCTGACAAAATCCGAAGTGAGGGAATTTCCACCTCAATAGGTAAGACAGCTTCCATCCCATATACCAGAGAAAACGGAGTTGCCCCAGTTGAAGTCCGTACTGAAGTTCGATAAGCAAACAGAGCAAAGGGTAACTTCTCATGCCAATCCTTATAGGTTTCAGTCATTTTCTCTATGAGCCTTTTGATGTTCTTATTGGTCGCCTCTATTGCCACATTCATCTTTGGGCGATAAGTGGTGGAATTATGATGCTTTATTTTGAATTGTTTACAGACCGAATCCATCATCTTATTGTTTAAATTCAACACATTATCGGAGATAATCCTCTCTGGTAAACCATATCTACAAATGATCTCCTTTTTTAAGAATCTGCATATTGTAGACTGGGTAACATTTGCGTAAGAAGCCGCTTCTACCCACTTGGTGAAATAATCTATGGCTACCAGAATGAAGCGATGACCATTTGAAGCTTTGGGCGAAATTTTTCCAATAACATCCATGCCCCACATTAAGAATGGCCACGGAGCTGTCATTACGTGCAACGGATGAGGAGGAGTATGTATCCTATCTCCATAAATCTGACACTTATGACATTTTCGGGCATAATTGATACAGTATGTTTCCATAGTTGACCAATAATACCCAAATCTCATAATCTGTCTAGCCATAGCATGCCCATTAGCATTGGTACCACATATTCCCTCATGTACTTCTTCAAGAATCAATTTGGCTTCTTTCGCGTCCACACATCTTAACAAGACCTGATCCATGCTTTTCTTGTATAGAGTCTCACCATCAAGTACATACCCTGATGCCATTCTTCTAATGGTTCTCTTATCATTCTCAGTGGCCTATTCTGGATAACTCTGATACCTTATATATTGCAAGATATCATAATACCATTGGTTTCCATCTTCTTCCTCTTCAATATTAAAACAATGGGATGGATACTCATAAGCCTTCATTTCAATGGGCATCATATTTGAATGCTCATTCATCTTAAACGCCGCTGCTAGTGTGGCTAAGGCATCTGCCATTTGATTCTCTTCTCTGGGGAGGTAATTGAAAGTTACTTCTTCAAATTCTTCAACAAGTTCCATAACTAACTTACGGCATTCTACAAGCTTAGGATCTTTTGTCTCCCATTCTCCCTTGAGTTGGTAAATTACCAAAGCTGAATCCCCATACACTTTGAGCATTTTTATTTTGCGATCAACAGCAGCTCTAAGACCCAGAACACAAGCTTCATACTCGGCCATATTGTTTGTACAATCAAAATTAAGCCGACTAGTAAAAGGATAATGCTCTCCTTCTGGTGAGACCAAAATTGCCCCGATTCCATGTCCCATGGCATTTGAAGCACCATCGAAGTTCAACTTCCAATATTTGCTAGTGGACGCCACTGCTTCTTCCACCGAAATAGACATTAAATCCTCATATGGGAAATCAAAGCTCAACGACTCATATTCTTTCGAAGCCCTGCTTGCAATGAATTCTGATATAGCACTTCCTTTAATTGTCGTCTGGTTTACATACTGGATGTAAAAATCGGACAATAAGATCTGTCAACGAGCTAATCTTCAGATAATGCAGGCACACCCATTAAATATTTCAAGGGATCAAGCTTCGATATAAGCCAAGTAATATGATACAACATATATTGCCTAAGCCTTCGGGTAGCCCATACTAAAGCGTAACACAACTTTTCAATGGGTGAGTATCTTGTCTCACATTCAGTGAACTTCTTGCTGAGATAATAGATAGCCCTTTCTTTCTTCTCAGTTTGGTCACGTTTCCCCAGCACACACCCCATTGAATTTTCATAAACCGACAAATACAGAATCAATGGTTTGCCTGAAATAGGTGGCGCCAAGATTGGAGTGCTCGACAAATATCTTTTTACTGCTTCAAAAGCTTTTTGACAATCCTCACTCCATTCCCCTGAGTTATTCTTGCGAAGAAGGTGGAATATGGGATCACACTTTTCCGTCAGCTATGAAATAAACCGAGCTATATAATTCAATCTCCCCAAAAATCCTCTGACTTCTTTTTGTGTTTGTGGGGGTGACAAGTCTTGAATAGCCTTTACTTTATCTGGGTCTATTTCAATTCCTTTTTGGCTTACTACGAAACCCAACAACTTCCCAGATGTCACCCCAAAAGTACATTTATTTGGGTTGAGTTTTAACTGTCATCTTCTTAGTCTTTTAAAAAGCTTTCTCAAATTCCCAATATGTTCTTCCTCTGTCTTGGCTTTGACAATCATATCATCGACATAAACTTCTATCTCTTTATGCATCATGTCGTGAAATAACGTCACCATGGCCCTTTGATATGTTGTCCCGGCGTTTTTCAATCCAAACGGTATTACTTTATAACAAAACGTTCCCCACATGGTAACGAACGTTGTTTTTTTCTATATCTTCAGGGTTCATCTTGATTTGATTGTAGCCAGAGAAACCATCCATAAAAGAGAACAAAGAATTTCCAGCATTATTATCCACTAGCGTGTCTATATGTGGCAAAGGAAAATTATCTTTTGGACTAGCTCGGTTGAGATCACTGTAGTCAACACACATTCGAACTTTCCCATAATTCTTCGGTACTGTGATAATATTCGCCACTCATTCAGGATATTTGGCCACTTTAAGAAACCCGGCATCAAATTGTTTCTTTACTTCCTTTTTAATCTTGAGCAGCATCTCGGGTCTCATTCTTCTCAGTTTTTGTTGTACCGGTTTATATTCAGGCTTTATTGGCAGTTTGTGAACAACCAACTCTGTATCTAAACCTGTCATATCTTCGTAAGACCAAGCAAACACATCCTTGTATTCTTGAAGCAATTCTATCAAATCATGTCGACCTCCAACTGACAGAGTGGTACCAATCTTTACTTCTCTCTTATCCTCATCTGTCCCCAAATTCAAAATCTCAGTAGACTCTTTATGAGGCAGAATCTGTTTATCTTCATTCTCCACCATTTTCAGCAATTCAGAAGGTAGTTCGCATCTCTCATCATCATCACAATCCTCAATTTCCCCTTGACATATAGGCTTCTCGAAATCAATCTCCGGGTCAGAGTCATTAGCATTCATATTATTGATATATGAGCTCCTAAAAAAATAATGAAAGAGAAGATATATATACATATATACATATGAGAGGATCTTTTCCCATATAAATAAATAGAAATAAATAAATACATACATATATACAACAAAGAATGAATGAATGAAATGCATAGGAGAATGTTTGCCATTTGGAACTAGCAGAATGCATCTTTTATTGAAAGCAAGAAAAAACAAACAGCTTAACCCTTTATATAAAATCACCTATTGCCCCAGGGTATGAACAACAGGGATAAAGTTCCAGTGCATTACTCTGTAAAAGATTTGTAAACTACAGGCAGTTCTTCCGCGGTCCAATTGTTCAACACGAAGCCCGGCGGTGCAGGATAAATGCCCATAGCTCTCATTTCCTCAAACTCACCATCAGTTATAACATTAATGCCTAAATCTCCCAAGGCATTCTCAACCATCACCTCGGTGTTCCTTGAATTCCCTTGAAACATATGTCCCCCAGATATGAAAATGTTGCTCAACGGCGGGAAGATCATGGGTTCCCAGCTAAGGTCTTCACCAGCCAATATGGCCTTTCTCATTTCCTGACCCTTCTTAATTCCCCTCAGCTTATCCCTCGGAGTTGGCTGATACCCTAAACCAAATCGATCTCTTTTAGTAACAAGGCATATTAGATTCACTGGTCCTTGTAACTGACTTCCTAACCCTTTCTCAACTTTTGCACCTCTTCCAAGGGTCAGCTTGAGTCCCATTTTGGTACAATTTGACAGTCTAGGCTTTGGTATCTTCCTACCTTCAGCCACAAAGGTAGTATTGACAAACTCCAACGACCTGAAAGAACACTCGACCGCTTGCTCATCCACTTCAATATACGGAGCAGTAGTAGAAAGAGAAGCAATAATGTCCTCTTCAGCATGAATACATACCAACCTTCCATCAATCACAAATTTCAGTCTCTGGTGCAATGTGGACGGAACTGCACCGACCTGATGAATCCAAGGCCTTCCTAATAAATAATTGTACGTAGGCATAATGTCCATTACGAGAAATTCCACTTTATAAGTTGCTGGACCAATATTCAGAGGAACATCAATCTTGCCCAACACTTCTCTTTTAGTCCCATCGAAAGCTCGAACCACACTTTGACAGGTTCTCATAAGTGTACTATCTAATGGAAGCTTCTTTAGAGTCACTAAGGGCATCACATTCAAAGCTGAACCATTATCAACCAAAACCCGGGACAACACATGCCCTTTACACTTAACTGTGATATGCAAAGCCTTCTGACTACCAATCATCCCAGAAGGGATCTTATCATCAGAAAAAGATAAAAAATTATCAGCTTGTATATTGGAAACTAACCGGTCCAACTTTTCAATGGGTAACTCTTTCGAAACAAAAGTCTGGTTCAAAACCTTTAACAGAGCATTCCTATGGGCCTCTGAACTCAAAAGTAATGATAAAGCAGAAATACGGGCTGGCAACTTGTGTAACTGTTCCACAACACTATATTCACTGTGCTTCAGAAACTTCAAAAATTCTACCGCTTCACTCTCGGTTACTGGTTCATTGATAACATGCTCATCTTTTTTTATCTACACATCAACCTTTTCCCCTTATCAACTGCAACCTTCTTCTCAGACTCTTTAGGTGGATTAAGAGAATAACACCTACCACTTCTGGTAAAGTTTCCTACCTCATCGACTTCATCATTCTCTTTTGTTGCATCTCCCATCTGGCAATCATATCTCCAAGGTACTTGTTTATTATCCCGATATCGGAATGGAGATGGAGGTGTAATAACCACTTTCGGGGCTACCTTCTCAGCAACTCGATTTTTGGGAGTAATAATTAGGGGACAACTGGCATTGTATACCCCTTTAGACGATCCTTCTGAAGAGCAAACTTCCGCTTCCTCTTCTTCAGAAATCTCACTAAAGAACTCAATTTCTTTATTGTCCATCATGTCTTGTACCAAAGATAGGAAGTCAGAACATTGCTGAATACTGTGTCCTTCACTGTTATGATACAGACATACCTCTCCACTGTTAAACTGTTCACCCATTAAACTGGGCTTCAACAATCCTACCTTGACCATCTGGCACCACACCCAACTCATGGGTGATACCACCTCACTAACATTCTTTACAATTCTCTTTCATTTCTCTTCAGTAATCGCGTTAACTCCTGCCCCTGCATGGCTTGGCAACGGATTCTGAGCTATATTCGGCTGCTCACTATCACCAAAGTTGATGACATTCCTCTTTCTCAAAGCTTGGACAACCTTCTTAAAAGCAGTACAGTTCTCAATGGAATGCCCAGGGTTCCCTGCATGGTACTCACACTGAGCACTAGCATCATACCATTTGGGAAAAGGAGGTTGCATTGGTGTCACGTGATACGGTGAAATCACATGTCGATCATACAAAATCTGAAACAATTCCTTACAAGTCATCGAAATTGGATCAAATTGAGGCATCTCTCTCCTCTGGTCCCTTTCCCCTTGTCTATTGTCATTTTGTGTTGACGACCCTACTCCTTGAGGACGGGAAACAGTGATGTTATTAGAATCGTACTGCCTTACATTACTGACTTCGTTTTCCTTTTTCCTCGTTGGTGGCCTCTTACTAGACTCTCCTCCCTCGAGTTTCCCACTCTTAACAGCCATTTCAATCATTTCTCCCGTCGTAACTACATCAGCAAAACTTCGATAAGGATTACTGATAAGATGTGAGAAAAAAGGAGCCTTTAAGGTGTTGACAAAAGCAAATTTGTTTCCTCCTCTTCCAATGGCGGTGGACTTGCACTGCTACATCTCTCCATCTTTGAGCATATTGTCTAAAACTCTCGTTAGACTTCTTTTCCATTCCTTGCAACATCATCTTGTTAGGTCTAACATCTTTTACATGTTTGTATTGCTCAAGAAAGGACTTAGCCAAGTCTTTCCACGATTTAATATTAGCTCTACTCAGCTGGTTATACCACCGGATTGCCGAGCCAGTTAAGCTTTCCTGAAAGCAGTGTATCAACAATTGATCGTCCCCTATGTATCCGGTCATCTTCCTAAAAAACATCGTGATATACGCAGAGGGACACCTAGTACCATCAAACTTCTCAAAGTCATGAACTTTAAACTTTGGAGGCAAGACCAGATCAGGAACTAGACTTAACTCCTTTGCGTCAAATCCATAGACACTGGTATCTTCCTTCATGGCTCTGACCTCTCTTTCTAACTGCTTCTATTTCTCTTCCAACAGATTGTTTTGGTCCTTCTTGGCTTCTTCATCATGGTCCGAAACTTGTTGATATTGATGTTCTTCCTGATATGAACTAGATCCAGGCTGTACGTTAACAGAAGCACTGACTGGATTAATGTGCACCTTCCCGACATGAACAGGGGTCACTTGAACGTTCTGAGATTGTTCAGGGGTTAACCCTGGATGATGAAGTGGGTCCTCAGTTACACCTTCTGGCATAGGGCTTTTCTCATGTTCTGGATTTCTTCCTTCCAACATACTCGCAAACTTAGCAAACATCTCCTTTTGGACATTCATCATATCTTCTTGCATTTTCTTGATATTATCTTGTAACTCCAACTGAGCCTTCTCAATTTGGGCAAGTTTGTCTTCCATAACTTTCTTCCTGGTTCTGTAGATATGCTTGGGATTTTCCAGTATTACTCTATCACAGAGTTATTTTGTTAACATTATTGTTTATTAAATAATATGATTTATATGATTATGAATGAATAAAATGCGATGCAAAAATTTAAATGTATTAAAAATGCATATGCAAAATGCAGGGTGTTGATCCTGGAACGACTCCTTAGAACAACTCTTTATATTAGAACGACATTCAATTACAAAGTTGAAATATATCACAAATAAATCTGCACCATCTCTCCTATTTGCTGTACATGTGCTAGCAACTCCACGATCTTTTGGTTTTCTTCAGCCTCGAGATCAAGTTCTTCAGTCACATCAGCAGCTTCCTCGGATAAAATGACCAAATATTGAGCTATTCTCCGCGCGTGTCCTAAGTAGCAAGCAATAAGGTCTTCTCTTTGCTTAACTCTCGCCTGAGCTCGCTCCCATCGAAAACGCCATTGTATATCCCCCTCATAAGGAACTATCGATAGCTCACTTGCTTCCTTTGAAAATTTTGAACCATGGCTTCAAGCTCACTCACTTGTTTTTTCAGACTTTCAACTTCCCCATGGCTTGAGCTACCTTCCCTATTTCGGTATCGTCGTAATACGGTCTCTAAACTTGAAATTTTCTCCTTCAACTTCTCATTATAGGCTTGACTCTTTTGTAACTGCTGCTCTAAAGAATCCTTTTCTTTTGATAAAATCTTCACTTGGTGTCTGCTTTGCTTGAGCTCTTCTTGACTCTCTTCGACTACTCTTTTGAGGCTCGCCACCTCTTGCCTCAATTCGACATATTTACTCGAGCTAGAACCTGCCTGAGCTTTTACCATTCGCTGATAAGTTGACCGAAGATCATCAAAGTCTAGCCGAAGTTGCTTCTCTACTTTTTCAATTCGATCTGCTCTACTCTTCTGAATGTCAATCTCCAATCCCTTTTGATACACTTCATCTTCTAGTTTCTGCAAAGTCGTTCTCCATTGTCTCCGTTTTGCTTCGAAATCGCGCTTGGCTAACTCTAATGGAGATGGCACCACTCTCAACTGTTCCTCCACCGGCTGAATATTTTCAGGATTCACTATCGAGATGTTATCGTTTACTCGACCGCTTCTCCACTGCTCCTACTCTTGAGATAACTCGAGATCATAAGTAAACAGATTCACACGACGAGTTTGCTTCCAGGCCTCATCAACCCCTTTAACTTTACCCTTATACTGATCTCCTTTGAATACAAAATCCGATCCTACTAAGTCCCACGTGGCTGGAATGAACTGCCTCGATCCATACTGTCTGGAAACTAGTAGCGGTGCATACCCAATAGAACCCCATATACCTGGCAAAAGAACCCAATCTCGCTCTCCACATCGGTAAAGTATATCCAAAGAGGTATTCCACGAAGCTCGCCATAAAATATCTCCATCTCTGATATCCTTGAAGATGATCATCCATTTTTCTTCGGTGAAGCCCCCAGGCCATTTTTTAGAAAGAAAATCTTTCAAAGGCGAAAACCCCTCTAGAAACACTCGCCCTGGTGCTCTTTCAACATGTTTGAAATGACTCAAAATCCACATTAGCAGCAAAAGCACACATCCTATAAAGCGTCATTCTCCCTCGCGCCTACAAGAACTCAAAGACTAGAACGTCTCAGCTAAAATGGCTGGAACAGGATCCACGTGCTTGTCTAATCTTTCAAACAGGTCAACGACTAATACGTCTACATATCCTAGTACCTTTGGAAAAATAACAAGCCCATAAATCCCTAAAGCAAACAAGTCAAGCTTCTTTCTCTTATCAGGATGATGAGCAATTACTTCTTTCAAAGCAGACCAAGAGATGCACTCACTGTCTCCCTTCTTCTTGATGTTTCTAACTACACAATCTTCACTCATTCCGGTCATCAATAGTAATTTATTCTTAAACGAATGAGTGACTGGCAGCTTGGTATATACTCTATCCATCTGGGACCTCGAACAACGGACCAAAGCTTGATACTCCTCTATTGTTGGTGTCAGATCCACTCTACCAAATGTGAAACAACTATAAGTTGGGTTCCAGAACTGTGCCAATGCTCTAAACAGATTTCGATCAATAGGATCATCCAGAAGATAAGGAATATCGCCGTACAACTGATAAAACATCTCCTTATCGGCTACTGTCCATCTTCCCCATATCTCCTTTAACTCACTTAGATCATTCGGACGCACGTTGATGTGAGTATAACCAAATAACTTCGACACATATCCAAGCATCACGCTATCTCCATTGGTCAGTTGGGACTGTTCCGACCACCTCAAAACATCTGCATTGTCTTCAACCTCTTTCTGAACCGTTCGTTCCATATTACTGGCCTTCTATATGGACATCGATCCCAAATCAACACCATGTAAAGGATCATGCAATGCAAAACAGAAAAGAAACAAGGCAAAGACAACAAGAGATCGGTTAGCAAACATAAAGTAATTAAGTCGGGATAATAATTTGTTCAAGAATCCTACCCACATGCTGGCTACCCAATCATGCTTTATCAGATCCTACCCAACATGATATCTACCCCTCTGCTTTGTTATTCACAAAAATAAATCCTAACCGCATGATATCTAATTCGCATGCTTATTCAAAAAATAAACCTAACCGCATAATATCTAGTTCGCATGCATTTATTCGAAAAACGAAAATAAATAACTCAAAAAAAAAACTTTTCCTTATGTACCCTCCTCACGGGATTCTTAAGGTTCGGGTTTAGTTCAACCTAAGTTCAGGCTCTACGTTCACTATATGCCGGGTTAGGTTCTAAAGCAAAAGGTTCTCGAATTGTCCTTGTCGGTGCCCCCTTGGGCTGTCGAACCCTCAATCCTGGCCCATCACAGGCTTTAGGGGATCGAGTTCAATTTCGAGGGAAAACACCTCCTTATGTCCATGCGGAGGTGATTACCATCACGAGGACCATAAGGCGTGAGCTCCAGGAGCGATCCACTATCCCATGCGGAGGTGAAAACCACACGAGGGCATAGTCTCTCACTCCTACTTAATTAGGACGGAGCGGGGTTTTAGCTCATGTCATGAAAATGCAACTGTGCAGTGTGTGAGGAAAAGCGAAAAAACACAATAAAAACACTCAAAATTTCTTAAATTCACACAATTAATCTGAAATCATTAGCAAACAAATTAGTACAACTATTTAATTGTTAATCGAATTAAGTTAAAAGAAAATCAAAATACAAACTAAACTTATTAAAAACCAAACAAGGGACCAAAAATCAAATTAAAACGAATTTGTAATTTTCAATTGCAAAGACAATTAATTAATCGACCATCGGCTTAACTCTCTAAAAAAGGTCCCTAGTGGAGTCGCCAAGCTGTCGAAACGATTTTTTCTTAAAGGTGAGAAAAAAAATGAGATTTTGAAAACCACATTAATTCTTAATTGTCTCTTTTTATTTTAAAAACATATGCGATTTAAAAGACCTCTCGTTTCGAAAAAATTTGAATTTCCTTTACGATAGAAAAATACGGTTCGAAGAGTCGCCACCAATATTTGATTAGGGTGTGATTGGGCACCCAAAAATGCTTTGTCATTTTAAATAAAAATTAATTTTAATTAAAACAACAAATTGAGGTATGCGTTACCAAAATCCGAGTTCGGGAGTCGGTTACGTGTGGGGAATGATTAGCACCCCCACAACGCCCTAAATCGGTACCTAGTCGATTAATTAACGTCTTTGCAATGAACTTTACAAATTCGAATTTATTTTGATTTTTGATCCCATAAAATAAAAATGTAAATTTAAAACATTCAAAAACACTCAAACAAATTAAATTAAAATTACCAAGTCATTTTAGAAAGATAAAGAATGTTCGATTATTTACAAATATCAAGACCAAATCTTAAAGATATAACAACATTTTCTCGATATATTTAAATAAACAAACATTTATTTTTCTCTCGTTCCCAAATTTTAGGTGACGAATCAATTTTTTTGTTTCACTTTCGGGATACACTTTTATTTTAAAATCATTAAAAGCGAACCTCAAATCAGTTATGACTGCCCACTTCAACAATTTTAAATTAAAAATATATTACCCTTAATCCAATTATGAATATGTCGAGTTATGCAAGTGAGGCTATCATGCATATTATGCAAAATAATGTAATGTAAAAATTAATTAAACAAAAATTAATATATATATATATATATAATGATATCTAATTAATGAACAACATATGTGTACATGTATTCATATCATCATCATTCAACCATATTAAGCATACATTCGAAACAAACCCTAAATAACTATACATACATACACATAAAAAACTTAAATATGGATTAAAACGTAATGAACATTAATTTAAGATTAAAACATAAATGAGGTAAATAGCATGTTATTGTAAAAAATGGTGAAAAACAAATGGTCCTAAAGATGTGTGACCAAATTAAAAGGGAACTGCAAATCTGAGGCTAAAGTAACAAACTGTACAAACATTGAGTCATGACACAAAAGAAATAATATTCCAAGCACCAAGATTGTAATTTGTCTATTAAAAGACAAAGGATTAAAATGTAACAAAATAACATTATGAGCCTTGTAAGTGAAAAAGGAAAAAAAAAGAACCATACACATACATAGGGTTAAAACACCAAGTTTCTGAAACTGCATGTTCAATGTGTAAATAAGTAAAAATTAAAATTAACCAAATCTAGGACTATAATGGAACACGCATCAACTTAAGAGCTATAAACAACAAATTCAGAAATCAATTTAGGGACCATAATACGAGCTTTTGAAACCTAAAGGATCATTCGATGAATTCCTTAACTTATGAAGCGCCGCCGTTTTGAACATACAATATATTTAATTTAAGGAAAAAATAAACCCTAATTTCCTTTGCATTAAGCCAACTCTCTCCCCCTCAGCCGTTTCTCTTCCATTCTCCCTACAATAGAGAGTTACGAAACTCTCTTCGCCTGCCACCCTGTTCGACGACCACCATCACTTCAAAATCCAACAGAACAACACCGGCCACCCTCGGAAGTAGCTATCCTTACCCGAACCACCACAAACCCTCACCGAAAACGCCTAAAACCGAATCACTACAGGAACAAAACCTCACATTATTCACGCTTCTAACAAAAGTTCAACTAGAACCCAAACACAACACTCCCTCCACCGCTCAAAATGCCTTGAATCGGCCTTATCATTAAACTCCGATGAGAGGCCAGTGACCCCAACTCCACTGTTACTCTCCCGAACCTGCTCATTCCTTCAGCCGAACCCAAAACCGAGCCTCTACACTCAAAATAAGACCTCTATCTACATGAAAAACCTCCAAGATTGAATTAATACTAACCCCAAATTAACCTTAAACTCATAATCCCAAGCTCCTTCTCCGCCGACGAGATCATGTGAAAAGGTAAATCTAACAGCCTATTTCTACTTTACTTTTATTTGATTCAAAATATGTGATATTGCTTATTATTTAGAAAGGAAAAAAATAATAATAACCTGTTTATGGACTGCTTGGATTGCTTCTGTTGTTGGATTGCTAAAGAAAATGGTGTGTTGCTTGTTATAATGCTTCCTTCTAAAAAAGATGTCTTTACATTGTTTGATTTTTTATACAAGGGAAAAGAATATTGTTTACACTCTCTATTCAGTATTTGCTACTCTGTCGTATCAAGCAAAGTAATGAATGGAAAAAAATGGTCTCTGATTCTCCTCTCTTTTCCTTCTCCCTCCCTTTAATTTGTGATGGTTCCCCCACTCTGGTTAATCCCCGGTAGCCCCCCTAATGCTCTCATTTTCAGTGGTTAAATGTCCCACGTTTCTGGTAGTTAATTCCCCACTATTTGATTATTTCAACTGCTAAAAGCCAACGTCCATCTCTTTTTTCTACACACAGCTGCTGTCCATTGGTCTTGAGATGGGCCTCCAACAGTCTTGGGCTCATTTGGGCTCTCACTGATCCACACTGTAACTCGTACTGGATCTAGAACTCGAAAGGAGTCCCCGGACGAAACCGAGCATCTACACATATTAATAAACATCATAAGTTAAAATCATCCCAATTAGGGATGGCCATGGGTCATGTTTTTTATCCATCCGACTTGATAACAAGGGAACCTCCACTCGAGACCCGACCCAGCCAAAATAAAATTTCACCTGACCCGAATATATGAATTAGAAACTCGACCCGACCCAAAATAATAAAAAAATATTTTTTATTCAATAAAAACAGTGACTTAATTGGGAAAAAAATTATATAGAGGGGTATTATTGTAATTATTCTTAAATATATAAGGTAAAATAATATATTTTTTCAGGTCGGATATTTTTCACCCTAAACCCGAACTCCACCCGAATAGCACACTTTAAAAATCCCGATCCAACCCAAATATCACACTTAAAAAAGGCCAACCCGAATATCACACTTAAAAAATCCGACCGAACCCTGATTTTTTTTTTAAAAAACCCAACATGATCCCAAATTGTTTTTAAAAAAACCCGACCCGAACCCGACATGAATATTATACTTAAAAAACCCTGACCCGAACTCGAACCCAAAATTAAAAATAAAAAAATGCGACACAATCCCGATTTTTTTTTTAAAAAATTCGACCCGAATACTAAAAGATTGATGAGGGTAGTATGATCAAATTTCACATTCCATCCTCCAGAGGATTCCAATTCTATCATGTTATGGATGAAATTTACTTTCCATCACTTGATAGAATTGAATTCCAATTTCTCTTTGAAAACTTGAACAAAACATGAGAAAGTAGTGGAATTGGATTCCAATTTCCCCTAATTCTAAGGATTTCAACGAACCAAACGTCACCTTAGGTAATCTTACATTCCTACCAATTTGGACAAGAATACCCTTAAACTAATGAATTCTTTTTATAATGATCGTTTTAAATTTTTATTTTTTATACTTTACTCAAAATTATAAAAATAATAATAATATACAAAGAGTTTGATTTACTAAAATATTAATAATTTTGAGAATTTTAAATATTTTATATTTTTAATATTCAATATTTTACTATTTATAATTTTATGGGATGAAAAACTAGTATTATTGTAAAAATATAATTATTTAAAATAATATTTTACTACCATAATATTATTTTTTATATTATATTATATTTTATATAAATAAATATGATACTTATAAATATTATTTAAAAATATAAAATTAATATAATAATTATATTAATTATATATTAAATGTAATTTCTCCTCAAAAGTTAGATAGTATAACGATTAAAATATTTTTATGAATTTTTATTCAAATATTTATAAATTAATATTAACTTTTAACTTAAAAAATATCACAAGGATAATTTAGTAAAATATGTATCTAAGTAATCTTATATTCCTCCAACCAAATACTGTAATCTTACATTCTTTATAAGCATACCAAATAAGGTAATACAATATTCTCATAGTAATATTACATTCTAGTAATGTTACTTTCAAATATAATCTTAAATTTCGTAAACCAATCGTTCCTTTAAGGTTTGGTTAGGGCGTAACGACATGGGAGACGTGGACAGGATAGATTTGTAATTACGTGCCCGTTAACTTATTGGGAATAAGAAATAGAAACAAAATCAAATATTTGTAGTTAAAAAATGGAAGAAGGCTTGTAAGATTTGAAAATAAAAAAGCGGAAGTGGAGTCTCGGAACTCGCTTTCACCAAATCTCAAACGTATCTGCGTTTCCTGTAATTACTGGTGTGTTCCCGACCTCAACCCATAACTATTTTTCTCCTGTTATCTGTTATTAGGAATAATTAGTTGGTTATACTATTTCAAATCGATGCCTTTGAGCGTCTCTCTACTCTTCATTATTTTTTATTTTGTCTGATGGAATTGTTTTAAGTAATTGCTTATGTTTTCTTTTTCCTTTTATTTCGCCTTTGTTTTTTCTCTGTAAAATTGCAAGCACGTGGCAGCAAATTGGAACGATATGGCGGGTTCTTCTTCTTCTTGTTTTCAGGGTTTTTAGCTCATTGGGTGAAATTGGAGCTGCGGATATGACCCTTCTGAGTAGATTCTTTTATAGGAGACCCCCGGATGGATTGCTTGAATTTGTTGAAAGAGTATACGGTAGTTGCTCGAACTCTTTAACCTCAACTTGTTCAATTCTTAGCTTCTTTGTTTTTCCCTGATTATTGAATGAATTCAATCTAAATTATTGTAGTTTTTGATTCGTGCTTCTCCACTGAAGTCTTGCCGGACGGTATGTACCAAGTATACCTGCACGAAATCGTGACCGAGTTACATGAAGAATTTCCGGAGTCATCATTTCTGGCTTTCAATTTTCGCGAGGGTGAAAAACCAAGTAGTTTTGCCGAAATTTTATGTCAATTTGATGTTGCTGTATTGGATTATCCACGACAATATGAGGGTTGTCCCCTGCTTCCATTGTCTCTAATTCAGCATTTTCTTTGTGTTTGTGAAAGTTGGCTTTCAGTTGGGAATCACCAGAACGTTATTCTTCTACATTGTGAAAGAGGGGGGTGGCCACTTTTGGCATTTCTGTTAGCTAGTTTCTTAATTTTTAAAAAGCTGCACAGTGGAGAGCGTAAGACTCTTGAAATTGTTCATCGAGAGGCTCCCAAAGGTTTCTTGCAGCTCCTTTCACCTTTAAACCCCTACCCTTCTCAGCTTCGTTACCTTCAGTACATAGCACGAAGGAATATAACTCCTGAATGGCCTCCTCCTGAGCGTGCTCTTTCTTTGGATTGTATCATTCTTCGAGCCATTCCGAGCTTTGATGCCCAAAATGGATGCAGGCCAATTATTCGCATTTTTGGTAGGAATCTTCATAACCAAGACGGCTTATCAACGCAGATGCTTTTCTCCATGTCCAAGAAAAGGAAGGTGCTTCGACATTATCGTCAGGTAAAAGTCCCTTTTTCCACTACAATTTTTGTATTATTTATGTTTGTCCTGTTAACTTGTCAAAAATGAATTGCTTCTTGTTGCAGGTTGACTGTGATGTGATTAAAATCGATATCCAGTGTTTGGTGCAAGGCGATGTTGTATTGGAGTGTGTCCATTTGGATCTGGATCCTGAAAGGGAAGTTATGATGTTTCGCGTAATGTTCAACACTGCATTTATTCGATCCAACATATTGATGCTGAATTCTGAGAACTTGGATATTCTTTGGGATTCAAAGGAGCGGTTTCCAAAAGGCTTCCGAGTAGAGGTAAATATCTTTTTGACCATCTGTTAGGATTTTGGATACATCAATAGAAAGAAGAGCTAGGGACAGTACTCAGTAGTATTAAGCAGTTAGCTTTCTTAGCCACTAACCTCCTACCTTATTTTTACAAAACCTAAAGTGTTATTTAATTTTAGTCATGAGCTCATTAGTCTTTATCTTTTTCAACATTTGAATTTCTAATTCAGTAAACATCTAAATCCAGGTTTTGTTTGGGAAGGTTGAAAATTCCTCCCCTCCTAAGGCTCCTATAACAGTTTTAAATGGTGAGGAGAAAGGGGGATTACCTATTGAAGCTTTTTCTCGTGTTCAAGAACTCTTTAGTGGTGTTGAGTGGGTTGATAACAGTGATGATGCTGCCTTGTGGCTACTTAAACAACTTTCAGTCTTGAGTGATGTGAAGGAATTGTCCAGATTGCAGAATAAAGGAAATTTATACGCATCTCCTGCTGATTCTGAGGAGGAAAACAATGCATCTAGCACTGCTGATAGTTCGGATGAAGCATTTGATGTGATCAATAAGCCTTTGGTGGATCCAACAAGTTCTCTTCTGCCAGACATTGGTGATACAGTTCCCTTGCACTCAGAAAATGATAGTTTACAAGATTTAGATCATGCATCCGTTGAAACTGTTCAGGTAGTTTCAAGTTCAGGTATGCCGTCTCATTTATCTTCTCCAATGGAACCTTTGGGACCTCATGTACCCACACCTCCAGAACTACCTCTAATACCTAGTGAAAGCCTCTCTTTAGGATGTACACCTCATGCACCACCTCCACCACCACCACCACCTCCACTGCATCTACCTTCATCTGTTAATACCATTAGACCTAAGTCATCCCCACCGCCACCCCCACCCTTACCCCCTACTCTTCTTAGTTTGTCTAAAGGGAACTCTGCAATACCTTACCTGTCACTACTGAAAGAGGTCCTCCACCACCTCCGCCTCATAGTTTATCTGGTAGAGTGTTTTCAACATCACTTGAAGCTATAAACAATGGCCTACCTCCTCCTCCTCTCCCCTACCCCCTTTCAGCACTTCCGAAGAGCTGCTACCAACCCCACCCCCTCCTGCACTTTCCTCTCAATTGTTATCACCACCCATGCCGCCACCCTTGCCTCCACCCCTACCCCCATCCTTGCATCCACCTTCGTCGGGAAGCAAATCCAAAAAGCAAACATCTTACCAACCCCCCCAACCACCTCCTCCTCCTCCTCCAAGGGCAATATCTACTACTAGTTTCACTCACAGGGGACCTGCTCCGACACTGACACCGCCTCCACCACCACCACCTCCAATGGCAACCTCTACTGCTAGTTCCTCTCATAAGGGACCTACTCCGCCACCACCTCCAATGGCAACCTCTACTGCTAGTTCCTCTCACAGGGGACCTGCTCCACCGCCTCCACCACCACCACCTCCAATGGCAACCTCTACTGCTAGTTCCTCTCACAAGGGACCTACTCCGCCACCGCCACCAGCTCCAATGGCAACCTCTACTACTAATTCCTCTCACAAGGGACCTGCTCCACCTGTTCAAGGCCATAATACTAGTGTCCCTCGGCCGCCTCCGCCTCCGCCACTTGCAGGACCTGCAAGGTCAGGTTCTGTTCCTCCTCCACCCCCTGCACCTAAAGCTCCTATTGTGCCCCCTCCACCACCAAGCTCTGGCACACGGCTGCCAAGTGCAAAAGTGTCCAATGTGCCACCACCACCACCTCCATCTAGTGGTAGGGGAAAGTCTTTGGGACAGACAGGTCATGGAAGAGGCCGTGTACTTTTTGCGAGTAATACACCGAAGAAAAACTCGTTGAAGCCATTACATTGGGTCAAAGTCACTCGAGCAATGCAAGGGAGTTTATGGGCTGATTCTCAAAAACAGGATAATCAATCAAGGTGAGTGCATATATAATTGTATATTAGTGCCAATTTGCATCATAGTTTCTTATAACTGCCAAAAGGTTTTAGAAAGATATGGTAGATTGCACAACCCGGACTGGAGCGTGGATCAAACTTTTTATTAGTCGTTAGTTGCATTGTCTTACTGTTACGTCCTCACTTTCTATCTTGTTATGTTGTTGCAGTCTATAAGCAAAAAAATAATAATAATAATAAATAGAGAAAAGAAAAGAAAGGAAGAAAAAGAAAGGGAAGAATGAATTCTTTGTCAATCTGTTCTTTTCTGTTTCACCTTCTTTTATTTATCTTTAGTTTTACTTGGATTACTTTTCCCACTAATATGGGGATATGATTTCTTTTTAACCCTATAGATCAATTTCTTTTGCTGTAGGCCCCCTGAAATTGATATGTCCGAACTTGAAAGTTTATTCTCAGCAGCCTCTGTTTCAAATGGGAGTAGTACTAACAAACTTGGAGGCCGACGTGGTTCTAACATCAACAAACCTGAGAAAGTGCAATTAGTAAGATTTTTTTTCTTTCTTCAGACTCATTTAATAAAGAAACTATCGTCTTCCTGCTAAAATTTTGTACGACCTTTATGTACGAAATGAAGAATGCTTAATCAGGTATGTGTTAATTCTGGCTTAACATTTTTACAATATCCATTATAGTACGAAAACCACAGTTAGGTAATCCTAATTGGCATGATTAAAATACTAAAGAAAATGAATAAGGAATGTGATATGATGTTTCTTTCCCTGAATAATGAACAGAATCAAACTTTGTAATTGATCATGTTCTCCAGAAAGTTTTAAGTTTATAGCCCTTTCAGTAATTGCCTTGTCAATTATATACAGAAATATGTTTATGGAGTAAGAATTAAGAGAATTTCAGTGGCAGTCTTTTAATTTGTGGTTCCTCTAGTTAAATGACACAATCATGACAAATAGTCATTATGCTTTTGGCGTACAATACTCCCCTTTATCTTACTACATTTTTTTTATTAATTTTATGTCAGCAACATGAATGGCTTATTGGTCTAGTTCCATGACTGATATGAGTCATCTGGAGTAAAGTATCACTGTTGCATATTATTATTATTATTATTATTATTATTATTATTATACCTGTAGAATGCTCTGTTCTGTTAAAAAATCAGACAGAAGGCCCTTTTGTTGCAAATTACATATTTAATATTTTACAACCTTAATTGTTCTGAACACCCTTTTTTTATAGACAGCTACTCTTCTATGATGAGTATTTAAGTTTGTAAAGATCCTTTGTTGCTAGTGAGGCATCATTTTATCCTTTATTAACTTTGAACTTGACCATCTATTGCAGATTCACCAGGTGATGCATATAGTAATCTAATTCCTGCTTTCATCATATAATTTCTTTTATATGCATTTTAAGAACATTAAATTTCTGTTCCCCTAATTTGTGTATGTGGCTCTTGTATTATCTTTCTCAGATTGATTTGCGCAGAGCATATAATTGTGAAATAATGCTTACAAAAATAAAAATCCCTCTGCCTGATATGATTGTAAGTTTATCTTTCCTTAGCCTGCTAAATGTTATGTGCTGAATAGTTATTTTTTTCTTGGGTTTTATTTTAGTTTTTAATTGAAATGGTGTTGGAATATTAGAGATTTATCCCCCCTGCCCCCCTCCCTTCAAAATTTTCTTTGATGTTATTTTATTTCTAGTATATCATATCTGATGTCTTTTATTTGTTTCTTTTTTCATATCAGCTTTGGAAACTTTGTTGACTTCCTATAGCTGTTAAAAAAGATTGTATACCAATATTATATTGAACTCATTATGTAACGCGGATAGATTTGAAAGTTTTCTTATGGAATGCTTTCATAATTGAGGGTAAGGTTTGATTTTGTTTGTATTAGTTGGACCTTCTGGCTATTTCTGTAGGAGGAGTGACTGACAGTCGACTTTACCAGATCTGGCATATATCATAAATAAACTATTTGTTATTTTCTGTGGCTCTCCTCATCTTGCTTTATAGTTTTTCATTTCCATTTTAACCACAACCAAACTTTGATACTGGATTTTCTTTTCTTCCCTATAACTATTGTTTCCTTCTGTAGGTTCTTTCTATTGCTTTGCCAAGTTGGGTTAAATTTTTGTTATGACATGATTTTCTCAACTTTCTGTTTTGCTTTAACTTAAAGTTGGTCGCCCTAAACATAGTGCCCTTTATTTTCAGTCTGCCATACTAGCATTGGATTCTTCGGTTCTTGATATTGATCAGGTGGAGAATCTGATTAAATTTTGTCCCACTAAAGAAGAAATGGAACTGCTAAAGGTAATTTATATATGCTGTAACATTTGATTGTATGTGTTTCCAAATGCTACGTTTTCCGGTCTTTTTACGATGCCCTTTAAATGAAACTGTATTTTTAAAAGACTTCATTAGTCATTCCATATTATCTTGTCACCTAGGAAATAATGTGTTGTCTTTTATACAATAAAAAGTATTTGACCTGGGAATTCACTTATCAACATGGCACAGTTGTATTGCCCCGATTCTCTGAAGGGTTAAAAGGAGGTAGACCTCTTTATGGAAGATTTAAAGCTGCCTTTTGCATTTTTTTATGTCCAAAGTTCTGACTGAACCTGAACATTTCCAGTATTATTATTAGTTATGAGTAAGACTGCGTTCCGGACTAATTTGCAAGCTTGGTAAGGATTTTTTTTGATAAGAATTTCAGGCCTCGTTAAAAACCTCCTTCTTGATTAATGGAGTTTATATGAACTCCTTAATCAGTGGAAGGAGGAAAAGAGTGCCTTAGGATTTTATTGAACCATAAAATTACATAAGATACAACCATCATAGACCCCACCAACCAAATAAACTTGAAACAACCATAAAACACCCAAAATATAAGAATAGAATAGGATCAGCCAATTCCTTCTTTAGCTAAGGCATCAACCTCTATATTGGCTGACTTATTAACCCATCTGACAACACCTTCTAAAACATTAAGCCTATGAACAATATCTTTAATCAAAAACGCATAAACATCAGGAACTAGATCTTCTTTCTTAATCCAGTCTACCACAACTTTGCTGTCGCTTTCAATAATCAGACGACCCTTCCTCTCTCGTAAATTCGCATAGAACATTAGACCCTTTTGAATAGCTTTTAATTCCATAAAAGTTGGAGGGCCCGGACCAGCAGTTTCCTTGAAAGAACTTAAAGTCAAACCCGAGGAGTCCTTTAGAACACCTCCTATCCCACTCTTCTTCCAATCTCTTGTAGTAGCCGCATCAACATTTAACTTTACAAAACCTTGAGGAGGAGGAGACCAAGGAAATATAGATACAATCCGATTATGATAAAGAGAGCATAAATCCCCTAATGAAGGGTCTGAAATAAGAGAATCCTTAGGAATAGACACCTCTTTGTACTTAGCAAGGAACCAAGAAGCTAGTCTAAACCTTGCTAGGAAAAAATATTCAGCCAAATACAGCTTTCCCCCTTCAAACACAATGAGATTCCTAACTTTCCAAGTAGTCCAAATAACTGCCCCAGGAATAAAAGACCAAATTGTAGAGGAAGACTTCAAATCAGCCCAAGCAAGTAGGAATTTTTTCGCATTAACATGCAAAACAGACTTAATCTTCCAGAAATTCAGAAATTTGTTCCAAATCATCCACACCACCGAACACGTGAAAAACAAGTGCGATGGAGACTCCACCTCCCTCTTACAAAGAGGGCACATAATGTCTACAATTCCTTGTATTCCCCTTTTAACAAGTTCTGACCTAACAACCAGCTTCCCTAACACCACCTGCCACATAAAGGACTCCACTCTAGGTGGAATCTGGCCCCTCCAAATAATCTTCTTCCAGAAATAAACCTCTTTCGAATCCGAAATAATGGCTGAACAAATCTTAGTGCCAGATTTAACAGTATATACCCCATCTCCAGTACCTTTCCAAATCACCCCATCACATAACTCCGTAGATAGAGAAACAGAGGAGATAGCATTCATCAAGTTAACCCACTGTTCTACTTCCCAGTCGTTTAAATTTCTTCTAAACTGCACATCCCAACTCCAACCAGATGAGCTGTAATTCCGAAATTCAACCAGTTTACCCATTCTGTTTGTGGAAATGGAGAACAATCGAGGGAAAATAATTAGAAGAGGAAAGTCCAACGCCTAATTATCCTGCCAGAACCTAATCAATCTGCCATCCCCAACTCGGAAAGAATACAAACTTCTAAACTTAGAGCCAATACTGTCTTCTTTAAAGTGATTCAAAACCACCGATCTCCAAATCCAAGATACTCTTTGTGGGACTTTGTTGTCAAACATTAACCAAGATGGATCCATATTGTATTTAGAACAAATGAATTCCCTCCAAACAAACCCCCTTTCATTAGCATACCTCCAACACCATTTTGCTAGAAGAGCTCTATTCAAGAAAACAAGGTTTCTAACGCCTAAACCCCCCTCGAATTTTGACTTGCACACATTCGGCCAGTTAACCCAATGTATCTTATTTTTACCTACTCCCCCACCCCATAAGAATTTCGCCATAATGGAGTTGAGAGATTTAAGAACCGCAACTGGTATCTTAAATAAAGATAAATAATACGTCGGGAGCGAACATAGAACCAACTTTATTAAAACCAACCTTCCTGCTAATGACAGAGAAGCAGCCTTCCACCCCGTTAATTTATTCATAAAATTATTCATCACCGGATTCCAAAGTGCTGTAGAGTTCCTAGTAACACCCAAAGGCAGTCCTAAATATTCAGAGGGAAAACTACCCACAGAACATCCGATAGAATTAGCCCACTGCTGAACTTCTTCCTCGTTCATATTCACACCAAACAGTTTACTTTTCTTCAAGTTGAGTTGTAAACCAGAAATCACTTGAAACACTCTAAGCACCCTCTTCACATTTAAAATCTGCGTCTTAGATGCACCACAAAACATAATGAGATCATCCGCGAACTGTAGATGAGATAATTTGAAAGCATCAGCATCCCTTCCTAAAGCCAGTCCAGAAAACAGACCCTGTTCCACAGCCTTCACAATTAGTAGATTGAGAAGTTCTCCAATAAAATTAAACAACAAAGGTTATAGAGAGCACCCCTGTCTAAGACCTTTAGCCATTGCAAATTCCTCAGTAGGAACTCCATTCACTAAAACAGAAACTGAAGCTGTGGTTACACACTTTCTGATCCAACCTCTCCACCTGGAACCAAATCCCATTTTCTCCATTACTAGAAACAAAATGTCCCACTCCACCGAATCATACGCTTTCTTGAAATCTACCTTGAAAACACAACCTTTAAGACCATTTTTCCTCCAATAATCCACCCCTTCATTCGCAATTAAAGAACAGTCCAATATTTGTCTCCCTTGGGTGAAGGCAAATTGAGTAGGACTAATTAAGTCTGAAATACAGCTCCTCAACCTCCTCGATAGGCACTTAGATAGGATCTTATATAATCCACCAACTAAGCTAATAGGCCTATAATCATCAAGGTCACCACTGTTAGAGACCTTAGGAATAAGAGTAATAAAGGTATGGTTGATGCCATGATCCCAATCTTTCCCCGAATAGAAGTTGAAGAAGAACTTCATAATTTCTCCTTTAAGTACATACCAATATCTCTTGAAAAAACCCAAATTAAAACCATCCGGCCCCGGGGCTTTGTTGCTATTGCAAGACTTTAAGGTCTCCCATATTTCCTCTTCAGTAAATTCTTTCTCCAAAATTAAACTCTGCTGAATCGAAATTCTGGAAAAATTCAACTCGATTTCTTTCACTTCTAAGGTCGATTTGTCATTAAAAGCCTTAAAGAAGTGTTCTTTGACAGTGGCTTTTATAACCTTTGGGTCTTGAATAACCTTACCCCTGCAAATAAGAGCATTCAACGCATTTCTTTTCCTCCTAACTGAAGCACATGTATGGAAGAATCTGGTATGTCGGTCCCTATCTTCTACCCATTTGGATCTAGAATTCTGGAACCAAATCTGCTCCTCTATCTTATGCAACTTCCATAATTCTGACCTTAACTCCTTTAACTCAGCAACTTTCTCATCATAAGTACCATCTTGCTGATGTTGAACCTCCACTTCTAATTTTTGAATCTTCAATTCTATTTCTGAAATTAAAGCTCCAGGAAACTTTTCTCTCTTCCCTGCCCAATTTTTAATGGCAGTTTTGGTTTTTTTCAGAATTTTGAAAATTCCAACATTCATCTGTATCTCTTTACATTCTTGAATTGAAGAACTGATCACATCCTCAAAACCTGCTTCATCCATCATATAGTTAAACAGTTTAAACGACTTTTTCCCCCAATTAACACCTCCATTCTCAATTATTACTGCATTATGATCTGACAATGATCTTGGCAGCAAAGACTGTGTTAAATCTGGAAAAGCTGCCAAGAATTGGCTATCAACCAAAAATCTATCCAGCCTTACATAGGTTGGTGAATCTTGGTTATTACAACAAGTAAACCTACCTCCACTCAATGGAAAATCGATTAGACCTGTAGTAAGAAGAAAACAACTGAAAATCTCTAAAGAATTCCTGTTTTGGCCTCTACCAATCTTCTCATCTTCCTGTAGATACACATTAAGGTCCCCTCCAACACAAATAGGCTCAGAATGTCCTCTAATGAACGTGCTTAATTCTTCAAAAAAACTCTTTTTCCTCCTCAACCGAAAGACCATACACATTAATGAATCTGCAACTGAAATTATTTGCCCGAAATCTCCCCGATATAGCAATGAATCTTCTGGATGTACACTGATTTTGCAACTCAAATACGTTATCATCCCAGAACAACAGTAAACCCCCTGACGAACCAACCGATGGTGACTCAATAACCCCTTTCAAATTATTTAACCCACTCCTCCTCAAAAAGACCTTTGAATTTTCTCCAATTTCGTTTCCTGCAACCAAAGAAATTGAGGACAATATTTGGAAACTAGCCTCTGAACATCCCTTTTTTTCTCTAATCTACCCAATCCTCTAACATTCCATGTTATTATAGATATCTTTAACATCATCATAAAGAAATCAACCAACTAGTCCCCCCGCAAAATCCCCCTGCTTGTCCATCCTCAAGCCTTTTTCCAGACTAATAATCTTATCCAAAAAGGCTTGTTGTCCTTGTTTAAAGGAAATACCCAACATCTTACTTATCTCCCAAGTAACTAAAGCTTCATCCAATAAATCTGAAAAACCTGAAGAGGAAGCTGTTGAAATGCTCACTCTTTCTAAAGCTTCCCTTAACAAATGTCTTCTAGCTCTTCTGATAAAAAAACCCGATTCAAAGCAGTGACTATCACCCATTAACTGCAATCCTTCAACCACCCTTTCCACACTCATATCCCCTGAATTCGATCCATCATTCACATCCTCACAACCCTGAAACTCTGCATCCACTAACAAGCTATCCAGTTGATTTCCTCTGGAATTCATATTTTTCCAGTCCCTGACGATTAAGGTACTATCTTTCTCAGGCTTAAAATTCAAGATACTTCCCATCCAGTATTTTCTGCCCCTACACCTTTTGTAAACCCTTTTGTAACTTCTGCTTTTCCTTTTCTCTAACGGTACACTTTTGGTGCTTAACGAACTGTCAGACTTATAACACAGTCTACCCTTAACTTTGCTTCCTGAATTATCAATGGTAGGCTCTATCACCCTTAACTCGGAATCCTTGGCTCGAAAACCATCCTGCTCAATTATCTCTGAATCTGACCTCCTCCCCACATCTTCTCTGCTGTAACAACTTGACTTAGCCAAATCCTGATCTTGAACCATTTTCCCAAATTTATCAATTTTAATTTTTGGCGTAGCAGGAATAATCCTCATTACGTTAGGCCCAGCAAACTCATCTTCTTCTGATTGGGCTTCCGACCCAGCAGCCGTCATTTTTGAATCTCTCAATCCCAAACCTGCAAACTCACCCACTTTGACACTCCCTCCATACTGCACAACTGACTTTCCATTAATGTCTGATCTATTTTTTGAAATTCTTGGAAACCGATTATCTCCACCAACTCCACCAAGCCTGATAGCTGCGCCCTGTTCCATCCAACTGTCCACTCTCTGACAGTTTTCTTCTTCTGATCTAGCAAAACCTTCCTCATATTCTGACCGTATCCTGTCTTCTTCGTTCTCAGACATGAACGCTCCCAACTGTCCCTCATCGGAACTGACCACCGGAGGATTTGTGGAAAAGAAAATAGACTCATCATTCGCCGATCCAATCTTCATTGTTACTTTAAAGGATCTTCCATATGATCCAATAGTAATCTGATCTGGAACATCAAAAGGACTAGCCACCCTAATTAGCAATCTTACCTTTGTAAGATCTTCCCTGTGTTTCGTGTCATCAAGAATATCTATAACCCTTCCCCATCTCCCTGCTAACCTTTCAAGGAAAGATTCATTCCAGCATAAAAGAGGTAACCCAAAAAACTCCACCAAGCAAAAAGCCAAAGGAACACCATCTTCGTTCAGTAATGGCTCTAAACGATCAAACCAAAATTGAAGATCTTCTTTCTTCTTCATCCAAGCATCTGACATTTCTTCAACTGACTTAAAGATTATTACACAAGAGTTCCAGACATACCCCCATCTAACAATCTGGACGTCATAGCCTTCATTAACTAAAGCATTATGAACTAACTCTAACTCAAATAAATTCTTGATAATCCCCGTCAATGATCTTTTAACCCAGCTCGAGCTCTCAGATGAAATGTGCATCTGCATGATGTTTTTCCTGACTTTTTCCCTGTTTTCAGCATCGACGACCATATCTTTGACCTCTAGAACACTCCTCGACCTCCTGTTCGACATCAATGCATCTTTGTACGATCTGTCATCCCTCAAACTTCTAAAACATCATCTGGCTCTTTTGGATTCAAAATATCAGCAGTGATCGGACAAGCATCCTTCTTTAAATCCTTATTATTACGCTCTACCCATGCTCGAGATTCATTGTATCTTGCGACTCCAACCGTGATCCTTCTCCCATATATGATCGATCCATTAAGATTTTCTACAGCCCTTCTCAAACCATCCTCATTTCCAAACTGCACAAAAGAAAAAGTGGAAAATCTGTATTTTGGGTTTCTAGTTTCCTTAGGGATATAGACTCTCTGAACTGGACCATGAACTAAAAACATTTCCCTTAATGCACGTCTTGACACTCTCTAAAAAGGAAAGATCACTCTTCCATTTAACTTATGTTCTGGTAGGAGTAAGGGGAAGAGAGGGCAAGGGATGTAATTCCTTTTTACAACTTCTATTAGATAGCCCTCATTTGAACACTTTATTTAACTTAAAGGGATGTAATTGTAAAAATGTTTTTTTTTTGCTACTTTTTTTGGGTAGAATTATACAGGTGACAAGGCAATGCTTGGGAAGTGTGAACAGGTCTGTTTCAGTATCCATCTTTAACTAATTCAGATCCCTTAACTTGATCAGCTGCTAATGCTATAATTGAAAAATCTTTCAGTTTTTCCTAGAGCTGATGAAGGTTCCCCGAGTAGAATCAAAATTACGAGTATTTGCATTTAGAATCACCTTTTCTTCTCAGGTATTGTCTGGATAATTTGTATATTCAATCTTGTATGCTGGAATTCATGATTAATCTATATGCATTCTCACCTGTTTCAGGTGGATGAATTAAGATCTAGCTTGAGCATCATTAATCATGCAACTGCAGAGGTACTGTTATGCTTAACTAAATCTCAAATGCGCGATGCATAACTGCTCATTTTGCATGCTAAATGTCGTATGTTTTTCTTCTTGCATCTAAAATCTCAGAGACTAATTTTCAGGTAAAAGAATCCGTGAAATTGCGTCAGATAATGCAGACGATTCTCACATTGGGAAATGCTTTGAATCAAGGCACTGCACGAGGTACCCAGCTGGTCCATTATTAGGAGTATGTACCATTTTTTTCAATAATGCCTCTTCATTATCATTATTTCACTTTTATTTGCAGGATCTGCTGTGGGATTCAAATTGGATAGTCTCCTTAAATTATCTGATACACGTGCAAGAAACAACAAGATGACTTTAATGCATTATCTATGCAAGGTATGAATGCTGAAAGTTAGACTTCTTAGTTCTATATATGCACTGAGAATTGGGAATAAGGTTTTTGTTCTGTTTATGGGGACAAGGCTAATGATGCTGTAATTTTGTGCCCTTCAAATAGTATTTTGGTGACTTAGGGAAATTTTTCTATTACTTTGGTACTGTGTATTTTATATTTACTAGTTCTTAATGCCACGTGTTTCACGTGATTTTTTGTTTATTTTCATGTAGGCTATAAATAATTTTTGGTGCACAACTCGTTTTTAAAAAGGAAATAGCAGTTTGTCTTGGTTATTTGTTTTTCCTCTGATTCAATTATGATGTAACCTTACTCTTAACAAATTTTACCTCCTTGCCCAACATGATTTTTTCATTTTAAATCATCTGCAATGTGCTAATGTCCCTTCTGGCATGTTTCAGTTAGGTCCTAAATTGTGTCTCTCTTTTTTCTTTTCCTACTGTTTTTTTTTGCATGTGTTAGCTTCTATCAGAGAAAATGCCAGAGTTGCTGGATTTTGACAAAGATCTTGTTCATTTAGAAGCTGCTTCTAAGGTACACTTTTTACAGTTTTGGTTTATTGGATCCTTTTCTTCTTAAAATTAATTTTTTTTAATCCGCTTGGCTTTCATACATCTGGCTAGATTCAATTGAAAAATCTTGCTGAAGAAATGCAAGCTGTGAGTAAGGGTCTTGAAAAGGTTGAGCAAGAACTCACTGCTTCAGATAATGATGGTGATATCTCTTTGGGCTTTCAGAAGGTAAGGAAAGATTATTGCTTAACAAAGAATCTAATCCATTAACTTCGCTACAAATTTATCTACTTTACTTTTGCCTGCTAATGTGTTGAGTTCTCTTTCCTCGTTGACTTTTTCCTGTTATTATAGTTGTTAGGATTTTGCTTGATGTTGATTAGCAAGGAAACAAAGAATCAATTAACTACCTTTTTTTCTTCTTTTTAACACACAAGTGCACCTTTTGAGGAAAAAATGTTTGCAGATGTATCTTGCAGTGAGCTTATTTGACTCTTAGATGATTAATATCTTTTATGATATATATTATAGCTTATAAGCATGAAGACTAGTAAAACTTTTGATTGACAAAAACAAATATCTGTGTTTATCATATTTCTAAAATTTCTATTTAAAATATATTATTTTATTATATGTGTTAAAAGTATTTATAGATTAGAATTTTATTTTCAGCAAAAACTTTCTTGAAATTAAATAAATAAAAAAGACCAAGGTTTATACTAAATTTATTTTTCTTCACAGTTCTTATTTTACCTTATGCAATTAGTGTTAAATGGAAGTGTCCTTGGTTCTAGGTGTTGAAGAATTTCCTTGATACGGCTGAAGCTGAAGTAAGGTCACTTATCTCCTTATATTCTGAAGTGGTAAGTGGTGCTTTCCCGGTTTTGTAGCTCCTCATAGGATAGTTTAAACCTGTCATGCATTGCAGTTTAGTCGAAGTTATGTTGTCTTGCAGGGAAGAAATGCTGATTCATTATCCCAGTACTTTGGAGAGGATCCGGCACGATGTCCTTTTGAACAAGGTTTTCCACATTCTTTGACGATTATGTTTCATATCAGAAACCTTTGATACGATCTTTTTGTAATGTTTCCTTTCGAACAAATGCTGACTGCTCGAGTTTATTGTTTGTTACTGCAGTGACTCAGATATTGGTCGTTTTTGTTAAGATGTTCAAGAAATCACGGGAGGAGAACGAGAAGCTAGCTGATGCCGAGAAAAAGAAACTGGAAAAGGAAGCCATGAAAGAGCGAGCAGCTGTAAAGAAGGATGGGGCCGATACGGATGAGCCAAATCTTACTTCTCAAATCCTGAAACACACACTGCGATCATAAAGATGCTTTTATAGTTGAAGACTTCGAATACCACATTTCAGTAAATAATCTTATGGAGATTTGGTGGGTAAAGACGGGAATGGGTCGGGTTGAGACGGGAATGGGTCAGGTCGGGTCGGGTCGGGACGGGTCGAGCTTGAATAATAAGAATTTTATTTGTCCAAGCTTGGCCAGCCGATATCTTGTTTTACACTTGAAAGATATATTAAATTCAAAGGGTGAGTTTGTGCAAATGTTTTTGCATAAAAAACCCTTAAGTTGTAAAAGATTTAATTTCAGAGCTTGGTCAATTTCTCTTCAACCCAAACCTCTCATATGGGCCATTTTGCTTTCACCCTGAAAATTGTAATTCACGTATTATGAGAGTACGTTTTTGCATATCATTTCAGAAATATCAACGTCAAGGGAGTTTTATTTAATAAAAAAACTATAAAAATTAAATATTATATTTGCTTTATAAAATCTATTTAATTCATCATTAAGAATTATTAGGGACTGTTTGATAAACATATATTTAGAAGATAATATAATATTTAAAGAAATAAAACAAATTAGAACCTACAAGTCATTTTTCACCCTTACAGAGAAAATTATGTTCATCTTGATCACACCACAGTTTTTTTTTTTAATAATTTGGGGCTTTTATAATAGTTTAGGATGATTATACATAAGACATGTTCACATAGCCACACATTTAGAAATTTTTAAAAGTTTAATTCATATTTTTCAAGAGGATTTAAATGAATGGATGTCAAATTCCTGTAAATTTGTAGATTCAGATTTCTCTTTAGTTATATGTTCTCCGGTTGCAATGGCTTCTAATAGAAGTGATTAAGGTTTCTCTAAAGTTAATTGGTTATGTGTTGTACAACAAAATTCATTTACTGGAAAACCAAAAGGTGATCCTACAACTCCATTTAACATTCCCAGTAGAATAAAACTCAATTCCTTATATTTACATTTCGGGAGAATGCGTTGGGGGTTGCAGAAATAATAAAAACTCTAGATAAAAAAAGGCTTACTCTTAAGAGTACAAGACAGAGCACCAGAAACAAATGTCACAAAGAAACAATTGTAATTCATCCAAAACATAGCGATAAATTTAACAGAAAATAAAACACTATTTAGCAGCTTGGCCTTCTGCTGCTGCAGCTTCAAAGGTCTCGCCAGGTACAAGATCTGGTACCTCCTCATCATCCTCTTCCTGAGTGGTGGTCGCACCAGTACCACTACTGGCGGCAGGTGCCTGCTTCTGGAATTGCTCCGCCAACTTCCTCAAGTTGTCCAAGTTATCTGGCCCTACAAGTTTTAAAATATGGGTCAACACCTGAATGTTTTACGATCATTAAAAAAACAGAACTGCCACAGTTTAGTGTACATACCCAACTGGTTGATGATTCCAGGGAGAATATCCTGCAATTCTGGAATAGGGGAAGAACACAAGTCAGACCAACAAAGCTAGAGAGCAACAGAAAAAGGGCAAAGTGGATGACACGACCCTCCAATTCTTAATTCATTGAACGTTAAAAATACCAAATCTTAAAAGGGTAAATAGCAATAAGATTTAATCAACTACTGGAGGCTTAGAAGTTAGGGAAAGCATACTCTTTGTCTGGGGGGAACCGCTAACAACCCAGGTGTTGGCAGCAATAGAAGCTTGAACTGCAATATAGACCATCATGTATTAGTTTGTCATGCAAAACCTCAGAAAATCACACAGTTCGCTTCAACAAAGCTATATTATACCTTTCGGATTAATAAACTGGATAACAACATCATCCTTGAAGATGTTGACTTCCTCGATAGCAGAAATAGCATTCACTCCTATTCTCTTGAGGGTGCTCTGTAACCGTTTGTCGTCAGTGGTGGTAGTCTTGTGGACAGCCTTCTTCTTCCTATAAACATAAGTCAGAATAACAAGACAACAATTAAAAAGATAACCATATAGAGACATCCAATTCATGGACCTATCACATGGCCTACAATGCAGATGAATTGAAGTTTAAAGTTATTAATGAGTAAAAAAGGATCAGAACATTCTGCTTGACATGATATGCTAATCATAATGACATTCTGCTTGAAATGATCAATAATCATATATTGTTCTGCAGACAAAAACCTGATTCAAGAGCCTCTCCTAAACAACTGAGCAACAGTTGCATCCTATTTTTGGAGATGACGAAAACTTAATACAGATAATTCAAATCACTGTCATACCTTCTCATGCTACCCTTCCCACCGGTGCGGACTGCACCAGCCATTTTCATGAGCCTCTCCTTATTCATCTGCTCAGGGGGTATTATAAACAGCAAGTCAATGAAAAGTACAACAGATAGAGTCGAGATACACACAATAAAATAAGAGAAACTTGAGGTAACATGCTTAGGAAAATTATTAAAACAAATAAATAAACACGCCACATATGAAAAAACCATGTACTACACAATATGCAAGCAAATCATCAAATCCGGAGAAACACAAAGGAAATGAAATAGCTCACGCTTTAAAAAAACACCCAAAACCACAAAAACAATTCAGTCGCTATCTTATCTTTTCTCCAGTTCAAGAGGAAAAATAAAAAACAGAAAATACAATTTTGAAAAGAAATAAAAAAAAAGATGAGAACTTTAGGACAATATACAAAAATATCAGGTACCCTAATTTACTAACTGCAATTGTATTTTGGCGTTAAAGCATAAGCTAAGCTGAAAATCTAGAAAAACAAGAAGAAAAACTTAAGCAGCAGAAACGAATATCAACCAGAATGTTTTTCACACAATAATTTACCCAAAATATAAGAATAAAAAGGGTCATCAAAAACCCAGATCAAAACAATCTAAAGAGAGGGATAAAAAGAAGAAATCAGGCATTGATTGAAAATTAAAACGATGATAATGGAATAAAGTAACGACCGCTTTCACAAAACGTAGAAGCCAAATGATTAAAGAAACATAGAATTAAGAGATTGAAACCTTTACAGTGTGGGAAATATAATTTATATGTCGCGACTCAGACTGCAACTACAGCTGAAAAAAATAGGGTTTTTTTATGACCCGGTGAGCACGCTGAAGCTCCTACCTTCCAAGCTCCAGCCTTTTATGCTTTGGATCAATGACTGTGGTATTTTCATGTTTGGTTACTCGGTAATTTTATTTGTGGTAATGTTTTATTATTAATAGTAAATTTTTTTTGGGTATATTACTGGGAATGTCATTACCTCTCTTTCCTTAGGTATTGTAATATTATCGGTGTTTTGGACTAAAATACCTTTAATTTTTTTTTTCAAAAATATCCTTCTTCTGTCATTAAATAATAAAAATTCTACGAATGTTAAATTACAAATTTATCCTTAAATTATTTTAAATTTACAAAAAAAATCTATAATTAAAATTTTATATAAGTTCAGAGGTTAAATTTTTTTTTACCCTTTCATTAAACCTTTTTTATATTTTTAATTTTATAAAAAAATTATATAAATATTATGAATTTAATTTTTTAAAGAAAATATATAAATATTTTACAATTTGTAATATTATACAAATATATAATAAGGACAATTTGGTCAAATATACATTCTAATAATCTTTTATTCCTTTAACCAAACACGGTAATCTTACATTCCTGCTAAACCAACCAAACACAAAATACAACATTCCCAGTAATCATATTCACTGGTAATCTTATATTCCCACTAATAATCTTACATTCCGTGAACCAAACGCACCCTTAAAGTTTTTATCTCCACCCTCATATTTTTAGTATTTTCATGTGACAGTTAAATATCTATCGGGTCCATGTTTGTCTTTGCAGCAACGGACAGGCCATTTCACTCCCCAATTTACATTTTCTTCCACTTTGAGTTAATTACATTATTCATCCCTAAATTATGTTGAATATATTAAATTAGCATTAAATTATGAAATATTTTAAATAAATCATTGTGCTTAGGAATGGAGTGTATTTTCTTTTGTAAATAGTCGATGAAGGGTGGAGTAGAGCATACCTTTTTTAGAAGGTGGACATGAAGCTGTTTTGGTATTTATTTGTTCCATTCCTTTATTTAAAATTATCATTTTACCTTTATTTATATGTATAAAGATATAAAATAAAATCATATAAACTAAATTATAATTGTAGAAATTATTTTATTTTACATCAAATGATTTAATTTTAATATACAATTTAAATGAAATTGTAAAATAGTTTTGGAATATGTATTATTACTCTTTTTGTCACAACCTGAAATATATATACATATATATATAAGAGTAATTTGGTGAAATTTGAGGGTTAAATTAAAAGTTTCCAGAACTAGTGTGCATGGGCTTTGAAAATAAACCATAATTTGATATAATGATATGTGTGTTTCTCGTGAAATGGTACATGTGATATGCGATATGTATAAGTGATAAGTTAGGATTATATGATAATAATGGTAACAATTGTATATGGGTAATAGTGATATGAGATGTGATATGATCATAAGTAATTATTGTTGTGGTTGAAGTGATGTTATATGTTTATGTTCAATATATGCTCATATGATGTAATTGAATCAATGATAAGAAAATAAGTAAGGATAAACCGGCAAGTGATGGGTTAATAGGTATATAAGTATAATATGTGTTATATGGAATGTTCATGCATTTGGTAGTTTACTTTATGTATTTACATGTCTCACTAAGTCTATGACTTAGCGTGTAAGTGTTTTACACGTAGGTGTGAACAGTCAGAAGATCAAGTTTCGGATCCGCAGAGCATATCTCCGCACAAAGTTCAGATAAGAAATATTTTGTAAAGTATATATTGTCATATAATTTAGTATGTTGGCATGTAACCAAGTCATGATATATATGTACGCTCTGACGGAGTCTGTTAAGGTTTTAAATATGTTTATGTAAAAGAATTACTTTATAGAATAAAAGTTTTACATTTTCTATGTTTTTTTTATAAAAATATATACTTTGACTGGTCAATATGACACCTCGGACTCATATCCAAGTCGGGTACGGGTTGGGGGTGTTACATTTAATGTTATGAGAGCTAAGGTTTAGCCGATTCTAGGCTTAAACCGAAGTCAAGAGTATTTTGAAAAGGTGTACATGCCAACAAAAAGTGAAAGTTTCTGATCTGATAAAGTAATGAGTATGCTGTTTTCTAATAAAGTTATATGGTTATGTATTAGATGTCTGATCGTGAAAGTTCTCGAAGTGAAAGAAGAAGTAATAGACCTGAGGGTAGTAGCAATTCACCTGCCCTGGCCAGGCATGGTGAAGAGCGAACACCTCCAATAGTACCAGTGAGAGATCAAGGGATATTTTTCGGGACGTTAAATGTTGTTTTGTCACGTTTTCAACCCTCTGCGCCCTCAGCTCCTCGAATGAATATAGCTAAAGAATTGAAAGGTTTAGGAGCACCTGAGTTTAAGGGTCAAGCTAAGGAAGATCCGATTGCTGCGGATCTTTGGTTGAACGATGTTAACATTATGTTGGATGGGCTCCACTGTTCTGATGTAGAGAAATTAGATGGAATAGTTTCTTTGTTAAGGGGACAAGCTAGAATATGGTGGACCAATGTCACCATGAGATTAAGAAGTGATCAAGTGACCTGGTTATTCTTCTTGGACGAATTTAATCGTAAGTATATTGGTGACCAATATATTAGAAAGATGAAGCAAGGATTTCTGAATTTGAAGCAAGGAAATTATACAGTGTATGAATACGAATGTGAGTTTAATAAGTTAAGTCGTTTTGCTGCTGAGCTTATTCCGACTGAGAATGATGTATGTGACTGGTTTGTGGAGGGTTTGCGCCCTAGGCTAAGAGAGTTGCTGATAGCCTTGAATTTGTCATCGTTTCAAGAAGTGGTTAATCGAGCTAAAGCTCTAGAGAGAGCTCAGAATGAAAGATTTAAAGAACAGAGAGTTCAGAAGTCTAAAAGGATGGGTGCTTCGTCGAGCTCCTCTCCATCCAAGAAAAATAGGGAATGGGATTTTCCAACACATGATATGTTGAAATCGGATGTTTTTATTGATAGAAGATCAAATCTCAGTCAAGTCAGGCAATGTTCATATTGTGGAAAGAATCATACAGGGGTATGTAGAGTAATCTCTGGAGCTTGTTTTAGATGTGGGGATGTTGGACATTTTATTTGAGATTGTCTACTTATGACTGAAGAGACAGTACAGAGAGAAAGATCTATAGCGGTATCTCAAAGAAATAGAGGTCGTAGAAGAAATCGATCGGAGTCGTTCACTCAACATGATATGCAACCAACTGCACAAGTTTATAATTTAAGGACTGATGAAGATTTCAATGATCCAGAGAAGCTGGCAGTTAAATTTCGATATCGTGGTAAAATAGTTTGATGATTAATAGATTTGGGAATCATCATAGTATTTAGTAAGTGGTAATTAGAGAGATAATTGAAAGATTTGATTTGAATCAATAAGTAATTATTGTTAAGAGTTGTGGAGTATTATAACGGATTGCTTCATCTTGATGTAGAGTGAAAATTCGAGGATGAATTTCCCTTAAAGGAGAGGAGATTTGTAACATCCCAAAATTCAGGTTAGTGACTAAAATTAGAATTTTTGGAATTTGAGGATTAATTTAAGGAAATTGATAAGTTCAAGAATTTAAATAGGACTATTTCAATATTGGATTAAATCATAATTATGGAATAAGTAAAGGGCATTATGGTAATTAGTTTAAAAAGATATTTTCTTTCCCTTATTAAGAATGAAACACGTGGGATGTGAAGAGTGATCTAGAACTCTTCTTTTCCTTCTTTATTTCTTCTTCCCGTAGGTTCAAGTTCAAACCTCAAAGGTGAGTTTTAATTTTTATGATTAATTCTTGAATGTTTAAGTTGGGTTTTATTCCATGAGTGTTATATAAGCTTAAGGAAAGCTTATATAAGCTTAAAACACCAAAAGGAGAGAATTAGAAAGGAAATTTAATTAAGGGTTGAGAAATGAATTATTGATATAAAGAGGTTTTTGAAGTTTTAAAGATGGATTTGACTTGTCAATGGGTTAATTAAGAAGTTAAAGGTGATAGAATTGAATTTAGAACACATGGAAAATTTAATGAAATTCTTTGATTCAAGAATTATGGTGGATTATGGGAGATGGTAAAGTTTTATAGTGTTATAAGAAGGTTGATACATGTATAGATAAGTTTTAAGGCATAAGGAGGGGTTAATAAGTAGAATTTGAGGTCAAAGTAAGAATTTTTGGGCTCAAAATGTAATTTCTGGGTTGTGTGCATCGATGCATCTTCAATGTGCATCGATGCACTCTCAAATAAATTAACATCGAGTACAGTTAGTGCATCGATGCATGAGGAGTGCATCGATGCATCCCCTTAAAATGGAAACATCGAATGTAAATTGTGTATCGATGCATGGTAGTGCATCGATGCACATGTTAAAGAATGCATCGATGCACTGAAGAATGCACCGATGCACTTCAATGGGAAATGAAATAAATCGTTATTCAGTCTATGAAATGATAGATTAAAGTATATTAATTGGATACGGATAGTATCAATACATGATTATGTAAACATCGATCGAAAGTAAAGTTCGTATAGGTCGATAGAGTAAGATACGCAACAGAAACAAGAGTTTAAGAGGTATCATTGAGATCAGGTGAGTACATGATAGTAAGTGTACGTTATGTTAAGGAATTAAGACTTGCGATGAGTCTAATTCTGATATTATATTATATAAGTATTAAAGCATAAACATGTAGTGATATGGTGTTAGATGTATGATATATGAGTAAATGCATATGTTTGATTGTTGAATGCATTTTTATTTGTGAACTATGTAAATGCTTGTATTATGATAATAAGTCATGTGATCATGAAATATATGATAAAACATATATATATAAATAATATGACCCATATATGCTTCTATTAGAATGTTATATGGTAGGCTAGTATAATAAAATAGATTAGATATTGATAATAAGACATAAGATTATATACATATGTAATATATGTTAAAAGATAAGAAATAATATGTTATATGCATATGAGAAAAAAGTATGTGATGTGATCATGTGTAAAAAGGATGGATAATGTGAATTTCATAGAAAATGCTACGTGAAAGTAAAATACGTGACTATGTGATCAAATGAAATGTGATAAAGAGCTATGTGAAAGAACTATGTGATATGAATAAGTGAATGTGTAATGAGATAAAAGATAATGCCCATGTCATGTGTTATGAGAGCTATAGGTATAGTTGGTATGCCAAGAGTCGAGGGTCTATGCAGTCCTTCGGGACATAGTGGTCCTTCGGGACATATATGTTATATGTGGTCCTTCGGGACATATACGCGGTCCTTCGGGACATAGTGGTCCTTCGGGACATATGTGTTATATGTGGTCCTTCGGGACATCTACGTGGTCTTTCGGGACAAATTCTACGCGCTCCTAGTGGGATTTATACGAGATGTGGTGACAGCATAGTGTACAACCTCTATGTACTCACGTACCTTAAGTTCTCAATAGTGTGCATGGGCTTTGAAAAGAAACCATAATTTGATATAATGATATGTGTATTTCTCGTGAAATGGTACATGTGATATGCGATATGTATAAGTGATAAGTTAGGATTATATGATAATAATGGTAACAAGTATATGGGTAATAGTGATATGAGATGTGATATGATTATGTATGATATGATCATAAGTAATTATTGTTGTGGTTGAAGTGATGTTGTATGTTTATGTTCAATATATGCTCATATGATGTAATTGAATCAATGATAAGGAAATAAGTAAGGATAAACCGACAAGTGATGGGTTAATAGGTATATAAGTATAATATGTCTTATATGGAATGGTCATGCATTTGTTAGTTTACTTTATGTATTTACATGTCTCACTAAGTCTATGACTTAGCGTGTAAGTGTTTTACACGTAGGTGTGAACAGTCAGAAGATCAAGCTTCGGATCCGTAGAGCAGCATATCTCCGCACAAAGTTCAGATCAGAAATATTTTGTAAAGTATGTATTGTCATATAATTTAGTATGTTGGCATGTAACCAAGTCAAGATATATATGTACGCTCTGACGGAGTCTGTTAAGGTTTTAAATATGTTTATGTAAAATAATTACTTTATAGAATAAAAGTTTTAAATTTTCTATGTTTTTTTTTATAAAAGTATATACTTTGACTGGTCAATGTGACACCTCGGACTCATATCCAAGTTGGGTACGGGTTGGGGGTGTTACATTTAATGGTATCAGAGCTAAGGTTTAACCGATTCTAGGCTTAAACCGAAGTCAAGAGTATTTGGAAAAGGTGTACATGCCAACAAAAAGTGAAAGTTTCTGATCTGATAAAGTAATGAGTATGTTGTCTTCTAATAAAGTTATATGGTTATGTATTAGATGTCTGATCGTGAAAGTTCTCGAAGTGAAAGAAGAAGTAATAGAGCTGAGGGTAGTAGTAATTCACCTACCCTGGCCAGGCATGGTGAAGAGCGAACACCTCTAATAGTACCAGTGAGAGATCAAGGGATATTTTTCGGGACGTTAAATGTTGTTTTGTCACATTTTCAACCCTCTGCGCCCTCAACTCCTCGAATGAATATAGCTAAAGAATTGAAAGGTTTAGGAGTACCTGAGTTTAAGGGTCAAGCTAAGGAAGATCCGATTGTGCGGATCTTTGGTTGAACGATATTAACATTATGTTGGATGGGCTCCACTGTTCTGATGTAGAGAAATTAGATGAAATAGTTTCTTTGTTAAGGGGACAAGCTAGAATATGGTGGACCAATGTCACCATGAGATTAAGAAGTGATCAAGTGACCTGGTTATTCTTCTTGGACGAATTTAATCGTAAGTATATTTGTAACATCCGCAATACCGGGTTAGTGACCAAATTGTAAAGTTTCAGAATTTGGTGACTAAAGTAGAAGAATGAAAGAATTTAATGATTATTTGAATATATATATTGAAGGTTATTTGGTAATTATTAAAGGAAATTAAGGGTATTATGGTCATTTGACCAGAAAGATTTTTATAATTTTTTTTAAGGTAATATAAACGTGGGACATTTGAGAAGCATCCAGAGTTCTCTGCTCCTTTCTTCTTCTTAATACGTGGGAGAGCAAGGAAAAGGTAAGTTTAATTTCAGTTGGTTAATTCTTAAGTTTTAAGCTTAGTTTTGATTCTTTGGGTATTAAATAAGCTTAAGGAAAGCTTATATGGGATTTAAACAATAAGATAAAGGAATTATGAAGGAATTTGCATTATGAGTTTTAAGATGAAATTTTGATATGGTATGGTTGTTGAAGTTTTAGGGATGAATTTGACTTGTCATCAATCTAATTAAGAAGTATGAAGTGTTAGAATTGGAATTAGAACACATTGAAAATTTGGTATGATTTTTTAATCTCATATGGAAGATAGGATTTTGAGGTTTAAGATGAAATAAATGAATATAGATTGGTTTAAGTATGTGTACTAGAGTTAAGAATGAAAAGGGGATGATATATATGAAGTGTTTGAGTGGAAATGAAGTAATTTTCGGGTTGAAAATATGATTTCTGGGCAAGGGGAATCGGTACCCATTCAAGGGGAACCGATACCCCTTCAAACGAACAACATTTCCAAAATGTCTGTAGGGAATCGATACCCCCATAGTAGGGAACCGATTCCCCCTAAAGGAAATTGTGAATATGGATTTAATAAGTTCGTTTAAGTTGCTAGTATCCAATTACAAGGTGTAGGTATCTAATGATTGCCTCGAAATGTACATTTATGTAGATTCTACGCATAAAGTAATTCCGGAATGTTTGGCAAGTAAGATCGATCAAGGGAAAGATAAGAGATTGGAATTGACTAGTGAGGCCAGGTGAGTGCATATTCAATAGTATATGATGTGCGATGGGAATAAGACTTGCGATGAGTCTATTTCCTGAAGTGTTACATATGAATTCATGATTAAAGGCATGAGTTGAATATGCATGTATGTATGCTTGATTATATGGATTGATCTGTTCTTTTATGTGTTAAGTGATAAAGTATAAGTGATTACATAAGAAAGGTTATGAATATATGAGTTATAAACTATGTGATCATAGTAAAATAGAATTATATTATTAAATGAGAAGTGAAATAAGCTAGATAATATTGATCTATAGGATGATGTGAGAATAGTACACTAACTGGGAGATTTGAACATAAATAATAATATGAACATATAAGATAAGCTAGATGGGAAAGATTCATATGTTTAAATAAAACTATAACACATGGGTTGTATGATAAAAATTTATGAAGCTATATGAGAAGATTATAAGAGTTATATGAAATTGAATTAAGTAAACAGATTAGATTATATATATATAAAGAAATAATAGAAGTGAGATGTGTTTATAAGTCTGACATAGATGAATATGAATATGAATTATAAGAGTGCTATATGATTTATATTAGGATAAATCTTGAGAATATATATATATATATATAGATGGATATGAAATGAAATGAGTTATATGAATACCTAATTATGTGATGAAATGGTGGATTACCTGAACATGTGAATATATATATATATGTCTAAGAGAAGGCATAAGATTAAGATATAAGCAATGTGACTATAAGTATATATGTGCTCTAAGTGATATGACTTATAGGTATTTATATTATAATGTTACATAATATGTTATGTAGGTTAAATGAATTATGTGATGGTATAAGAAATGATATGAAATATATATGTGAAAACAAGTATATGTTATGAGATAAGACCTATGACTATAAGCTACGTGAAAGTGTTATAGGTGTTTTTATATATTACATGAAGTATATGATCTTATGTGAACAAGATATGATAAGTATGTTTACATGAATAAAGGTGATTGGGTGAGAAATGATAGAAATTATATGAAAACATGACATATGTGACATGTGAATTATATGGAAATGATCTACGTGTAAGTGAACTACGTGACTATGTGATAATATGAAAAGAAGCTATGTGATACGTGATATGTGAAAGTGAATTACAAGTTTATGTGAATATTTGAAATGAAATAAATGATAACGCCCATGTTATGTGTCATGAGAGCTAGGGGTATAGTTGGCATGCCAAGAGTCGAGGGTCTACGCGGTCCTTCGGGACATATGTATATTCTTTGGAACATGTGTGAAGTCTTGAAAGACACATATATGATCCCTAGCATATGTATATGATTCTTAAGGAATTCTATGTGGTCCTTATGGACATTATTATATGGCACTACGGTGCAATTCTATGCGGTCCTTCGGGATATATATATATTCTGTGGAACATGTGTGAAGTCTTGAGAGACACATACTTGATCCCTAGCATATGTATATGATTCTTAAGGAATTCTATGTGGTCCTTATGGACATCATTATATGGCACTACGGTGCAATTCTACGCGGCACTTCGGTGCAATTATACGAGCTGTGGTGACAGCATTAGTGCACAACCTCTATAGACTCACATATCAATAGTTCTCACATATGTACATGGGCTAATCCAGAGATATGAACAAATATATGTTAGTGGTATGGTAAATGTTATAGAAATGATATGATGTTGTGTGTGTATAGTGTTTGATTGAAAAGGTTAACCATAAAAGTATGTGATTACATGATAAACTGTTAATGATGAATTATGTGTATGTATGTATTTACTGTAATTAATTTGATATGATTTTATATGATACGAAGAATGCATGGAATTGGTATAACATGATAGAACAGAACATGCATGTATTGATATATGTTATAAAGTGCATTATAAGTCGTTATGCCTCACTAAGTCTTCGACTTAGCGTGTGATTGTTTCACACGTAGGTTTTGAGAAGAGTAAAGAGTAATGCGGAGCAAGACAGGTCAGTTTTCCTTACCAAATGTCAGATCAGAAAATATATGTACTGTTTATAGAGTGTAGTTGGCATGTAATCTAAAGATATAAATGGTATGAACTCTGATATATTTTGTAAACGTTTTGAATAATTTAAATGTTATCAAAGTTTTTAAATTACTCACTATTCTATAAGAATAAATGTTTGAAAAGTCAATGTGACACTTCGGACTCGTATCCGGGTCGGATATGGGTTGGGGGTGTTACAATATTGGTACCAATATATTAGAAAGATGAAGCAATAATTTATGAATTTGAAACAAGGGAATTATACAGTGTATGAATACGAATGTGAGTTTAATAAGTTAAGTCGTTTTGATGCTGAGCTTATTCCGACTGAGAATGATGTATGTGACTGGTTTGTGGAGGGCTTGCACCCTAGGCTAAGAGTGTTGCTTATAGCCTTGAATTTGTCATTATTTCAAGAAGTGGTTAATCGAGCTAAAGCTCTAGAGAGAGCTCAGAATAAAAGATTTAAAGAACAGGGAGTTCAGAAGTCTAAAAGGATGGGTGCTTCGTCGAGCTCCTCTCCATTCAAGAAAAATAGGGAATGGGATTTTCCAACACATGATATGTTAGAATCAGATGTTTTTATTGATAGAAGATCAAATATCAGTCAAGTCAGGCAATGTTCATATTGTGGAAAGAATCATACAGGGGTATTGTAACACCCCCAACCCGTATCCGGTATCCGACCCGGATATGAGTATGAGGTGTCACATTGACTTTTCAAACTTTGACTCTTGACAAAATTCAAAGCATTTTTAAACATTTCATTAAAGAAAAAGCGGTTTAGTTACATAAACTGACCAAAATAACCAAAATCAATTAGAGCATATTTAATTCAACCAATTAGTACATGCCAACTATACTCAAAATAACCAAAAACATTGAAATCCTCTATTTTCTGATCTGAAATTTTGTAAGGGAGGTGCTGACCTGTCTTACTCTTCCTCTCTTCTTGCTTCTGTAACCTACGTGTGAAATAATCACACGCTAAGTCGAAGACTTAGTGAGGCATAAAAAGTTATAATGCACTTTATAACATAGATCAATACATGCATGTTATGTCATGCTATACCAAATTACATGATTTCCTCATATCATGAAAAATCATATCAGATTAATTACAATAAATAAATACATACACATAACTCATAATTAACAGTTTATCATGTAATCACATACTTTTATGCTTAACCTTTTCAATCAAACACTCTACACACACAACATCATATCATTTCTATAACATTTATCATATCACTAACATATATTTGTTTATATCTCTTGATTAGCCCATGTACATATGTGAGAACAATAGATATGTGAGTTTATGGAGGTTGTGCACTAATGTTGTCACCACAGCTCATATAAATGCACCGAAGTGCCACATAGAATTGCACCGTAGTGCCGCGTAGAATTGTATCGTAGTGCCATATAATAATGTCCATAAGGACCACATATCATTCCTTAAGAATCATATACATATACTAGGGATCAAGTATGTGTCTCATCAGACTTCACACATGTTCCAAAGAATACATATATGGCCCGAAGGACCACATATCATTCCTTAAGAATCATATACATATGCCAATGATCAAGTATGTGTCTCACCAGACTTCACGCATGTTCCAAAGAATACATATATGTCCCGAAGGACCACATAGACCCTCGACTCTTGGCATGCCAACTATACCCCTAGCTCTCATGACACATAACATGGGCATTGCCATTTATATCATTTCATATTCACACATGCATATTAATTATCTTTTATCACATGTCTGATCTCTTATAATCATGTAATCACATAGCTCATGTCATTTCTTGTAAAATCACATATATCATGTAATACATATAACTTATACACTTTCTCATATGTTCACATGGTTCACATCACATGAATCATATATTTTCATATAGTTTATGTTTTATTCTCTTATATTCCCATACATGTAATACATATCAGGCATGGTTACACAACTCCTTTCGATATAACTTGCATGTACCTATATTCTTTTCATATACTCACATAGTCATATAGTATAATATTTCATATAACCTCATGAATCAACTCACATGAATACATACTCAAATACTCATAGTTACATATCACTTAAATTATTCATATTTACCTAATCCATGGTCATATTTATCATATGTTCATATTTATCATATAACACATAAGTTTTATTGCATATTTATATCTCATTTCTACATCACTAATTCATAATATAATTTACATCATATCATCTACCTTATTCTGTATTTCTTAGTATGCACTTACATTACCTAACCTACATTATACTTATAAACCTGAATATATTACTTCTATTATTTCTTTTATATACAATTTAATCTATTTACTTAATTCAATTCCGTACAACTCCTATAATCAGTTCATATCACTCCATAGCTTCTATTATACAACTAATGTATCAGAATTTTATTTAAGCATATGAATCTTTCTCCTCTATCTTATCTTATATGCTCATAGTATCACTGAAGTTCAAGTCTCCTAGTTAATATATTATTTATGTAACCTTTGCTTACTTAGTTCATATCCTTTCTCATAAACTCACTTTTACCATATTCTCATATTATTACTTAAATTATCTCATAACATGTATTCACGTAGTAATATTTCATTTATATATCAAATATCTTATCACATAACTTATCTTTTTATATTCATATAATTTATTATCATATCATATGGTTTATATCATCATAACATATCACACATTCACATCAACCATATAATACATATATACAATAACATGTCAACACATATAAATCATACACATATATACTTATATTTATGAATTCATGCATTTTACTATGGAAAATAGACTTGTCGCATGTCTTATTTCCATTTAACATCATATAATACTAATATGCACTCACCTGGCCTCGCTAGTCCATTCCAATCTCTTATCTTCCCTTTTTATCGATCTTACTTGTCCATGATTCCGGAACTTGTTTAGGTTATGAATCTATATAATTATACATTTTAAGACAATTATTAGATACCTACACCTTGTAATTTGATACTAGCAACTTAAACGAACTTATTAAACCAATATTTATAATTTTCCTTTAGGGGGAATCGGTTCCCCCTTGATATTATGTAAATTCTGGTTCGTTTGAGGGGGTATCGATTCCCCTTGAATGGGTATCGATTCCCCTAGCCCAGAAATCCCATTTTGAGCTCGAAATTTTCTTCATTTCAGCTTAAACCTTCATATTTTACTTCATTTAATATTCCTAACTTCCATACACATATTTAAACTCATTTCTATTCCATAATCACTTTTTTAAACCCAAAATTCCATCATTTACATGGCATTCAAGAATCACACTAAATTTTCAATGTGTTCTAATTCCAATTATAACACTTCATACTTCTTAATTAGATTGATGACATGTCAAATTCATCCATAAAACTTCAACAACCATACCATATCAAAATTTCATATTAAAACTCATATTACAAATTCCTTCTTAATTCCTTTATCTTATTGTTTAAATCCCATATAAGCTTTCCTTAAGCTTATTTAATACCCAAAGAATCAAAATCCACTTAATATTTAAAGTAAATAACTATAAAAACCCAACTTACCTATTGTAGCTAAGCCCCACGTGAAGAAGAGAAAGCAAGAAGAAGAAAGCTTCCAGATAGCTCTCTTCCCACGTTTTCACTCTTATAAAAGGGGAGAAAATATCTTTTAAAGGAAAAAGACCATAATACCCTTCTACTCTTTTCATATTTACCAGATAATCCTCTTAAATAACATTCTCAATTAAGTACTTAAACTTTTAACTTATTTCGAAATCGAGCACATAATTTTTAAAATTTGCAATTTAGTCACTGACCCTGATTTGGGATGTTACAAATCTCCCCTCCTTTAAAGAAAATTCGTCCTCGAATTTTCACTGCACACATTGATAAGAACATGTCTGCTAATGTTCTCATGTTGTTTCCTTTACTTAATTTTTTTCTTTCTTGTCATCATCAGGAAACGTACTTTTCAATCCTTTAACTTTTCAATTACCTTTTTGCTTTATACGTTCATATCATGTCACTTATCACTTAAACAACAACCAGTAACTTCAATCCATTTTCATCAATCAACATCATAAATCCATCTCTAACTACTTTATAATAATAACCAAATTCGTTTTCCATAATCATTTAACCAAGAACACAACCTTAAATCTTCTTTAAATATGATTCAACATACACTTTATAAAATCTTTTCACCTCACCAATCACTCTTTTCTCACTTGTATATCCAAAAATTATCACCTACACTTCCATATAACATTTATCGTGTCTGATCCTTTAACTCAATCCCATTTCATTTCTTTATTTCATTCTTCCTTTATTTATTCCTTATACACAAATCATATATTTCCTTTCATGTTCACATACTCTTGTCTTATCACCTATATTCATCGCTATATATCAATCTTCATTGCATACTCATAACTTTGATAACTCATTTCTTGTACAGAACTTTGTTCTTTATCATTTCTTATACTTGTATTTTCATTTCTTAAAATTCCATGCAAATATTTATCTCATTTTCTACATCATAGCTATCTGATCAGAATACCCAACTATATTCAGATTCACATCATAATTGATTAACTCAACTTTACCTTTTCTTCCAATCTTATAACTCTATCACTTTTACTCTGACAGTTAATCAATAACATCTGTCTAATCTAGAACACAAACCCTAATCAACCAATCACATACATCCTTTCCAATCGAAATTATCTCAAAATTCGTTTACTTAACTTGTCAATTTCACCTCCATTCTCATACATCCTATAATTTCCGTTGTTCAACTGAACATTCTGACTTACTTTGTCTTATAAACTGATCATCGATATACCCATTCCTGAACTCTTCTTATCAATCCTCAACTTTACTCAAATATACAAATCCTTATTCCCTTTATTATACCACAATACTATGATCCAAATATACAATTGTATCCAGATCCATTTCATATTTGGTTGTCTTATCATGACAACATCTCAAAATATTAAATTCTATACCTTTTTCATCACATAATCTGGTTAGCCAACGCTAACTCTTTCCATCCAAAATACAAACCCTTATTCTATCCACATTCTTGTTAATACACATTACTATTCTTTTATTTCAAACTCATCAACTCTAACTGTATATATCTTATATGCTTGTCACTGATGCACTTATTCTCGAACTTTCCACAAATTCTAACCACATCCTTAGATCTTTTAATATCCTTATGGTGACACTTGCTCACCATATTCTATCTTATTCACTTTATAACAAAACTTCTCCGTATCACTTTTTCGATTCGAAACAGTGAGAACCTTTTATAACTATTCGAATATGATTTCAATTTCTGAAATCAACCTTTAATCTTATAAGACACTTTCTGAGGTTTCTGCTCTTCATCCTGCCTGGCCAGGGCAGGTGAACTGCTATCACCATCAGATTTGTCAGCTATCGATTCACTTTTTCATTTCTTATAATCACATTTCTATTGTATTCAATTAAACTTATTCTATCAGCAAGACATCATATTCCTTACAATTTCATATCATAATTTTTTTTTCTATTTTGTTGGCATGTATACATTATACGACACCCTAGACTCCGGTTTATACCGAAAATCGACTAAACCGTAGCTCTGATACCATTAAATATAATATCCCCAACCCGTATCCTACCCGGATACGAGTATGAGGTGTCACATTGACTTTTCAAACTTTGACTCTTGACAAAATTCAAAGAATTTTTAAACATTTCATTAAAGTAAAAGCGGTTAAGTTACATAAACTGACCATAATAACCAAAATCAATCAGAGCATATTTAATTCAACCAATTAGTACATGCCAACTATACTCAAAATAACCAAAAACATTGAAATCCTCTATTTTCTGATCTGAAATTTTGTAAGGGAGGTGCTGACCTGTCTTACTCTTCTTCTCTTCTCTTCTTGCTTCTGTAACCTACGTGTGAAACAATCACACGCTAAGTCGAAGACTTAGTGAGGCATAAAAACTTATAATGCACTTTATAACATAGATCAATACATGCATGTTCTGTCATGCTATACCAAATTACATGATTTCCTCATATCATGAAAAATCATATCAGATTAATTACAATAAATAAATACATACACATAACTCATCATTAACAGTTTATCATGTAATCACATACTTTTATGCTTAACATTTTCAATCAAACACTCTACACACACAACATCATATCATTTTTATAACATTTATCATATCACTAACATATATTTGTTTATATCTCTTGATTAGCCCATGTACATATGTGAGAACTATAGATATGTGAGTTTATGGAGGTTGTGCACTAATGTTGTCACCACAGCTCATATAAATGCACTGAAGTGCCACATAGAATTGCACCGTAGTGCCGCGTAGAATTGTACCGTAGTGCCATATAATAATGTCCATAAGGATCACATATCATTCCTTAAGAATCATATACATATACTAGGGATCAAGTATGTGTCTCACCAGACTTCACACATGTTCCAAAGAATACATATATGTCCCGAATGACCACATATCATTCCTTATGAATCATATACATATGCCAAGGATCAAGTATGTGTCTCACCAGACTTCACGCATGTTCCAAAGAATACATATATGTCCCGAACGACCACATAAACCCTCAACTCTTGGCATGCCAACTATACCCCTAGCTCTCATGACACATAACATGGGCATTGTCATTTATATCATTTCATATTCACACATGCATATTAATTATCTTTTATCACATGTCTGATCTCTTATAATCATGTAATCACATAGCTCATGTCATTTCTTGTAAAATCACATATTTCATGTAATACATATAACTTATACACTTTCTCATATGTTCACATGGTTCACATCACATGAATCATATCTTTTCATATAGTTTATGTTTTATTCTCTTATATTCCCATACATGTAATACATATCATGCATGGTTACACAACTCCTTTCGATATAACTTGCATGTACCTATATTCCTTTCATATACTCACATAGTCATATAGTATAATATTTCATATAACCTCATGAATCAACTCACATGGATATATACTCAAATACTCATAGTTACATATCACTTAAATTATTCATATTTACCTAATCCATGGTCATATAGCTTCTATCACCAAGTCACTTATTTAATCTCTTATTCTCATATGTTCATATTTATCATATAACACATAAGTTTTATTGCATACTTATATCTCATTTCTACATCACTAATCCATAATATAATTTACATCATATCATCTACCTTATTATGTATTTATTAGTATGCACTTACATTACCTAACCTACATTATACTTATAAACCTGAATATATTACTTCTATTATTTATTTTATATACAATTTAATCTATTTACTTAATTCAATTCCGTACAACTCCTATAATCATTTCATATCACTCCATAGCTTCTATTATACAACTAATGTATCATAATTTTATTTAAGCATATGAATCTTTCTCCTCTATCTTATCTTATATGCTCATAGTATCACTGAAGTTCAAGTCTCCTAGTTAATATATTATTTATGTAACCTTTGCTTACTTAGTTCATATCCTTTCTCATAAACTCACTTTTACCATATTCTCATATTATTACTTAAATTATCTCAGAACATGTATTCACGTAGTAATATTTCATTTATATATCAAAGATCTTATCACATAACTTATCTTTTATATTCATATAATTTATTATCATATCATATGGTTTATATCATCATAACATATCACATATTCACATCAACCATATAATACATATATACAATAATATGTCAACACATATAAATCATACACATATATACTTATATTTATGAATTCATGCATTTTACTATGGAAAATAGACTTGTCGCAAGTCTTATTTCCATTTAACATCATATAATACTAATATGCACTCACCTGACCTCGGTAGTCCATTCCAATCTCTTATCTTCCCTTTTTATCGATCTTACTTGTCCATGATTCCGAAACTTATTTAGGCTATGAATCTACATAATTATATATTTTAAGACAATTATTAGATACCTACACCTTGTAATTTGATACTAGCAACTTAAACGAACTTATTAAACCAATATTTACAATTTTCCTTTAGGGGGAATCGGTTCCCTCCTGTGGGGGTATCGATTCCCCCTTGACATTCTGTAAATTCTGGTTCGTTTGAGGGGGTATCGATTCCCCTTGAATGGGTATCGATTCCCCTAGCCCAGAAATCCCATTTTGAGCTCGAAATTCCCTTCATTTCAGCTTAAACCTTCATATTTTACTTCATTTAATATTCCTAACTTCCATACACATATTTAAACTCATTTCTATTCCATAATCACTTCTTTAAACCAAGATTCCATTATTTACATGGCATTACAGAATCACACTAAATTTTCAATGTGTTCTAATTCCAATTCTAACACTTCATACTTCTTAATTAGATTGATGACAAGTCAAATTCATCCATAAAACTTCAACAACCATACCATATCAAAATTTCATCTTAAAGCTCATATTACAAATTCCTTCTTAATTCCTTTATCTTATTGTTTAAATCCCATATAAGCTTTCCTTAAGCTTATTTAATACCCAAAGAATCAAAATTCACTTAATATTTAAAGTAAATAACTATAAAAACCCAACTTACCTATTGTAGCTAAGCCCCACGTGAAGAAGAGAAAGCAATAAGAAGAAAGCTTCCAGATAGCTCTCTTCCCACGTTTTCACTCTTATAAAAGGGGAGAAAATATCTTTTAAAGGAAAAAGACCATAATACCCTTCTACTCTTTTCATATTTACCAGATAATACTCTTAAATAACATTCTCAATTAAGTCCTTGAACTTTTAACTTGTTTCGAAATCGAGCACATAATTTTTAAAATTTGCAATTTAGTCACTGACCCTGATTTGGGATGTTACAGATATGTAGAGTAATATCCGGAGCTTGTTTTAGATATGGGGATGTTGGACATTTTATTCGAGATTGTCCACTTATGACTGAAGAGACAGTACAGAGAGAAAGATCTATAGCGGTATCTCAAAGAAATAGAGGTCGTAGAAGAAATCGATCGGAGTCGTTCACTCAACATGATATGCAACCAACTGTACAAGTTTATAATTTAAGGACTGATGAAGATTTCAATGATCCAGAGATGTTGGCAGTTAAATTTTGATATCGTGGTAAAATAGTTTGATGATTAATAGATTTGGAAATCATCATAGTATTTAGTAAGTGGTAATTAGAGAGATAATTGAAAGATTTGATTTGAATCAATAAGTAATTATTGTTAAGAGTTGTGGAGTATTATAACAGATTGCTTCATCTTGAGGTAGAGTGAAAATTCGAGGACGAATTTCCCTTAAAGGAGGGGAGATTTGTAACATCCCAAAATTCGGGTTAGTGACTAAAATGAGAATTTTTGGAATTTGAGGATCAATTTAAGGAAATTGATAAGTTCAAGAATTTAAATAGGACTATTTCAATATTGGATTAAATCATAATTATGGAATAAGTAAAGGGCATTATGGTAATTAGTTTAAAAATATATTTTCTTTCCCTTATTAAGAATGAAACACGTGGGATGTGAAGAGTGATCTAGAACTCTTCTTTTTCTTCTTCATTTCTTCTTCCCGTAGGTTCAAGCTCAAACCTCAAAGGTGAGTTTTAATTTTTATGATTAATTCTTGAATGTTTAAGTTGGGTTTTATTCCATGAGTGTTATATAAGTTTAAGGAAAGCTTATATAAGCTTAAAACACTAAAAGGAGAGAATTAGAAAGGAAATTTAATTAAGGGTTGAGAAATGAATTCTTGATATAAAGAGGTTTTTGAAGTTTTAAAGATGGATTTGACTTGACAATGGGTTAATTAAGAAGTTAAAGGTGATATAGTTTTAATGAAAATTTAGAACACATGGAAAATTTAATGAAATTCTTTGATTCAAGAATTATGGTGGATTATGGGAGTTGATAAAGTTTTATAGTGTAATAAGAAGGTTGATACATGTATAGATAAGTTTTAAGGCATAAGGAGGGGTTAATAAGTAGAATTTGAGGTCAAAGTAAGGATTTTTGGGCTCAAAATGTAATTTCTGGGTTGTGTGCATCGATGCATCTTCAATGTGCATCGATGCACTCTCAAATAAATTAACATCGAGTACAGTTAGTGCATCGATGCATGAGGAGTGCATCGATGCATCCCCTTAAAATGGAACATCGAATGTAAATTGTGTATCGATGCATGGTAGTGCATTGATGCACATGTTAAAGAATGCATCGATGCACTGAAGAATGCACCGATGCACTTCAATGGGAAATGAAATAAATCGTTATTCAGTCTATGAAATGATAGATTAAAGTATATTAATTGGATACTGATAGTATCAATACATGATTATGTAGACATCGATCGAAAGCAAAGTTCGGATAGGTCGATAGAGTAAGATACGCAACGAAAATAAGGGTTTAAGAGGGTTCATTGAGATCAGGTGAGAACATGATAGTAAGTGTACGTTATGTTAAGGAATTAAGACTTGCGATGAGTCCAATTCCAATGTTATATGATATAAGTATTAAAGCATAAACATGTAGTGATATGGTGTTAGATGTATGATATATGAGTAAATACATATGTATGCTTGTTGAATGCATTTTTATGTGTGAACTATGTAAATGCTTGTATTATGATAATAAGTCATGTGATCATGAAATATATGATAAAACATATATATGAAAATAATATGACCCATATATGCTTATATTAGAATGCTATATGGTAGGCTAGTATAATAAAATAGATTAGATATTGATAATAAGACATAAGATTATATACATATGTAATATATGTTAAAAGATAAGAAATAATATGTTATATGCATATGAGAAAAAGGTATGTGATGTGATCATGTGTAAAAAGGATGGATAATGTGAATTTCATGGAAAATGCTACGTGAAAGTAAACTACGTGACTATGTGATCATATGAAATGTGATAAAGAGCTATGTGAAAGAACTATATGATATGAATAAGTGAACGTGTAATGAGATAAAAGATAATGCCCATGTCATGTGTTATGAGAGCTATAGGCATAGTTGGCATGCCAAGAGTCGAGGGTCTACGCGGTCCTTCGAGACATCTACGCGGTCCTTCGGGACATATGTGTTATATGTGGTCATTCGGGACATCTACGTGGTCCTTCGGAACAAATTCTACGCGCCCCTAGTGGGATTTATACGAGCTGTGGTGATAGCATAGTGCACAACCTCTATGTACTCACGTACCTTAAGTTCTCCATAGTGTGCATGGGCTTTGAAAAGAAACCATAATTTGATATAATGATATGTGTGTTTCTCGTGAAATGGTACATGTGATATGCGATATGTATAAGTGATAAGTTAGGATTATATGATAATAATGGTAACAAGTGTATATGGGTAATAGTGATATGAGATGTGATATGATTATGTATGATATGATCATAAGTAATTATTGTTGTGGTTGAAGTGATGTTATATGTTTATGTTCAATATATGCTCATATGATGGAATTGAATCAATGATAAGGAAATAAGTAAGGATAAACCGGCAAGTGATGGGTTAATATGTATATAAGTATAATACGTGTTATATGGAATGTTCATGCATTTGTTAGTTTACTTTATGTATTTACATGTCTCACTAAGTCTATGACTTAGCGTGTAAGTGTTTTACACGTAGGTGTGAACAGTCAGAAGATCAAGCTTCGGATCCGTAGAGCAGTATATCTCCGCACAAAGTTCAGATCAGAAATATTTTGTAAAGTATGTATTGTCATATAATTTAGTATGTTGGCATGTAACCAAGTCATGATATATATGTACGCTCTGACGAAGTCTGTTAAGGTTTTAAATATGTTTATGTAAAAGAATTACTTTATAGAATAAAAGTTTTAAATTTTCTATGTTTTTTTTATAAAAGTATATACTTTGACTAGTCAATGTGACACCTCAGACTCATATCCAAGTCGGGTACGGGTTGAGGGTGTTACACATAACGTCTGGGCCGGATCTAGGGGTTACACTTTTATCTGTTGGTAATGTAAAACAAAATTAGTATTGAGTTCTTTAGTTGTTTAAGTATTTAATTCTCAATAAAAACTAGATTAGTAGAACGACTTAAGTAATAAAATATTGATAGATACAAAAGAGACAGCCAATTAAATATAATGAGAGCGAATATTGTTATATCCATTATCGCTCTATAAATTATTATTATCATATTTATTATTTTTTTAATAAATATTATCTTATAATAATTTTATAGGTATAAAAAAATACGCTCAATCTAACCATTTACTCCGCCGTAACATAAATGAAATAAAAATGAAAATAACTTTAAGGAATTTTCTAAATAAACATTACGTATACTAAAAAATGAATTTAGGGGTGTTTGGATGGGGAAATGTGGGATTTCTATGGGAATGGAATCCACATTCTCCCGTTTAGTTAGCCCGGTAATCATATTCCCGGTAATGTAAGATTACCAATAGTAGATTTTTGGGGGTATATTATCGGGAATATCATTACCTTCTTTTCCTTAGGTATTGTTGGAATACCGGCGTTTTGGATTAAAATGCCCTTAAAATATTATTTTTTTTCAAAAATATCATTCTTCTGTTATTGAATAATAAAAATTCTACGAATGTTAAATTAAAAATTTATCCTTAAATTATTTTAAATTTACAAAAAAAATCTATAATTAAATTTTTATATGAAGTTCAAGGGTTAAAATAAAATTTACCCTTTCATTAAACTTTTTTTATTTTTAATTTTGTAAAAAATATATAAATATTATGAATTAAATTTTTTTTAAAGAAAATATATAAATATTTTTCAACTTGTAATATTATACAAATTATAATAAGGACAAATTGGTCAAATATACATTCAAATAAGTTTTTATTCCTTTAACCAAACACAGTAATCTTACATTTCTGCTAAGCCAACCAAACACAAAATACAACATTCACAATAATCCTATTCCTTGGTAATCTTACATTCCCACTGATAATCTTATATTTTATGAACCAAATGCACCCTTAAGATAATCTCTGAAATTATTCGAGTAAGCTAAAATGAATAAAATTATGTAGAGTCGTTCTCAAATGACTACGATTTTATTTAAGTAGTTTCGTGTTTTCACTAAAATCGTGGATAATGATCTATAATTTTAGTGATGAAAATAATAGAAACTAAAATGAAGGGAAAAATAGCGTGTACCAAACCTAATACCTATAGATACAGAAAATCAAAACCTCTATTTTCTATATAGGCTCCTAAAACCGAAAACCAATCATGGCTACCTTGTTTTTAATTATGTGTATAATTTAGTAAATTATTAATTACATTTTATTTATTTATTTATTTATAAATTAGTAATAACTACTAATTAGTAATTATAATATATTTCTTATTATCTATTAACAAATTAGTGATTATTAATTAGACTTTCATTTTTAATAAAATAATTTTTTAAGGTAACTATTAAAAAGTTATAGAAAATTAACGAACTGTTTGCGGATTTATCGAATCGAATTAGAATTTACTCGATTCAACTCGTTAATACATCGAGTCGAGTTTGAGTTTGGATTGAATAAACCTGAATCGAGTATTAATCAAATTAAATTCGAATAACTCACGAACTGCTTAACTCGTTAAACATTTAATCGTTAAACATTTAATCATATCTCTTCGCTGCTGTTATGAAAAAAGATACATTATCATGTGATGGTAAAGAATCGGGCTGAATCCGGTTGGTATCATTCTTTTTACATGTACAGTCATTAGCTTTCGTTGCTGAATTAGGAAATCATACCGACTTGGATTACAAAGGTTGTGCCAGTTTCAAGATCGATTGTGTTTAATTTTCCAATATTTTAGCGGTCCAGACAGAGGCCTAATTGAATGCTGCTTTTTGTGTCGTAGTCTCGTTGTTATGCTTCTTGCTAGATTAATATTTTAATATTTTTGATAAAGTGTCTAATAATAAAATTAATAAAAAATAAATAAAATCGATAGCATTTTATCAATTTTATTAATAAATTCAATAAAAATAATAATATTTATAATACATTTTTATTAATTTTATTTTTTAAATAATAACAAAATCAATAATATTTTTTTTAATGACATGAGAAATTTATAGCTCAATTATAGCTCTACTTTTACCTCAATTCGTGGCCAATGTGGCCTTGGGTTCCGTGGGAAATTTATCTTTAAAATTATATATTTTTCTTTGATGACATGAGAGTGTGAGTTGCTATTTTTATTTAATAAAAATATAATTAAGATAAATTATAAATTATAAAATATATTATTATTTTTATTGGTAATCATATTATAAAATAAACAATAAAAGAAAGATGTTTTATGAACTTCAACATTCATAAATACTATTTTGATGTAAATTATATAGAGTTATTTTAAAATTATAGGAATAATTTTAAAAGTTATTGTTTTTCTAATATAATATCGATTTCATTAAAACTAGTCAAGGAATAACGATAGACTCAAACTGGCGAGATACATTCGAAGGTTTTTTTCGGTTAAAGTATTAATTTTTTTTAATTTTATGTATTTTTTAATAATTTATAATTTAATACCTTTTTGGATTTTTTATTTTTTATGTTTTAATAATATTTTTTAAAATTTTATAATAATTTAAAACTTAAATATTCTATTAATTTTTGGTTTAAAAAATAAATAGATCCTCAATTTAAAAAATCAATTAAATTTCTTTATCACGTCATAATGCACATGTAAAATACCACATCAACATTATAACATAGAATATTTCTATTAGTAAAAAAGACGCATTAATTAATTTTAATTTGATAGGGGTTATTCTCGTCATTACATCTTAGTGACATATAATACATTCATACTTAATGGGGAGCTTCCACTCGCAGTTTAGCATCAAGAATTAGTTGATGATTCCTCCGACTAGGCCTCCTTTTGATGCATGTCCCTTCACACAAATTGTTCGAACACATCACTCCTTACCACTTCCTCTTTTGAGTCCTTCAAATACATATACTAATTCGTTTTGTGCCTCCTCTACCTGTGATATTGATAGTATTGAGTGTTTTTGTATAAAGGATTTGATCGCATGGACAATAAAAGTTTTAAAATGCTTGAGTTCCCTACTTGGAAGATTATATCTAATAGGTGAGCGTTAAAGGGTGTGTACTTTGTGTATGCTTCAAACGATGTATTTTCTCATCGATTAGCTACATATATTGACTTGTCGATGATGACTCGATCTGTTCTTTTAATCTATTATGCAATTTAAGAAAGACAAATCTTTTATTTTTTTGGCTCACCCTTAAAAGAAACATGAAAAATGTGAGAATAATAAAAAATCTATCATAATTTAGTGATTATGGGACATCTCGCGAAAGAGTTAAATTTAATTCTAAATATATATATATATATATTAAAATTAATTTGAACTTATTTCATTTTATATACTTGATTTCCCTATAAAATAAAATATCTAAAATTTACATTTTTTTACTTAATTTTCTAAATTATATATATATATATATTTACAAATTTATGATAATCGTAATGTATATATTTCTTAAATTTTAGTAGTCTAATTTTTTTAATAATAAATTATACAATTTGATATATACATCATGCATTTTTTCACCTAAAAGTATTTTCTTTTTGAACATCATTTTTCTTCCTTCCCGATTCTGGATCTACATGTTTCTGGGTCTATACTAACCATAGAGTTTCTAATTGTGTCCGCGTTTCAAATAACAAGTGATATAAACTGTGAATTAATTGTGGGTTTGAGGACGAGTTGGCGTTGACACCCGAAAACGGAACCCTAGAAACCTTATTCCCTCGGTGTTCATCTGAAAAATGGCAGGTAATTTGGGAGGAAATCAATTTCAATTCCCGTCAAACTGAAGAAGAAGAATAAGAGAGCGAGAGAGAGCTTCCTTGCAGTTATTATCAAGTCATGTGGACGAATGTTTTTAGAATCGTACGTCGCTTCTTCCGTTTCTCTTTTAATTTATTTTTTAAATTTATTTTCTCCTGATCGAACTAGGGTTTTTGTTTTGCTGTTTAACTCAACAATTCATTTGCGAACTAGAGAACAATTCCTGATTGAACTAGTTTGAAGTTCGACTGACCTTGCACTGGTTAAGGATTGCATCCTAGCTAACTTATTTGCGGACTGGCAGTTAATTTTTTTTCCTCTCAAATTTTGTTTTAATTTATTTGTTTTACCATCTGCATTGAAAAATGCTGTGCAAAATTTTGAAGGTGATAAAGAAACTTTAAGTTATATTAAAGGATTGTCAACCCATCCGGCCCGCTAATATTAGGATTACATACTTCATTTAACACGGATTGATCATGCTTCACATGTGCTCCATTTTTAAAGCATTTTTATGATGTTGGTTCAGATTTTGTATTTAACAAAGATTCTGAATTTAATACCCAGAAGATCAAATCATTTCTTTAACATTGAACATGGGCTCCTTTTACAGGGAGGTCTCAGTCAAGTGTCATGGTTCCACTTTCTTCCCGTTGAATCTGATTTAAATTCTCTTCCCGATAAAAGGTTAGTAACCAGGGCATCTATTTCCTCTTATCTTTCTACGCATCTCTTGGAGCTTTTAAGAAGCAAATTATCAGAGTTACTTTGTAAACAACCAGTTACTTATAATTTGCTCTTGACGTTGCACAGAATAAAAGTAAAGCAGAAAGATGCTGCTACATTGTTAGTTCTCTCATCCCATCTGCAGCTACAGAAGGAGGGATTTCTTAGTGCATGGACCAATTCCTTTGTCGGTCCCTGGGATCCATCTCAAGGTCTGCATAATCCAGGTTAGGGTGCAATCTTGCTTTGTGATGATGAACTTTCCTGTGGTTTAACTTTGAAACAAAGATATAAGATACACTATTTTTTTTTATATCTAATGGAGTTTTTTTGATGCATATAGATGAGAAAATTAAGCTATGGCTTTTCATCCCTGGACGTCATGCATCTGTCGTGGGCTCTGCACAATCTGCAGTGTCCAGGTTAAGAGGTATCACATAGCCCTAAGTTTCTATTGTTGACTTTGTTCTTTTCTTTTCTTTAGTTATATGTATATTATACTTGTCTATTAGGGAATTTGTAGATTAGAGTGGCACTCCTCTTTTAGGACTAAGTTTCCTTTTGTCATCCACATGGAACTTTTGCTTATTGCTGTATTTACAGTATAAATGCACTATTTATTTTACTCATCTATGTATTTTGTTGAAGTTGTTGCTTCTGGACTTTGGCTGGCTCCTGGTGATTCAGAAGAGGTTGCTACTGCCCTTTCTCACGCTTTAAGGAATCGCATTGAAAGGTTTGTTTTATCCCTTGGATAAGTCTTTACTAGACCTGTCCGCATCAAACCGAGACTTGGATGTGATTTTGAGGCCTGGGTCTGACCCAAATTCGTATTTAGTTGATAAATTTTTTATTTTAATTTAATTCTGAAAATGTGTAAATAATTAATAACATAATATATATTTTGATGTTTTTAATTGCAAACGGACTTATTGACCTGACCGCCTGATGAATCAGGCTAAGCCTTGGGAAAGAAAATTTTATAGTCAACTGTGAATTGCCTGGCCCAGTCCATGGACTGGTCTAGTCCTGATCATGTCATTTAAATTTCACAGGGCACTTTTGGGATTCTCCTACATGAGATTTGGTGATGTATTTTCAAGGTATCATCCACCACAAGTTGAAGAATCTATCAGGTATGTTAATATTTATTATCAATCGGTGGTAATTTAATTTAAACAAGTAGATATTGTGCTGATCAAAAGACCATAGTTATTGTTAATATGCTGTACTTGAGACCTATGATGTTTGCTCCTCCTCTTCCATGACTTAGAATGCATCCTTTTCTTGTGGTTGTTTTGGCTTTTGCACTACCATGCTTAGGAATGTCATTCCCACCAATTAGAGGAAGAAGCGAACTGCCACTTGTTTAAAAACCAAGAGACAAAGAGAGTCTTTAAAGAGATAAATCGAATAAAGTGTAAGCGAAAGTAAACAAGAACAACAAATAAACATAGATGACGTATGGAAATAAAACGATAAAGTAGGGTTATGCAAATCCTGTTGCTTACAAATTTTTGCATTTCCCCTGCAAATAATCGTTTAGGCAGAAGAGAACATTTATGAGTAAAAAAATTATATTTTTTGAAAAAGTGCTTATGGATGTGGAATTCTATATGGAAATCATGATCATACTAGGATCAAATGTCTTTTATAAGGAAGATAGGGGATCTGCTTTAGGATATTGTATGTTTGTTGGAGGAAACTTGATTTCATGGAAGAGTAAGAAACATATTGTGATCTCATGATGTAGTGCAAAAGGTGGATATTGAGCTATGGACAAGTCTGTGTGTGAAATAATATGGGTTTATCAGCTCCTCAATGAAGTAGGAATTAAGGTTTCAGTACCTGCAAAGCTATGGTGTGATAATCAAGTTGCGGTTCACATTGCTTCTAATCCAGTTTTTCATGAACGAATGAAACACATTAAAGTTTCTTGTTATTTCATTCACGAAAAGATTCAACAATATTTAGGAGATGTTTTTCACAAAAGGAATCCGAGGGGTGTGTGAATGGAAATGGAGTTTTAAATAATACTTTAGGGGTTGATTTTCGTGCTAAGGGGACAGATGTTGGTGCTGTTCCTAGTCAGCAGAATGTGGGAGGAATTTTTATTGAAAGGAGTGGAGCACGGGGGGTGCCACTTTGGGGCAGAATGGTGATGACCAAGTTTTTGGGCTTGATGTTTGTTTGGGCAGGCGAGAGGTCTCTGGGCCTGATCAGGAAAGTCATAGGGAGACTGCAGATGTTTCTAAGTCTGCAGATAGGCTCAATAGGGGTAAAGCCTTTCGTGCTAGAAGTCAAGCGAATCACAGGAAATTTAGGATTGCTCCTAGTCGTTCTGGTAGTGTTTGTTCGATGAGTGAAGTTTCTTTTTGTTTCCATGAGAGAGTTTTTAGTAGGGGATAGAGGTATACACAGAGATGATATGGTTCAGGACAGTGCCTCGTCTGAGTCCTCACTCGACTTTGTTAAAGCGAGGGAGGAGGCGGTTCCTACTAGGGAAGTTTGTGATATGTTGGGGATTTCTTTTTTAGGGGGGTAACATTTACTTGAAGAGGAGATTTTGAAATTGGAGTTGAAAGGTCTTCTAGGAGTTTGTGAGAGTAGCTAGTGAGCTGAGAAGGGGTTTTAGTCATTCTTTTGGTATGTCTCTTTTTAATTTGATTTCTTGGAATGTTAGGGGTCTTGGGAAAAAGGAAAAAAATTGAGTTGTGGCTAGACTTGTTAGCAATGTCAAACCGGTCTTTTTGATGTTACAGGAAACTAAGCTGAGTTTCTGTAAAATCGGCTTATGGAGGAAGTTGGGGGGCAAATTTCTGAAAGGTAGAAGTTTCCAATTAGCTGATGGGTCTGCTGGTGGTTTAATTTGTTTGTGGAATGAAGATCTATTTGAAGTTACCAGTGAATATAAGACCAGTAGATTTATTGCTGTCTCAGGGAAGTTCAAGGTGGTTAATTGTGACTGTGTTATTATTAATGTGTATGGTCCGTCTGTAGAGGCTGATAAGGAGGATTTTTTCAGAGGATTGATGGATTTTGTGCAAGGTCTAAGCCTGCCTGTATGCTTAGGGGGGATTTCAATGCATATCTTGATCCTGAGGAGAAGATTGGATTGGCTCAGAATTGGAATTCAATTGATCTTTTTTCGAACTTTGTTCAAAGTCTGAATCTCATGGACCTTCCGTTAGTGGGTGGGAAGTTTACTTGGTGCAATAATAGGGAAGGTGCCACTTGGATAAGGCTAGATCGGTTTTTATTAAGTGGTAGCTTACTGCATTGTTTTCCAAAAGTTGTCCAAAAAATGCTACCAAAGTCTTTATCGGATCATAATCCAGTGCTTCTATAAGAATATTTTAAAAACTAGGGCCCTAAACCCTTTCGGTTTTTTAACTACCTTCTAGAGGAAGAAGGTTTTGCTGGGGTGGTCCAAAATTCTATTAACATGTCCAATGGTCGTAGGGGTCTGTTTAGCATTCTGCAAGGTACTAAACAAGTGATTAAACAGTGGTCCAACAAAAATCGTTTGGGGATTTCCGATCAAATTTTAGCCTTGGAAGCCAGGATCAATGCTTTAGAATTGAAGTCTCAAGGTGGGGGATTTACTCTACGAGATAGGGATCAGCTTCTGTTGATGAGGTCTGATATGTGGATATTGCATAGGAAGGAGGAGAGTATTTGGCTGCAGAAGTCTAGAACGAAGTGGATTAAGGATGGGGATAGGAATACGAGGTTCTTCCATTTATGTGCTACTAATAGAAATAGAGTTAACGCAATATCGGCCTTGAAAGTGGATGGTGTTTTAGTTGCTGATCCGAATCAGATTAGAGCTGCTATTAAGGATTTTTCAAAGTCAATTACAATGCAAAGTCAACTTTAGAGGTGGAAGATATTAACCTGAATTTTTCTAAATTGTCTATCGAGCAAAAAGAGGGTCTTGAGGTTGAATTCTCAGAACAAGAAGTGTGGGAAGCTATTTTTTACTCGGATAACGCCAAGGCACCCGGCCCGAATGGTTATACTATGGGTTTCTTTAAAAAAATTTGGAATATCTTGAAGGATAATATTATGAAATTTGTTTGTGATTTCCATAGTGGAAGGAAATGGGAACACGGGGTTAATCATTCCTTTATTACGTTAATCCCAAAGAAACTCAATTCTGAGGAAGTTGAAGATTTCAGACCTATAAGCCTTGTCGGTAGCTTATACAAAATCATTTCTAAGGTGCTGTCGAAACGGCTTGTTGCTATTATTAAAGATATAATTAGCCCCTCGCAGGTTGCCTTTATTTCGGGTAGGCAGTTGCTTGATTGTGCTCTTTTGGCTAATGAAGGCATTGATTATTGGAGGAAACAAGGGCGATATGGAGTTGTTTTCAAAGTTGATTTCCGTAGGGCCTATGATTCTGTTGAATGGCCGATTCTTTTCAAACTACTAAAGGCTATGGTTTTTGGTGAAAAATGGATTTCATGGATGGAGTGTTGTGTCTCTACAGCCTCAATCTCGGTATTAGTGAATGGGTCTCCAACTGAGGAATTTCAGATTTCTAAAGGTTTGAGGCAGGGCTGCAGTTTGTCCCCTCTATTGTTTAATATAGTTGGGGAACTTTTAAATTTAATGCTGAACAAGGCTGTTGATCTGGGTCTTTTTGAAGGGTTCAGTATTGGCAGGTGCGATAATTCTTTCCATCTGACTCACGTTCAGTTTGCAGATGATCTCATATTATTCTGCAAAGACTTTCCTACTCATATCCTTAATATTAGGAGATTTTTGAGGGTTTTCAGTGTGATGTCAGGGCTGCACTTAAATCTGTCTAAGAGTATTTTGTATGGCATTAATGTGGAAGAGGTCAGCTTAATTGAATGGGCTAAGATGGCGGGATGTGGAGTGGGATCTTTTCCAATGACTTATCTTGGTTTGCCGCTTGGTTCAAAGAAGAATTCAGAGGGTATGTGGGAACCGGTTGTTCAGAATTTTTACAATAGACTAGCAGGCTGGAAAGCTAATTCTCTGTCGATGGCTGGAAGGTTAGTGCTGGTTAAGTCTGTGTTGTCCAGATTGCCGATATTTTACCTCTCAATAGAGTTTTGCTTGGGAAATGGGTATGGAAATTTGCAAATGATAAAAATAGTCAGTGGAAAAAGATGATTTGCTGCAAGAGCAACGTTAGCAACTTGTCTCTTTCAATAAAGAAGGCTATTTCTCCACACGATTCTTGGATTTGGAGAGCAATTCTTAACAATTATGTCAAAAATGATGAGGTTGGGGAATGTTTGAGAGCTAATTCAAAGATTCATATTGGTAATGGCAGATCGATCGTTTTTTGGTATGATGTATGGATCAACGACTCAACCTTAAAATCATAATTTCCAAGAATTTTTGCTTTATCGGTTAATAAGTGGGGGACAGTAGCTGAGTTTGGTGGTTTTGTGTAGAATGTTTGGGTGTGGAACATCCAGTTAAGAAGGTATTTACTTGACTGGGAACTGGATCAGTGGATTGCATTAATGTCCTTGATTGAAAATGTATCTTTGTCGGATTCAGTGGATGATTTTCTTGGGTGATCGGGGAAAGGTGATGGCCTGTTTTCGGTCAAGTCATGTAAGATGTCTTTATATAGCAGATCAGAAGGTTCGTTCGAGTGGAATAAGTGGGTTTGGGCTGGTTTGGCTCCTCCTAGAGTGGAAACGTTTCTATGGCAACTTTGTCATGGTAAAGTGGCAGTTAGAGAGGAGTTGAAGAAGAGAGGTATTCCTTTGGAAGACGGTCTTTGTCCACTGTGTCAATTGCATGAAGAATCTGTTGAGCATCTTTTCTTCTCTTGTGTGGTTGCAGGGGAGTTATGGACCAAATTCCTTAGGTTATGGAAAATTTCTACTGCTCTACCTTAAGACCCCTTTTCAATTCTGTGCTCTTGGTCGTTTCTAAGGAAGAATTCTTGTATTTGGAAGTTCATCCCGGGGGTTGTTTTATGGTCAATATGGAAGGTTAGGAATTTGGTGGTTTTCGAAAATTGGAAGGTCGGCACTTCATCTTTGTTCTTCTTCGCCAGATTTAGATTGGCTAAATGGTTTCTAGCTAAATACCCTTTGGTTCGTATAAACTCTGACATTTTAGCTGGGGATCCTACGCTTGCAGATAAGTTTCAGTATTATCATGTCCATGAGAAGGCTATTTGTTGGACTCCACCGCCTATAGATATGTTCAAACTAAACATTGATGGGGCGGTAAGAGGGGATAGGTTGCAAGGTGGTATAGGTGGTATTTTGAAAGATTCTACCCCTAATACCTTAGCCACTTTCTTAATAGCGGTAGGGCCTGGAACTCCTATTTTAGTAGAGTTGAAAGCTATTAAGGAAGGGATTGTGTTTTTCTTCTCATCGAACTGGGCTAACAAGGGGAGATTAATTATAGAAATGACTGTAAAACAACAGTGGATTGGATTTCTAAACAGAACTCTACACCAGCTTTTTTCAGCTCTATGGTGGAGGAAATTGGGGCATCTATTTCGGCTAAGGATATTGTTCTGAGATTGATTCCTAGGAGTTGCAATGTGGAAGATGACAAGTTAGCTAAGGAGGGGATTGGTTGATTGCTTCAAGCCTATTGTGGGAATGTTTTGTGTTGGTTTCCTAGCCGAGTTTAGGGTGTAAGTCTTTAGTAGTGGTGCTAGATCGGATACAGGCCAGACACAGTAGTGGTCGTTGTAGAATTGTTCAGGGCTGTTTCGGTTGTTTGGGTAGTTTTTCGTTTTTGGTTTTTTTGGGAAAGTCCCTTGGCTGTATTTTATGTAATTTATTATGGTTAATAAAATTTTAAGGCACTCTTTTCCCTCTTCCGCTGATTGTGGAGCTTCTCTACAAGCTCCTACAATCAAGAAGGGGTTTTTTAATGAGGCCTTCAATTCCTATAAAAAAAATTATCTATGTAACAATTTGGGCACAATTAATATCTATGTTCCAACTTGGGGGAAGCGTTACAGATTTGTAGACTAAATTTTAGGATTAATATATATTGTATTTAATGTAGGATATATTAACTAGGATATTACTTTACATAGTATAGGACCTCTGTACTTGTATAGATATCGGAAGCCTCTGCATTCAAAATGACGTTTAAGAATCGCGATAAAGCAACAGAGAAATGGGCTGAAACCTCAGCTTGCCAGACTAAGAATAGTCGTCAGTCCGAGATAGAGGAAAAGGAGAATGAAATCTTTTGAAAAAACTAGATATTAAGATGAAACGGGTGGATTTTATACTGTCGAAGGAGAGTGAAGTGGAGCATCAAAATCAGAGAGATGGGCAGCATACAAAGACTGTGCATAATTCAGAGGAGGCGAGGAAGAAGCTGAGTAGTACAGTGGCAGCGGAAGAATATGAGAGGATGGTGTTGGTGACAAACAAGAATAGGGATGATTCGTTGGTTGAAGCAAGGAGTGTGGAAGGGGCCATTGCGCAGATTTCTGAGGCGGAAATCCTTCCACAAGATTCTCATGTTTTTAACTACTGGAGGAAGAAAGATTATCCAAGAATCAACAATGGGTTTAGAACTGGCTACTTTACGTTATACATTGATAATTTACCAGAGAATATCCATTGGAAGCGGTTTGGATCGTTATTTTGCCCATACGGTCAGGTTATTGACGCCTTCATTCCAACTAAAAGAAATTCAAAGGGGGCACTTTTCGGTTTCATTCGCTTTGCTACAATTGGAGAAGCCTGGAGAGCGATCTCAAAGATGAATGGCGCTCGCATTGATGGTAGTAAAATTGGAGTCTCTTTTTCTAAATACAACACAAGACATTCTTTTTGGTGTTACAAGAAATAATCTCTATACAGTAAATGGTGTTGTTGACGAAGCTAAACTTCAAGTTTTGGATAACTGCCTAATGGGGTGGTGCAAGAACTATACCAAAATCGGTGATCTTGCTAGCCAAATGCAAGACAAAGGACTCAACGGTTTCTCGTTAATGAGAGCTGCTGGGAATGTAGTTCTCATGATATTCGAGGATTCTGATACGTTGAGAAGGGTTAAGAATGAACAATCAGAGACTCTTGCAGGGTGGTTTTCTAGAGTTGAAGTTTGGTCGGAGAATCTAGTGGTAGAATGCCGTCGAGTATGGGTAGTTTGCGAAGGGATTCCTTTTCACGCGTGGAATTAGGGTACTTTCAAGAACATTGCGGCTAGGTGGGGCAAATTAGTATCAATTGATGAAAGCTCTCAGTTTCCTACTTCTTTTGATCGTGCAAAACTTCAAATCCTCACAGAGACTAAAGTGAGGATTGATGAGTCATTAAGTTTGAAGGTCGATTCTAATTCTTTTGAAATCATGGTGCATGAAGTTGAGCCTTCTTTCAAACCAAACTCTTGGATCCCTGAGGAAGTCAATGATTCTCCAGATCTGAATTGTTTTCTCGGGGCAACGTTGGAGAATTCTCTGTCAGGATCGTCAGTGTCATCCCCATGTTTAAATTGCCCCGTCAAAGATGTTGCAATTGAAGGTCCCCACTTAGAAAAGGTTTCACTCATAAAGAGTGTCAAAAGTGATGAGAAATCGAGTAACAAATTGGGGTTGCACACAATGGAGGCTGTGGGTCATTCAAAATTAAATATCGTGGAGCATCTAGCTAATAAATCAGTTGATCATTCTGATGGTGTTACCCAGGGCCTCGGAAGATGCTCTTATGATGGGTCTCATTACTTCTCATGGTTCATCTACTGACACACTTCAATTAAAGGCAGATATCCCAGTGGTGCCCCCTATCCCTGCGAAATTAAGAACTAATCGTGTGGCGAAGAAATGCAAGACAAAGAAAAGAGTTCTGAATTAAGTGGCAAGGAAACATTGATTGAAGGGAAGGAAGTGTGGTTTTGGTTCATTAAAGATAATTTATCGAGCTGATTTTTTTGGTGATTTTGATACATGGTATTTTTGTGGAGTTCCCTTCAGAGGCGGATGTTTTTGGTTTAATGATTTTAGGTTTTGTTTTTATGTATGTTATGTCATTAAATGTTGGGTTGTTTTCCTATTGATGGAGGTTTATCTTAGGTATAGGGTGATTGCCTCTTGATTTTTGTGGTCGAGAAGGTGAGAGCTTTAGGTGATTATGTTTTTTGTATGTTATGTCATTAAATGTTGGGTTGTTTTCCTATTGATGGAGGTTTATCTTAGGTATAGGGTGATTGCCTCTTGATTTTTGTGGTCGAGAAGGTGAGAGCTTTAGGTGATTATGTTTTTTGTAATGGTGTTTATCCTCGTTTGAGGGTATTTCGTGTTTTCATATGTAATGAGGCGTTTTATTCAATGAAATATGAGGTACTCTTTTCTTCCTTCCTATGTTCGTTAACATACTTCTTAGTATGTGGACGAATACGAAGGGAGTTTTTAATGAGACCTCCAACTTCTATAAAAAAAAAATGTTGATGAATAAAAATAAAAGAAAGTATTCTATTTCAGAATTCTACAAGTTAGAAGCAGATGAAAAGAAAAGCTGCAAAAATTGGAATAACAATTTTCTTTTATTATTTTGCAGGAGAGCACAGACTACAATTGAGTTCATCTTTGCTGCTACAGAAGAATCTATTTTTGTACATGCTATAATATCCTCAAAGTTCGTGAAGCCTGGCATCTTATGTTTCTAGCAGTTTGCATTTGTGTAGTTTTATAATTTTCCCTCCAATATGCTCTGATACCTATTTTAATTATATTTTCAGGCATATCCGGACACTTTCAACTGGTGATATTGAGAAAGTGTTGGAGCATTCTTCTAATAATACCAGTTACCTGCTTCCTGGTTCGTTTATTACCCTTCTCTATTGTAGTTTTCGAAAATGACTTTGAAAAGGTTTGCTAGTGCTTTTGTGTGTGTAAGAGTGAGAGAGAGGTCATCTTGTATGATTTGTTAGTTAAATTTCCTGCTTTTTTTAATACTAGGTTATTCATTATTTCAACCTGATTTTAAAAGGTCAGTTATGCAAATTTTGCTGCATTGAGAAGGTTTGTGATTGTGTTCATTCTGATGTTTGGTTATAGTGATAATCTCCCCACATGGAATGTGTGGAAGGCTGACAGGATGTTGTCCGAACGATCTTATCAAGCAAGTCTATTTCAGGTGGACATTATTTATAATATGTTCATTTGTACTTCTGCACCCTCCTTGGGTTATTTGCAACTAATCCCTCTATAATGATTGTGCTTGGATTAATATTTTCCTTCTGCTGTTAAATTTCTTCTTTTTCAGCAACTCTGGAAAAAATAGTCTACCATATCATACTTCTCAAAGTTCTGCTTGCCAGCTGAGGGGCCAAAACTGCTATGTCAAAGTTAGTTTTGGATGCTCGAAATATAGAAGTGATAAGTCACTGAACCCAAGTCCTGATCATATCAGGAATTTACCCAAGCACCAGTCTACTGACGCTTATACAATGGGAAGAGGAGACCAGAAGGGATCAGCAGATCCCCTGTCAGTACATGATAAAACATTTATCTATCCACCTGAGGCTGTGCTTGTCCCTGTTTTGCAAATATCCTTTGCTAGATCCTCTTTGAGAAGGTATGTTCGAATTCTGTGGTAATCCATTTGCTGCCAGTGTTGATTTGTGTGCAATGATCTAGCTTGAGAACTGGCAAGGCCAACTTTCTCAAGCAGGTGGTATCTAGCTTTTTGTGATATTTAAAGCAGAATCTGTTTAAGACATTTCATACTGTCTTTTTTTTGGTTAAGCATCTTTGTAAAGATGAACTGATGAAACCATACTACTTTTTACTCTTTGTAAACTTATTTGTGTGACACACTTGCAAAAGCTTATATGTGAACTTGCAGATTCTGGTTACAAAATTGGTTAGGACCTTCATTGGCTGGTTCATCCTTTTTTAGGCATTGGTTAGTACTCTCTCTCTCTCTTTTTATCTCTCTTCCCTTCCTCCCCCTTTTTATCTTATTTGTTTGTTAACTTTCATGCTTTGCCTTCCTGCAGTACTCATTTAAGTATTTAAGCTTAAGAACTGTGAACTAATAAATTCACATCAAAAGAAAAAGCTTTACCAAAAAAATGCATGGCATGACTGTTCTAGATGAAGAAAATAAATGATTCATAAAAGCTCCTTTGCATCTGCTCTAGCCAAATTTAATAACAATTTTGAGAATGATTAATGTAAGCCACAAACAGGATAGCATGATTGAACAAATATAGGAAATGACCAACAGATTCCTATTCTGCGTGCAATACCACAATCAGGGTGCCTGCACCTGCATATTCACATAAACATTGGACGGGCAGGACTGTAAATTTCACCTATTTAAGTGGAGGAAAATGACATATGCTATCCTTACATTAATGACTTACCCGTTCATTACTTCATACCACAATTGAAAAACATTTTTTGCACATAGTTGTTTTATGGATGCGTATCATTTTGGTTGTGGTGAAGAAATATTCTCTGGTTCTTTTCCATTTTCCTTGCAATATAATAGATGAACGCAATAAATGCTGCATTCTTTTCCTGTGGTCTCTAAAGGGACTTGCAGGCACCCCTGTATTTTTTTTTTGATAAAGAAGTGAGACCTCGTTAAAAACCCCCCTTCATATCCATTGCTGTACAAAAATACAGCAGCGGACATTGGAAGGAGGAAAAGAGTGCCTCAATTGTTATTCCAGAATTACACTTCATACGACAGCCGGCTATTACAAACACCACCCAGCACTCAACATCGCACCTCTCTATATCAAATGCATTCATCACAAAACATCCAGACTCGACCATTTTAGTGATATGGTGAATCATTATCCACATTGACTAAAAATATATGAACCATGATTGACCTTGGTTGCAAGTAATTTGTAGCTTTTTTTATCATTTAGTTTAGTTCATTGAATTGTTATGCCCCTCTTATCCTGTTATTAATTTTTTCAGTGATGGAAATATAGATTTCCTGGAAAAATCCTGGGTTGATTTCAGTGGAATAGTCTCACAGCATTGCTATAACAGCAGCAGCAATAGTAATAATAGCAGCATAAGTAGTAGTTCCAGTGAAAGTGTGACCACAGGAGCTCGTGACCTTGAGGCAGATGCAGATTCATCATGTAGACAGTCAGGCTTATCTTCTAATGATCAGATGGAGACTGATCACGCCAAACTGGTCTCTTTCATCTATGTTTTTTAGTTACTTTTTTCTTAATTTTTACGTCCTGTTGATGAATCCATACATGTGTCAATTCTGGATAGGAGAATTTCATGCATGCAGTCATAAAATATCCACCTGAAGGTGAACTAACAAATATGTTCTTCTGTAAACTTGGTAAAAGAGAGTAATGCAAAAACCTGTATAGACTTTGCTTGTGTATTCATCTTTTATTTGTCAAATCGTAAATGCACCTTATTGGGAAAAGTCAACTTTCCGTGGTAAGTTACCCATTTGGATGGAGAGTACTGCAATGTTCTTCTGAGTTGGCCAAAAATTGGGGTTTAGATTTTCTCCTGAATTGTAATATCTTGGTATCTTTTTCACTTATTGTATAGGGGACTGAAATCAGCGCCTTTTGTTGCATATATTCAGCATTTAGCGAGGAAATAACAGTGACTTGTGCATGGCTTTTGAATGTGAAGCCATTTTGACTATTTGAATTTAAAAGTCAATAACATGTTTGTTACTTTTATTCTTTTTAAATTCATAAAATTATGTTCGTTCACTGAAGTTAATTGTTATGTAGGGTTCCAAGCGTCCTCGAATTGGGATGACAGAGTCTTATGGTCAAGCAGGTACAGTTACGAATGCTCCAACTGGGGACACATATAAGTCTAATATTGGTTCCATGGAAGTTAACAGGTCAGTGATTGCAGGTGTTGGAAATGATCAAATTGGTTCTAACTGGGATTGGGACGACGACGACAGAGGAATTGTCATGGATATCCAATCTCTTCTCTCTGAATTTGGAGACTTTGGGGACTTCTTCGAAAATGATGTACTTCCATTTGGGGAGGTATTGTCTTAGCATTTCATATATACTGTTATAAATGCTGCATTTTATTCGGTCTTTGTACCATTTTGGCTTAAACATTATTATAAAAATAACGATATTAAAATAATATATATATACACACATTAAAAAAATATACAACATGGTTATCACTAGATTTGTAAATATATATCAATATTAATAATATAAAATATGAAAAGTGTATATTAGAGTTTAATCATATGATATTTAGTAGGTTAAATTTTTTATAGTGGGACCATGTGAACTAAATGAAAGAAGATTTTGATGAATTTTGAAAAACCATCTCTTCAGGTTGAATTTAAATAAAGAATTTGGTTGAACAACCCAAATTCTTTATTCAAGTTCAACCTGAAGAGATGGTTTTTCAAAATTCATCAAAATCTTCTTTCATTTAGTTCACATGGTCCCACTAAAAAATTTAACCTACTAAATATCATTTTATTAAACTCTAATATACATATTTGAGGCACTCTTTTCCTTCTTCCAATGTCCGTCAAGCTACAGATGTAGTTTAAAGGTTATGAAGGGGTTTTTTAACAAGGCCTTCCATATTTTTATCAAAAAAATATTGATGTATATTTACTAATCTAGTGATAACTATATTGTATATTTTTTAATGTATATATTATAATTATTATTTTTGATAAGAATTGAAGGCCTCGTTAAAATATTGATATATATTTACTAATCTAGTGATAACTATAATGTATATATTATTTTAATATCTTTATTTTTGTAATAATTTTTATCTCATGAAATTCCTATAAGTTTAATTTTTTTATCCAAATAAAATAAATACAAATACTAGCATTTAAAATGCATTTTAAAATATCTTAATCTTACATTTCTGCAAAATTTTAAAATTCCTCATCCAAACTTATTTTTGGGGTCTGTTTGGATTGTGTATTACAATCCAGTTGCATTTGAGCGTCTCAATTTCCCTCTCGGAAAGCCCACCTGGAAAGGTGGCTAATCAAAATTCCTCCAAATCTCTCACTCCAATCCCCATGTCTCCTATAAAATGCAAAACTCAATATTTATATTTAATTACTATATATATTTTCATATTATCAATAAAGCTATACATTTTTACTAATCTGAAGATACCCATATTGAATCTTTTTTTTTAATATATTTTCTACCTGTAATATCATTCTTCTTTTATGTTAATCTTTTTCTTGTAGTCTTATCAAATTCCAATAGTCATACTAAAAAATCTTTACCGAAACAATACAATTGTAAAGACTTTTCCCGGATGTTGTTCAGATGCTATTACCTAAGTCAATTTCAGATCATAATGATGTGGCATTGGATTCCAATAAGATTAATTGGGGTCCGAAACCCTTCAAACTGTTCAATTACATTATGGAGGAGGAGGGTTTTAAGGAAGCTGTGGAAAAGAAAATTTCAGAAGCTAAGAGTAGGAAGAGGCTGAACATTGAGGAGTTACTTAGAGTTTCTAAGACAGAAATCATGAATTGGTCTAATGGAAGCAGATTGCAATTACAAAGTTTGATTGAAAGCAAAGAGAGACTAATTTCGAATCAAGAAGCTCAATTACAACAAAGGATTCCTTCCGTTTCTATGGTGGATGTTGCAAAAGAAAAAAGTTAATTATGGTCATTGTATAAAAAAGAAGAATTAGTTTGGTTTCAAAAATCAAGGGCGCAGTGGATTATGGATGGAGATAGAAATTCAAGGTATTTTCATCAATGTGCTACAAATAGAGGGAGGGTGAATGCTCTTAATTCTTTGGATGTGAGTGGGAATTTGATTGAGGATCCGATAAGGATAAAAGCTGCTATTTTTGATTTTTTCAAGAATGCTTACAATGCCATTCCGACGGTTGGAGTTGTGAAGATGGATTTGAATTTTTCTAAACTTTCAGAGAGTCAAGTTGCTCAATTAGATATGAATTTTTCGGAGGAGGAAGTTTGGGAGGTAATACATTCGTCGGATAGTAATAAAGCTCCGGGTCCTGACGGATTGAATATGGGATTTTTCAAGAAATTTTGGCCGGTTTTGAAAGGAGACATTCTTAAGTTTTTTGAAGATTTCTACAAAGGGAAGAAGTTTGGGAAAGGTGTCAATCATTCCTTTATCACTCTAATTCCGAAGAAGCAGATTCCAGTATGCATTGAGGATTACAGACCAATCAGTTTGGTAGGGGGACTTTACAAAATCTTGTCTAAAGTTTTGTCAAGAAGGTTAAGGCTGTGCATAGGAGGGTTAATTGGTCAATCTCAATTTGCTTTCATCCCGGGAAGGCAGATTTGTGACTGCTCCTTAATTGCTAATGAAGCAATCGATTTTTGGAGGAGGAAAGGAAGAGAAGGTCTCGTCTTCAAAGTGGATTTCAAGAGGGCTTACTACACTGTTGATTGGAATTTTTTAATCAAAGTTATGGAGTGTATGGGGTTTAGCAGAAGATGGAGGTCGTGGATCCATAATTGCTTAAGTTCAACTTCTATTTCAATTCTTGTCAATGGCTCCCCAACTGAAAGTTTTAAAATATCTAGGGGCTGAGACAAGGGTGTTCTCTATCCACGCTTCTGTTTAATATAGTGGGTGAATTTCTGAATTTACTATTGTCTAAAGCAGTAGCATTGGGGCTGTTTGAGGGCTTTAGTTTAGGTTCTGATAATTCTTCGTCGATGCTGTCCCATTTACAATTTGCGGATGACTTGATTATTTTTTGTAAAGCTTCTAAGGGTCAATTGGCAAATTTGAAGAGGGTTTTGGTTGTTTTTGAGATGTGTACAGGGCTGCAGCAGAATTTGTTGAAAAGCAGAATTTTTGGTCTCAATTTACAAGATAACATTGTTGGGGAATGGGCAGATTCTATTGGTTGTTTAAGAGGTTCTTTTCCGGCAGAATACTTGGGGTTACCTTTGGGTGCTAAGAGGAATTCTATTCAACTATGGGATCCGATTGTTAATAAGTTCTACCAGAAATTGACAGGCTGGAAACTGTCTTCTTTATCAATAGCAGGAAAGACAGTCTTGATAAAATCAGTCTTGAATGCTCTCCCTAATTACTATATGTCACTTTTCAAAATGCCAGTGGTTGTGAGGAAGAAATTGGAATCTATTATGGCCAATTTCTTGTGGGGTTCATCGGCTGTGAAGAAAAGGCTCCATTGGGTTAACTGGAATACTGTCTGTAAAAATAAAGAGTTGGGGGGATTGGGAATTTCGGATCTAAAGTTACGGAATAGAGCTTTATTGGGCAAGTGGGTTTGGAAATTTGGTACAGAGAAGGACTCTTGGTGGAAGACTTTGATTTGTTCTAAGTATAATGCGGGATCGAGCTCTATTGTGTTAGATGATAAACTGCCCTCTAATGTGTCTTGGATTTGGAAAGGTGTTTTAAATAACTATTGGTCTAATGACTCTTTTGGTTTATGCCTTCGAAATAATCTCGTGCTTCAGGTGGGTAAAGGAGAGTCTATCAGATTTTGGCATGATTCTTGGATTTCTAATGTTTCTTTGAAGACTTTGTTTCCTAGGATCTTTGCTCTGTCTGTTAATAAGGAAGGTGTTGTGGCTGATTTTGGGTGTATATTGAATGGGGAGTGGGTATGGGATTTTCAACTTAGGAGGAATTTAATGGATAGTGAGTTTGAACATTGGATGGAACTGATGGTTTTGCTGGATAATTTTCGCCCTCTACTGCAGGGTGAAGACCGTGTTGCGTGGAAAGGTAGTGGGGATGGTGAGTTCTCGGTTAATTCGTGCTCAAGACTATTTTCAAGTTTAGCAGAATCTGACAATTCTTGGTTTGAGATTGTGTGGAAGGGTTTAGTTCCACCAAAGGTAGAGATTTTCCTATGGCAAGTTATTCATCAGAAGTTGGCTGTCAAAGCTGCTTTATTGAGAAGAGGAGTTAAAGATATAGAAAACCCGCTTTGTGTGTTCTGTGGTGAGGGATCGGAATCAGTCAGTCACTTATTTTTTTCCAGCGTCCAGGTTTGACAGATTTGGGCAAAACTACTCCGTCTGTGGAGAGTTTTTTCAGTTCTCCCTAATAATCCGAAAGGCTTCTTGCTTTCATGGTTGCAACTTAGACCTTACTCGGGTATTTGGAGATTTATTCCAGGAGCTATTTTGTGGTCTGTTTGGCTGTGCCGGAACCAGATTGTATTTGAGAAAGGCAAGATGGACAAAGAAAATCTGTTATTTTTGGTGAGGTATAGGGTGGCATCATGGTTTTTAGCAAAAAATAAGGATTTGTCTATTCATATGGATAGCCTTGTGGGTGATCTTACTTTGGCGGATATGAATAAATCCCCTTCTAACTTTCGACTGTCAAGATTAAAATGGTGTCCCCCTCCTTCCGGTTACTTTAAGATGAATGTTGATGGGGCTGTCAACTTTGACTGGAAAAAGAGTGGTATTGGTGGAGTTCTTAAAGATGCTGGTAATAACAAATTGGTTTCCTTCTCTACAGCCTTAGGACCTTGTTCTCCTATTCTTGCAGAGATTTATGCAATCAAAACCGGGGTAGATGTGTTTTTTGATTCAGTTTGGAGGGACAAAGGAAATCTTATTTTAGAGAGTGACTCGCTTCTTGCAGTTAAGTGGATCAACAGCCCGGATCTTTGCCCGGTTCACCTTGTTGATTTTATTTCAAAAATTCAGAAGTCAGTGGTGCGTTATAATGTTATTATTAAGCATATCAGCAGAGGTATGAATGTGGAAGCTGATTGTCTAGCTAAGTCAGGAATTGGTTAGTGACTGTGGAGGATATTGTTAGTAGCTGTGCCTTGGTTTCTTTGGTTGTTTCTTTGATTTGGCAATTATTTGTAATGTTTGGTTCTTATGTAATTGTTGGTTATTAATATACTAAGACACTATTTTCCTCCTTCCGCTACTTGTCTCCTTAATAGAGACAACTATGAGGGAGGTTTTTAATGAGGCCTTCTATTCCTATAAAAAAAAAATACAATTGTAAAGACAGAAAAAACTTGTTCCGAATAAATCGTGTTTATTTCTGCTGAATATGGCTGACTTAAATAGAGTTTACAATGTAACAACTTTACATAAAAAGATGCATAAAATTAGCAACATAATAAAAATGATTCTATCTAATTAAAAATGATCCTATCTAATAACTAATAGAATAAAAGACTGATTCTATCTAATTAAAAATGATCATATCTAATAACTAATAGAATAAAAACTGATTCTATCTAATTAAAACTGATCCTATCTAATATTTAATTTAGATATTCTCGACACCCCCCCTCAAGCTGGAGAATAGATATCGATCATTCCCAGCTTGGACAGAAATCCTTCGAACATCGTAGTAAACAGTCCCTTGGTGAGAACATCGGCGAGCTGCTCTGATGATGGAACAAACGGTATGCAGATATCGCCATTTTCCAGCCTCTCCTTGATGAAATGTCGATCTATTTCGACATGTTTGGTCTTGTCATGCTGTACAGGATTCTGAGCAATACTGATTGCCGATTTGTTGTCGCAATACAACTTCATCGGTTTATCTCCTTCAACCTTCAGCTCCTCCAAGATCCTCCAAAGCCATAACAACTCACATACTCCTTGCGCCATGGCTCTGAACTCGGCCTCCACACTGCTTCTAGAGACAACTGGTTGCTTCTTGCTCCTCCAAGTAACTAAGTTGCCCCAGACAAAGGAGCAATAACCGGTAGTATATCTTCTGTCTGTAGAACTTCCGCCCCAATCAGCATCAGTGAAGATCTCCACTCTTCGACTTCCATTCTTCGAAAACATGATTCCTTTACCAGGACTCCCTTTCAAGTAATGAAGAATCCGGTAAACAGCCTTGGAGTGTTTTTCTGAGGGACAATGCATAAAATGACTAACCAAGCTCACAACAAATGCAATATATGGTCTCGTATGAGCCAAATAAATCAGTTTCCCCACCAGCTTCTGATACCGATTCTTGTCCACAGGCTCAGCACCATCTTCTTTTTCGAGTTTTTGATTCGGATCAATAGGAGTCGACACTGGTTTACATCCGAGTAATCCGGTCTCTTTCAAGATATCGAGGACATATTTCCTTTGCGAGATAATTATACCTTTGGAGGATCTAGCCACCTCCATTCCAAGGAAATATTTGAGTTGTCCTAGATCCTTGACTTCAAACTGGTTGGATAAGAAGTTCTTCAACGACTCCAACTCTACTGTGTCATCTCCTGTCATAACAATGTCATCTACATACACAATTAAAATAGCAATTTTACCATTATTGTGTTTGTAGAACATAGTATAATCAGACTGGGCCTGAGTGTAACCATGTTGTTTCACAGCTCTCGTGAATCTCTTGAACCAGGCTCTCGGAGATTGTTTCAATCCATAAATGGATTTCTTTAGCTTGCAGACCCTGCCATCCTTCTTCAATTCATCAAAGCCTGGAGGAACTTCCATAAACACCTCTTCTTCTAGCTCACCGTTTAGGAACGCATTCTTCACATCAAACTGTCTGAGAGTCCAATCCAGATTGGCGGCTAGTGAGAGTAGGACACGTACGGTGTTTAGTTTGGCCACAGGTGCGAAGGTCTCCTCGTAGTCAAGGCCGTATGTCTGAGTGAAGCCTCGTGCTACGAGTCTTGCCTTGTATCTCTCGACCGAGCCATCTGCATGGTATTTGATGGTGAACACCCACTTGCTGCCTACAGATCGTTTCCCCTCAGGTAAAGGAGTTAGATCCCACGTGTCATTCTTCTTCAGGGCCTTTAACTCCTCAAAAACTGCCTCTCTCTATCTCGGAACTTCTAGAGCTTCATGTATCGACTTAGGTAGTGCATCATCCATAATCCTGGTGGAAAAAGCTTTGAAATCTGAAGAGAGTTTATTATAAGATAAGAAATTGGATATTGGATGTTTTGTGGGACATGATCTAACACCTTTGCGCAAGGCTATGGGTTCAAAGAATTCTGTAGAAGGCTCTAAATTTGGAGAAGAAATAGGAGAAAGAGAAGTCGTACCTTGGACCATAGTCGAGTCCGATGGTTGGCATACCTTGGGGGCCGGTGGAACATTACTTGGTCGAGTCATCTGTCTAGAATAAACACGAAGTTCAGTAGGTGGTTCCAAGTTGGTTTCTACCTGAGTCTCACAAGGTTGTGAATTTATAGGTTGTGAAATCCTAGGATTAGTTACGGAAATATGAATTGGTTCTACTGAGCTATTTACAACCGATTTTGGCAAGGATGTTTGTTTCCAAAAACTCATTTCAGAGTCATTCTCCCCCGGAAGAGAGTTTTTGTCAAAAAAAGGTTGTTTTTCAAAAAACGTGACATCCATACTCACATAATACTTCCCAGATTTAGGATCAAAGCATTTATACCCTTTTTGTGTTGGTGAAAAACCTAGAAATATGCATTTATGTGCTCGGGGATCGAGTTTTCCTCTATTTTGGCCGTGTATATGAACAAAAGCAATGCAACCAAAAATTTTAGGTGTTAAATCAGTGAAAGATCTATTTTTAGGAAACATATTCTTTAGAGCTTGCAAAGGAGTAATATAATTAAGAACTCTTGTAGGCATTCGATTTATCAAATAAGACGCTGTTAAGAGTGCTTCATTCCAAAAACGATTAGGAACATTCATAGCAAACAGTAAAGCCCTAGTCACCTCTAATAAATGCCTATTTTTTCTTTCAGCAACTCCATTTTGTTGGGGAGTATCAACGCAAGAACTGTGATGAATAATTCCTTTTTGTTTCAAAAAATCACCTAAGATTGCATTAAAATATTCTCGACCATTATCGGTTCTAAGAACTTGAATATTTGCTTGAAACTGAGTATTGATCAGTGAGTGAAAATTTTTGAAAACACTTGCTGCCTCGGATTTTTCTTTTAGTAAATAAATCCACGTGACTCTAGTGTGATCATCAATGAATGTGATGAACCATCTAGATCCTGAGGCTGTTTTTACTCGTGAAGGGCCCCAAATATCATTATGCACAAGAGAAAAAGGTTTTGATGGCATATACTTTAAAGATGGATAAACAAATCTATGATGTTTTGCCAATTCACAAGCTTCACACTGAAAAGAAAAACCGTCCTTTTTTTTTGAAAAGATTTGGAAACAAATATTTCAACTAATTAAAACTAGGATGGCCTAACCTATAATGCCACAACATTATTTCATTCTCACAAGACAAGGTAGTAAAGCATCTCGGTTTCTGAACTTGTTTATCTGAAGGATTGTCCGTGACCAAGTGATAGAGTCAATCAACCTCCTTAGCATTGCCAATCATCTTCCTCGAACAAGGGTCCTGAAATTCAAATCCAGCAAATGTTATTGTAGCAATGCATTTGCAATCATGAATAATACGATTAACAGAGATGAGATTGCAAGAGAGCTTTGGGACATGTAGGACATTTAGTAATGTGAGAGATGGAGAAATAATGATAGAGCCTTTTCCAGCTATAGAGGTTAGGGAGCCATCAACAATTTTTACCTTCAGATTACCAGATAAAGGAAAATAAGATGAGAATATGGAGGAATTACCGGTCATGTGATCTGTTGCCCCTGAATCTATGATCCAAGGGTTTGATTTAGAACCGGCTATGAAAGCTGTAGGATATGTACCTTTCTGGGCTAATGATGAAGAGGCAATATAAGATGATGGGTTAGGAGTGTTGGATATGGAATGAGAACTCATTAGTTGATACAATTGCTCTAGTTGTTCTTTGCTGAAGGCAGACAGTTCTGAGGCAGGTTTCGGCTCTTCAGAAGCATCTTCAGATGAGGCATGGAATCCCTTTGCATTACGAGAATTTCGATTGGCTGAAAAATTCTCGGCTGGCTTCCCGTGTAGCTTTCAACACTTGGCTTTAGTGTGTCCCGGCTTGTTGCAGTGCTCGCAGATTGGCCAATCTCTGTCGTTCCGACGATCGTTGCGACGTGGTGGCTGACCCGAGAACAAGGCAGAAGACTCGGTGGGATTTGGTGAGTGGCCTCCAAGCATGACTGTCCGCCGGCTCTCCTCTCGTCTGACTTCGGAGAAGACTTCTCTTGTGTTTGGTAGTGGTTCACGACCAAGAATGCGCCCTCTGACTTCATCCAATTCCTTGTTAAGGCCAACAAGGAATTCGAAGACGCGTTCTTTTTCCACCATCTTCTGGAATAGAGCCCTGTCCTTAGCACAACTCCATTCGTAGTCGCTGAACATGTCAACCTCTTGCCACAAGGTCTTGAGTTCAATGTAGTATTGAGTGACAGTTTTTTCTCCTTGTTTTAGCCTCCATAACCGAGTTTTTAGTTCAAACCATTGTCCTGCGTTCCCGAGATCAGAATAGGTCTCGTTCACAGCATTCCAAATGTCATGAGCAGTAGGTAGGAAGAGATAAGTTCTCCCTACACTCGGATCCATGGAATTTATGAGCCAAGACATAATCATCGAGTTTTCTGCCTCCCATCTTTCAGATTCTTCATCTTCTTCGGCAGGTTTCGTAGTGGTACCTGAGAGATAGCCGAATTTTCCACGGCCACGAATAAACAGTTTCACAGATTGTGACCACTGTAAGAAATTATTTCCATTCAACTTGTGAGAAGTGATGGATATGTTTTGGAAGGATTCAGTGTTTAGGGTGATTGAAGGCGAGCGAGTAGAACTCATAGAGTCGATACCAGAGGTATCATCGTAGGGTTTGGCCATTTTTGGCTCTGACACCATAAAGACGGAAAAAACTTGTTCCGAATAAATCGTGTTTATTTCTACTGAATATGGCTGACTTAAATAGAGTTTACAATGTAACAACTTTACATAAAAAGATGCATAAAATTAGCAACAGAATAAAAATGATTCTATCTAATTAAAAATGACCCTATCTAATAACTAATAGAATAAAAGACTGATTCTATCTAATTAAAAATGATCCTATCTAATAACTAATAGAATAAAAACTGATTCTATCTAATTAAAACTGATCCTATCTAATATTTAATTTATATATTCTCGACAAATTGTAACTTTTGTTTTTTGAGCTGATTCATAAAAAATGTCTTCATTTCAAAATCTCCCATCGAAATGCACACTTTGTTCAGAGAAGGGAAGTTTTTAAATGGTGTATGTGGAATTCATATACATTTGTTGAGCGGTTTGGTTCAAGCCTTCAAACTGTGCATATGAACTGGATAGAATGGAATGTTCTTTTTCAGTGAACTTTATGAATGTATTTCTTTTCTTATCACCTCTTTCTTTGCTATGTATATGAAGTTACAGCTGGTATTGGCCTGCATTTAGTATTTAGTCTTGTCATTTGTACATTCTTTGCCTCGACATGATTAAGCTTTAATTGATCTCATTATGGTCTTTCATTTCTGAAGCCCCCAGGAAATACAGAGTCATCGGCTATTATGTTTGGTACTTCAGATTGTGGAGACATAGGAAACAGTCCGGTTGGGGCAATGGATACTTCAGATCAGATGCTTTTGCCTGCAGGTCTTCCTTCCTTTGATAACTTTAATCCACCTCTTCCAGTTTCCACAGAAGAATTTTTAAGCAAAAGTCAAGAGTTCACAAACAGTGCTGTGACATCTGGTCCATCAAACCAAACTCCAGCTTCTTCCACTGGAGAGTTTGATCATTTAATGAAAGCTGAAGCACTGATGACGTTTGCAGTTGAATATGGTGCAGTAGAAACTCCTGCAAGTGATTCCTCATCAATTTTCAGAAACCCTTATCTCCCAAAGTCTCGTAAAACGGAGAGTTCTAATTCAAGCCAAAATAATTACAAATACGCTGCAACATCACCCTCTTTTCCTTGCTTTGGTGGATTGGATGAGAAGACTGGCATGCCTATGAATCTGAAGGCTCACCCTGGGGGGCTCGATTCCAATGCCATGCTCCAACTGAAGAAATATTATACTCATGTGGAAACAAGGGAAGAGAGATTTGGTAGGAGGTTGCTCACGCATAATGATAGCAATGCTACAAATGAGATGCCAGGAACATCTCAGTTTGGTAATTTTTATTCAATCAATCCAGATAATTCTGCTGGCAGGAAAATGTCACAAGGCATTTTTGGTGGGGAGCGTATCCTTCTATCTATGAGGACCGTGCTCGGAACTGAAGTGGAATGTGCTATGTTCCAAGTTTCGATGTTAAGGATGCGACACATACTATTGTCTCCCACTAGTCCTGCAACTATTAATTTGAGTAGGCCTACTACCAGTTCTGTTTTAAACCAGCTTCCTGATGAACCTAGTACCATGACAGACAATCTATCTAGCCGGTATGAGGTGAACAAGAAAGAATGTATACCTTTCAAAAGTGCTGGTGATATTGATGGAGTAATGCTAGATGGGCATCTTAATGCTCCTGTAGGTGTATGGCGCACTGATGGAGCTCCGAAAGTTTCAAAGCTTGCTACTCCAAGTATTGAAGCTAGTCCATCATTAACCCATAATTTGTTTAATGAGGAAAGTATGCTATCTTACGGGCAAAGTCAACCGCTTCATGAATTTCTTGATGGCATTCCATTATTGGTCCAGCAAGCTACTTCCTTTGTTGATTTGCCGTTGGATGCTGATGGTGGCGAGTGTCCTTACAGTTGGCTTGCATTACAAGAGCATTGGAGGCGAGGATTTTGTTGTGGGCCTTCTATGGTTCATGCAGGTTGTGGAGGAACTTTGGCTTCTTGTCATTCCCTGGACATTGCTGGTGTGGAGTTAATAGATCCACTTTCTGCTAATGTAAGCTTCTCTTTATATTCCAGATTTCTAATTACACTAATTTCTATGGATCCTATAACACTTAGGAGTGAATCCCCTGAGATCTTGCTGATAGTTATCAAGTCAAATAATTTTGAAGTCTGTTACATTCCATTGTCGAACCCTGTGTGTGTGGATTTAGGGGACCAGAGAACTTTGACATTTTATCATATAATGAGTCTCATGCGAAGAATATTTTCTTTCAGATTCATGCTTCTTCGGTGATCAGTTTACTGCATTCTGACATCAAGTCAGCCTTAAAATCAGCATTTGGCAGTTTGGATGGTCCTTTGTCTGTCACTGACTGGTGCAAAGGTCGCAGTCAATCAGGTGATGTTGGAGCTTCTGCTGATGCATCATCCACAGAGTCCAATATAAGTGAATGCCGAGACTCTTCAAGTACCGTAACTCTCTCTGTGGGAGAAGCAATGAGTCCATCGCAAACTTCTGTTGGTGGATCATCTTTCCATAAAGGTATGTTTACATGCTACTACAATATTTGTGGGAGTCTTGAAGAAACTTGACATGGCAAATGGGTTTTCCTCATTGATGCAGTTATTGGTGCAATAGATGGAGGTAAAGTTGATGAGACCAGCCAAAGGAGATTGAATCAAGAAACTTCCGGTTCTGAGTTAGAGCAACAACAATGCAGTCGGCTAAGACCAACCCTTTTTGTTCTCCCATCACCTGCAATTCTTGTTGGGTATGTGTCCTCCATTTGTTATTTCACATACAACTGCAAGTTTTCTCAAGTCAATGGTAAATGGCCTAAAAAAATAGATATAAAATTTCGGCAATTCTGGGGATCCCTTGCATTGCTACTAGAAAGTGTGTAACTCAGTCATTAGACTCACTCTGAAAAGTTCATTATTTGATTTCCAATTTTTAATAGACGTATAAATATAACCTATTGGTATAAACTTGTATAAGATAAAATAAAAAGTAAAGAGAAGACAAAAAATACTGAGTACTTGTTAATAGACCATGAAAGGACAGAGAATATTGGTCGTTGACTCCTTGGTATCTTCACCTATCTCCCATTCATGAGTTGCAGGATAGTTAGTTTATAGAGAGGTGGTAACTTTGCTTCTGGAGGTGCATGAAATTTTATTTTCTAAACAGGAAAGGGAAAGTTAAGGATTTCACTGCCAAAAAAAAAACAGTGCTGTAATTTATGACAATAAAATATCAGTTAAGATTAGAGTAGATCAACTGAATTGTCAAGATATATAACTTACTGTTTTATAATGTCAATTACATGCATAGCATGACATGACTTGCAATTGATAGTTTGGACAGTTGTTGCATGTGATGATGAATGTTGGGTATACATGTGAGCCAAGCAGGCCATATTTAAAATGAAGTTGATACATTAGTCAGTCTTTGCAGTTTGCTCTCGTTTTATTATGACATTCGATCAGGTAAGTACAAATGATGATTTGTAGGTACCAGGATGATTGGCTTAAAACTTCAGGAAACTCTTTGCAGCTGTGGGAAAAGGCTCCGCTTGAACCATATGCTCTACCAAAACCTGTAAGATTCTTTGCATGCTTGCTGCAGTTGAAAAGAAGACTATTTATTGAGCTGATCTGATTTTAGAAACTGCTTTCTGTTCATAATCTGAACTTTTTGCTTGCAGATAAATTATTCTGTTATATGCCCCGATATTGATCCCCTTACTTCTGCTGCTGCTGATTTTTTTCAACAACTAGGAATTGGTGAGTATGAGATTTTGATGCATTATTTGTTTTCTTGAGTTTGAATTCTTTCAATTGAATATGAAGGTTATTGCTCAATAATTCTATTTAGGTAGAGTATTGTATTTTTGATGCATACCAAATGAGAAAGAAAAGGTCATATGTTTCTTTTAGTACAGTTCTGTCAATCCACGGAGAGTATGTAAGGAAGCATAATCTCATAGTAATTCACTTTAGCTGGAGTAATGTACTTTTGATGCATTCCTGTGAGAAAGAAAAGGTTATATGTTTCTTTCAGTACTTTTCGTAAGCAGAATATCGTAATTCTTGATTGGAAGAAATGAAAAGTTTTGGAGCTGTGTTTACTTTTCCCAGATGTTTGATCCTTTTCTCCTTAGATGAGCTGAATCTCCCTGTCCTTTGATCTAAATAGATTTATCTTTTAACAAGGATGTCTTCATTGTTTGCTCATCTTTGTCTTTAAATATTATTGACTTTTCACAACTTGCAAAGGCTGGGTTCGCTCAAAACTCTGGTTTATGGCAATGGTAAATGGGGCAGACACCCTATGAGTTCCCTGTAACTTTCATCCAATTAATGCTAGTGAAAATATAGACGTTAATTATCAATACAGCTTGTTTTCTGTTCTAGTTATCATTTTATATTTGTGAAGTGAAAGCATGGTTATTTGATAGTTTTATCTTATTGTTTATTTTTTTCTCAGTATATGAGACATGCAAACTGGGAACTCACTCACCTCGGAGTTTGGGAAACCAGATGGAGATTGATTCGGGAAAATGGTTCTCTTCTGGTTTTGTCCTACTTGATTGCCCCCAATCAATGAAGATAGAAAGTAGTAATGCATCTCTACTGGGATCGATAAGTGATTTCTTTCTCTCTCTGTCAAATGGTTGGGACTTGACCTGCTATCTCAAATCTCTTTCTAAGGCTCTTAAAGCTCTGAAAATTGGCCAATTTTTGTTCACAAACCAGAAGGAAGGAATAAACAGCCCTTGCATGGTAAGTATGATGTTCCTTGTATGTCTTTTATGGAAATGGTTCTCTCTCGACATGTTCTTTGTTTGATGATGGATGACCATATTTACCGCTCCTCAGAGGGGAAACAAAAAATCTGCTCTCTTCTTTCCACCAATTTATTAATTATGAGAAATGAACGAGAATTTCATTATTCTAGGCACAATAATTCAGTTTCCTTAAATGATACATATGTGTATTATCTTTGGGTTTATGTTTTTCTGATTGTCAAGATCAATATCAATATTAGTTCTACTTTGCAAAGTGCATGATTTTTTTTCTGAAAAGATACATACTGTTTATCCACTGTAACTATGTCTTTTTTTTGTATTCCTTGCTATTTTAGAGCTTATGGTGTCTAGGCTAGACCATAGTCTGGTTGCCCTTTACTTGATGGTACATGTAATGCGCAAGCTCCTTCATGTTATTGAATTTTACTTTTATTGACATTTTTATGGCATTCAATTATGTTTAAGTTATTTATATCATTATTAGCAAGTTGGAGGATTTAGAATACACTTTCATTTGGTATATTTTCATATTTGAAAAGCATCATACCTAAAAAAATATTTTACCTGCAATGTTTTCACTTGTTTTCCCCTAGTATTATAAATTTTCTCATTAAAAAAAGATCGAGTAGCTTCTTACGATTTAAGGGTACAACATAAATTTCCGCATTATCTACCTCTGTAGTGCACCTAAGATAGAAGTTAAGTTTTCAGAGAGAGAGAGAGAGAGAGTTATAGTTTCGAGGAATTTTATTATATTCCATTGCTATCTCACCCTGTAATACATAAATTATGATAATTTGTTTAGTTAAATATGAAATTAGCTCTTTAGAAGAGTTCTTGATGTGGTGCATGACCCTCTGTGATTTAAACATTCCATTTTTAGATTGCCTCATAAACTTTTTTAATATTGCTAATGTGACCAAACCATGTTGCCATTACCTATTGTATTGGTTTCTTGTATTTAGGTAATATATGTGGTTTGCCCCTTCCCCGAGCCTACAGCAGTCCTAAAAACTGTCATTGAATCTTCTATTGCTGTTGGATCAAATATTCTGCCTTCGGATAGGGATAGGAGATCACTGCTGCACGGTCAGGTGGGGAAGGCATTAAGCAGCTCAGCAGCTGCGGATGAAACATCAGTATCAAATATTCCTGTAGTTTCTGGGTTTAGTGTTCCAAAAGTGGTTCTTCAGATTGTAACAGTGGATGCCATTTTTAGGGTTACAAGTCCATCTTTTAATGAACTTGTCATTCTTAAGGAGATGGCTTTCACTGTATACAACAAAGCTCGGCGAATTTCACGAGGATCCATGAATGATCTAGCCTTGTCATCATCATTATCTAGTAGATCTCATTCTGTCTTAACTCCTGTGACATCTATTCCAGCAATGTGGAAGGATTCTGTAGGTTCTCGAATCTCGGGGTCTTCTATTCCTAGAGAGGGTGAAATTGATTCCAGCTTGAGGGGTGGTGCTTGGGAAAATTCATGGCAAACAAGGACAGGAGGACTAAGTTGTGACCCAAATAGAAATGGGGATTTCATCTATCCCGATGAAGTTCGTTACATGTTTGAGCCACTTTTTATTCTTGCAGAGTCCGGTTCTTTGGAGCATGGAGTTTCACCTACTTCTTTTGGTAATTCAACCTCTGAAACTTCAAAGATAATCTCGGATGAAAGTAGCGGTGGCTTTATGCGGACTGCAAATTCAGTAGGAAGTACTGATCCTACCTCAGGCTCTCAGCTTGCTGGGTTGGAGTCTGATGGTCTTGATTCTAGTGACCAAAAGACCCCAAGCTTACACTGTTGCTATGGATGGACAGAAGATTGGCGGTGGCTGGTGTGCATCTGGACAGATGCAAGGGGGGAATTACTGGACTGCAACATATTCCCTTTTGGTGGAATTAGTAGTAGACAGGACACAAAAGGTCTACAGTGCCTTTTTGTACAAGTTCTGCAGCAAGGCTGTCAAATACTTCAGACATGTGCTTCATCCGATACTGGTGTTGTCAAGCCCAGAGACTTTGTGATCACATGCATTGGAAGTTTCTATGAGCTTGAATACCTTGGTACATCAGTTTGGTTCCTTGTTAATTTTTATTTTATCTTTTCCTCTAGCAATTCAGACTACCTTGTTCAATATCGTTGACTTAATATGCCATGTTATGCATATTTTACTTCTGAATTTGATAATTCTGCTGCTTTTTGTATGTTGTTTTTGTACTTGCAATTATAATATTTTTAGCCTATTAGTCACAAGCCTCTAAGGATGCTGTATGCTAATACGCTAAAGTTCACTATTTTGTTTCTTCTGTTTGCTTGGCATTAATACTGTTTTTGTTTTTGCATTGTGACTGAAGAGTGGCAAAAAGCCATCTATTCAGTTGGTGGATCTGAGGTGAAGAAGTGGCCTCTTCAGTTGCGCAGATCTGTTCCTGATGGCACGCCTGCTAGCACAAATGGAACTTCATTGGATCAGCAAGAGATGAGTTTGGTTCAAGAGAGAACATTGCCTTCCCCACCTAGTCCACTGTACAGTTCGCACACAAAGGCTAGCTTTATGAAAGGTGGTTTAGGACAATCTGCTGCAAGAAAGCAGCTTTTGAGTGGACGAACATTAGTTGACAGCTCTAGGGGATTACTTCAGTGGGTGCAGAGTATCAGTTTTGTTTCAGTTTCAGTTGACCATTCTTTACATCTAGTGTTGCAAGCAGATTCAGTGTCTCCTGGTGAGCTATCAGTCACCCTTTTGGTTAATGCTCTTTTTCATACTGTAAATGGTGCTTTAATGTTTTTTATTTCCCTTTCACAACACGACTACATAGAATCGTTTGGTTAAATTATAATTTGAGGAGTGGGGGGGGGGGAGGACCTGTCTTATTCACCAGTCTCTTACTGTTGTGCACTTTGCAATCCAGTAAAACTGTCAACTGTTAATACTAAATCATCTGTGCTGATGCAAGAGCTGGCAGGATTGTACCTACCCTTTATTGACTAACTCCTACTTCTAGGCAAATAATGGGGATAAAAAAATAGGAAAAGAACGAGGCTTGAAAGAGGGAAAGATTGTTAAAAGAAGGGAGATGGATGTTTGCCCTTTCGTCCCACACTATAGTGCGGTTCAACTGGATGGGCACTAGACCTAGTGGCACCCAACAACTTTACTAGAGAATAATGCTATCTCATTGGGTCCCACCGTTCAGAGGGATGGATCCTGATCTGGCTCTATGAAAACTAGTAGGCTTTAGAGTCGGGGTCATGCTGAGCCTGTTGACTTTTCTTCCAGGAACTAACCATGAAGTCATTTCTTTGTTTTCACTTTTACATTTAAGAAAAGTGAATGAGATCTATTTGTAATTATGTATTATTTGTTAATAATTCCTGTATTTACTAAGACCATTTCATCATGTACCAGGAACTCATAGTGGCAGTGGTCCGGGTCAGTCGGGCTACATAGAAGGGTTCACTCCTGTCAAATCTCTTGGTTCAACATCTGCTTCATACATGCTAATCCCATCGCCCAGCATGAGGTTCCTACCTCCAACACCTCTTCAACTGCCAATATGTCTAACTGCGGAGTCACCACCGCTTGCTCATCTTCTTCACAGCAAGGGCTCTGCGATTCCTCTTTCAACTGGTTTTGTAGTTTCAAAGGCAGTACCGTCTATGAGGAAAGACTGCAGAAATTACCCAAAAGAGGAATGGCCTTCAGTTCTTTCTGTCAGTCTCATTGATTATTATGGAGGTAATAAGGTTGCCCAAGATAAAGTAATCAGAGGAATTGCAAAGCAGGCAAGAAGGACACCGAGCTCTGAAACTAGAGACTTTGAAGTTGATAATCATTTGATTTTGGCATCTATTGCAGCAGAGCTTCATGCTCTGTCATGGATGACAGTTAGTCCTGGATTTTTAGATCGCCGAACTGCACTGCCGTTTCACACTGATATGGTTTTGAGACTCAGAAGATTGCTTCATTTCGCAGAGAAAGAGCTCTATTCGGAAGCCCGATAAGTCCCAAGTTTAGGAAATAACAAAAACAATGCACCATCATTTGATGCATAGTTGGTCTGTGTCCATACCTCACCCACTGTAAAAACTAAAAAGTATATCATGTAAGATGTATGCAGTCTGCTTGTATGATTCCAGCTCACAAATTGGTCCCCAGAAAAGAAGGGAAGGAGAAAATAACCTAGGGAGATGCGTCAGTTACAATGAAAGAGAATGTAAACTAGCATAGGTCGAATGTTATTAGACTGTAATTGGAAATATTGCAACATGCTATAGGTGTAGGAAATTTCAGCACTTTGGTGTCCTAATGTTCTATTTTGCTGCTTATTTCTTTTTATAATTCAACACTTCATGCTAGGGAGTTCTCAGTGGAAGTTCTAGTTCCACGTGAACTTGGAGCTCAAATTCGAATAGTGGAGCTAGAAGCAAATGACCTTTAATCAATGTTTCTGAAATTATTATTACTACCTCGAATAAGCTTCCAAAGTTGACCCACCAAGTATCTCAAACCATAAAACATGATGACCGTGAGTTACCAGCGAGCGACTTGTTCGCAGGACAAAACTCTTATTCCATTCTTTTGTACTTCTAATCTCCGGGATTGTGGTATTAGTGCAGCTGACAATAGACATTTATGGTATGCTTTTTCTTCCCCTTCATTTAAAATTAAACAATTTTTTTAAGGAAAATGAATTTTATTAAAATCTCTCCTAATCAACATAGGGTGTTAAGCCTATTAGGGGAAAAGAGTGTCTAACTGCATAAATTAAATAAATCGTGCATCGTACCGAGTAAAAAAAATAGCGAAGACAATGAAATACAAGCTCCTTTGACCAAAACATCTGTTACAGAATTACAAGATCGTTGAATAAAAGAAACATAAAATCTATGACAAGCCTTGAAAATGTTCATTTGCTAGTTGAAGATGACAAGTCAGTGTAGATAAATCTTCATCATCATGAGCAGCTTGTTCACCAAAAGAGCACAATCGAATTCAAATTGTACATTCTTCTATTTGTTATCAAAGGTCAATGATATAGCAGCACTAAAAACTAGGGATGGCAACTCAACCCGAATCCGACGGGTTTCGACCCGACCCGATCGGGTCAGATTTTTTAAAAAAATTTTGGGTTCGGGTCGGGTCGGGTCGGGGTTTTTTTTTTAATGTACTGTTCGGGTCGGGTCGGGTCGGGTTTAGGGTGAAAAAAATCCGACCCGACCCGACCGAAATATATATAATTTTATCCTATATATTTAGGGATAATTACAATAATGTCCCTCCATATATAATTTTTTTCAATTAAGTCACTGTTTTCATTGAATAAATTTTTTTTTATTATTATTTCGGGTCGGGTCGGGTCGGGTTTCTAAGTCATATATTCGGGTCGGGTCGGGTGAAACCTTAATTTCGTCGGGTCGGGTCGGGTCACGGGTGAAAACCCTTTCTTCTCGGGTCGGGTCGGGTGGCCCAAAAACCCGACCCGACCCGACCCATTGCCATCCCTACTAAAAACACGAATCTCAGCTAAGCCTGGATCACCAATACCGCACATAAAAATTAAGCTAAGTGATATTAGGTTCTCTCAAGCGAGAGAAAATTGTAGTTAATGAGCGTCGTGATGAATGTAACATGAAATGTTAAATTATCATAATGATAAAAAAATTGTCATAAAAGTAGAAAGACAAACATGTCGTAAAAACAAACAAAATTAACGCTTTAAGATTATGCGAAAAGAAAAAAAATAGATTATTTAGATCTAAATCATAAGAAAATTAAACAAAAAGAAAAATAAAATAAGAATAAAAGAGGCGATCGAAAGAAAACTAGAGAATTACTTTAGAGAAAAATTAAAATTACGACTATAAATTTTTATATATATTAGTATAAAATCTTTATTATGTTGTGTATTAAGTCATCTAAAAGTTTCGAGTGAATCAAGTACTAATTCAATTAAAAAAATATTAATAATGCTCTAACCATGAAAGTATTTTTTATATATTCTTTAAAAATAAAACTACTAGATTTTATAAGGGTAAATTACATGGCGACCCCTAAATTATTTTTCGCTTTCATTTTGACCATTGAAGTTTCGATTTTATTAAATAGACTACTCTACTATTTAAATACTTCAATAAGGTCATTATTCGTTAACATTTAGTGATGTGACAGTTAATAAATTTGACATAATTTTATATTTGGTTCTCAATACTTATATATTCTATCAATTTAGTTCTAATTTTAATTTAATTTAAAAAGTAACCCTCCAATCCGAACGTGCCACATGTCACTACATGATTAGAGAGATTTTAAATTAATTTTAATATTTGAAAAATGTTGCCTAGGGGATTCGAACAAGAGATCATGTGGGCACACTTGAAGAACTGAAATACAGTATTCTATTACTGTTTGATTGCAAAATTATTTATATATTTTGTTTTAGATTTTTCCGAATGGGTATAAATTTAGCGGGTAGGGGCAAGTGTGGATTTATAAAGTGGTACCCGTCGTGGGTGGTGGGCGGGTAATGAGTTTGAGACATTACCCGCCCCGCATCCGCCCCGCATCCGCCCCGCCCCACATCCATCCACCCAGCTAAATATATTAAATTTTGGACCATTATGAATTTAGGTGTAATTTTAGAGACTAATTTATAAATGTTAATATGAAATATATAACATATAATTTATCCAAATATTAAAATATTTAGTCTCTAATCTGATCTTTAATTAGAGAAATATTCGGCTCTTTGATTAAACTCATAATCCCACTAACCACGTCACTTTCCATGTTCTTTAGCTCATGTTGCCCATCCAAACACAAATTAATCGTACTATAATCATTAACATCAAAAGCATCAGTTTCCATGTTCTTTAGCCCCTCAAAACCCATATTAGGCGCACTATGAGCATTAACATCGAAAGCAACACAACAATCCAGCTTTGCGACTGTATGCTCCCTACAATCTGTCTCCATAACATTCGTAGAGCTACTCCTCTGACAAATTGAAGCATGCGCTGCTACCTCATCACGAACTGTCTGAGAATCAACTCCAACATCCTATTAGTTTTCTATCAGGCGGGTCTAGATAGGTATGTCGCTAGTGGGTAGTGGGTGTGGGGATAGATTTGAAAATGTATCTGCGTGGGCGGGTGTGAATTTGAAAATTTGTACCCACCATAGATGGTGGACGGGTGGTGGATTAAAAAATATTAGGTGGGTATGGGGATGGGAGAGGGGGTATCCGCACCCGACCCGCCCGTTTGCCATGCCTAAACAAAAGGATACATATATAAAAGATTATGAACCAAAAAGGGACCCTTTAAGATCCAAACCAAGAGGTTGGCACTGAAAATATCTATCCTTCCTTCCTTCTTGTAGATAATCTTTTGAATTGCGTCTCCTGGAGTACAGATGTTTACTTTGAATCTCTCCTGCCGCTTTCTCTAAATCCACTCATCAATATCATCCCATAAAAAGGGACCCTTTAAGATCCAAACCAAGAGGTTGCCACTGAAAATATCTATCCTTCCTTCTTGCAGAGAATCTTTTGAATTGTGTCTCCTGGAGTACAGATGTTTAAATCCACTCATCAATATCATCCCATAAAAAGGATCCAAATCCCTCATAACTTTACTCACACTCCCGTTTTTCTCAACAGATCCAAACTCTGCGACTCCAACAAAATCCATGGCTTCCTTTGAGAAAGATCCAAGCTTTAACCACCAAAACAGCTCATTCCTTGAAAACCCATCTAGGAAACTAGGATCCCATGTTCCCAAAGCAGTTGCATCATCCGAACCGAAACTAGAAGCTGAATCTGTTGAAGCCGCCACAGCTAAGTCAAAGGCTAAAACTTTACAGCTCGCACTCGCGTTCGGTTTAGGGTACTTTCAGAACATTGTCTTCAACATTTACAATAAGAAAGCGTTGAATGTCTTCCCATTCTAATGGCTTCTTTTCAACTCTTTGCCAGTTCTATTTGGATGTTGGTTCTCTGGTCTTTAAAGTTGCAGCGAATCATAAAGCCTTTCATTATCGCACTCCTCGGACCCGCATTGTTTCACACAACAGGACACATCTCAGCTTGTGTATCGTTCTCCAAAGTCAGTCATGTTACCAAATCATCGAGCCCGCGTTTTCCGTTGCTTTTTCTTCTTTCCTCGGTGATACATACCCTCGTTGTTTTCCCCATTGTTCCGGGATGTTCCTTAGCTGCAGCAACTGAAGTTTCCTTTAATCTCCTAGGCTTATGGGGTGCTTTGATCATCAATGTCGGATTTATGTTGAGAAACATTTATTCCAAGAAAAGTTTGCAGAACTTCAAGGAAGTGAACGGATTGAATCTTTATGGTTGGATCAGTATAATCTCTCTGTTTTATATGTTTCCAGTGGCTGTTTTTGTTGAAGGGTACCAATGGGTTCGAGGATATCAGAATACAATCCAAACAGTGGGGGCAGCTTCAACATTTTACATATGGGTTTTGCTTTCCGGAATATTTTATCATATGCAGAAACAAATAAAAATTGGATGGTGTGCCGCATTGACTGAGCCGTGCCCAGGGACACTCAAAGTCCCTAGTTTGAATCCTCCATGGGACATTTCTCTATAATTGTGTTTTCCGAAACATGACACCTTTGAATGGATGGTTAATTTTATTAAAAATAAAATCAATATTAAATTTATAAAATATGTAAGTATTGATGACCAAATGTATAATTATATCAATTTTTTAATTGCACAGTCATCATTTCCATTAAGTATTAACGATTAGTGGTATGATTGATTAAATTGAAACATTGATGGTCAAAATAAAAAATAATAATAGTTTAATGGTCACCAATGTAATTTATCCATTTTTATTATTTAAGAATTTGAATACAAAATTAACCAAACAAAAATGAGTAAGCGCGGCCTACTTAGCCTACTTTATCTTCTAAAACCTAATCTCTTTACTATCTATTATTACATCACATCAACTAAATCAGCGCTCTTGTTCCTTTCTTAAAGAACTCCTCTTCGCTTTACCTCGACTCTGTCCGATCACACTCGCTGTTGTCTTCAATCTATTTTCTATCCCAACTCAATCACACACCTCTAGTTTTTTCTCTCAACGACTTCGTTTCTTCGAGGGCTAGGGTTTACCCATCGAATCCTGAGTTGGGAGTTATTTATCGATTCTTATGGTTCGATGTTTTGAACTTCTCCCCTGTGGCGGTTCTGTTAATTAAGCTGAAATGGAGAACGTTTTGTGGGTTACAGAGTTTTGTGGGGTTGTTTTAGTGGTTTTTGTGTGGATCGGTAGTAATTAGGGTTCCGTTCTTTCTATTGAAATTTATGGCTTCTTTTGTTCATTCACGTAGAGCTGATAGTGGAAAGTTAAGGGGTTAAGCTGGACAATTTTGGAAATTTAGGGGGATTTACTGTGAGCTTGTTGAATTTGTACTGAGAACTTGAAGTTGCCCATTTTCGGGTTTAATTTAAGTAGGGGCATAGTTTTAAGCTTCAAATAATAGGTATTGAATTGGGAGAGAAATGTTTTATTCACAGTTTATATTGGCGAAGAAAGGGCCATTGGGTACGATATGGATAGCAGCTCATCTGGAGAGGAAGCTTCGAAAGAATCAGGTGGCTGATACCGATATCGGTGTATCTGTCGGTTAGTACTTTCTATTTTCATTTTACTTGTTTTGTTTGGAATTGAAGTTTACAATCCTTGAGTCCGTTTGATTCTTCAATTTTCTTTCCCTTCAGAAAATGATTTCCTGAAAGTAAAATAATATTTTTTTTAGAAAATATTTTCGGCTGGTTGAGAAATATTCATGAACCCATCATCAGCGCAAGTCCTTCTGGCCCCAAATCATTAACTAAATCCATCGCCCAAGTCCCCAAGCCAGCAGAACGAGGCCTTTCTTAGTCTCTAAAATCTAACACGACCAACGGCATACAAAAATCGAATCACAATCAAAACCCAAAACAGAAAGAAGAAATTACAAAAGTGAAAGTGCTGGTGCCGGTCTCTGATCAGGTGAGGTGCCATCGCCGTTGAGAGAGGATGATGGTGTTGCGGTCACCAGTGCTATCGCTTGTGAAAGAGGATGATAGTGTTGCCGGTGCCGGTGAAAGTGAAAAGAGCATGATGATTTTATGCTGTGAATGCATGAAACTAAAAGAAGAAAAGTTGCGTAAAATGGCTTACAAAAAAAAAAAAAAAACCGAGCAGTCATTTCACGGAAAAGAGTTTCAAATTTTCCGTTGACTTTTCACATATTTTCTTGAATCAAACACTTTAAAATTATGAAAACATTTTCCGGAAAATAAAATAAGCGTATCAAACAGACCCTTTATCTCTCTACTTGTATGTTTATTCATACAAGTCTTTTTAAGGAAATAAATAAGTATTTAGTTAAACCTTCCTTATTTGATTAGTAACATATGCTCATTTATTTTCCATGATTTGTAAGTTCATATTCGTTTAACCAACCATTGGTACTAGTATTGGTCATGCATGAAGAGTTCTATGTTTATCAGGTATTTCTAACAGTTTGATGAAATCAAAACGGTCCTGACCATGAAATGGTTATTAGTAGAAGTGGTATTTGTGAGTTAAAAATTATAAAGGATTATTATCAAGTAAAGTGGTAATGGAGAGTTAAAAAAATCCACTGCTAGTGCTCCAAAATAATTATCCAATTATAAGTACTAGATTAGCATGAAATTCCTCAAGCCTGATGGCATGAACGTACTATTAGATACATTAATCACTTGGGTTATAGTGAACTCTGTATAGGTATGTGGGGTAGTGTGATTATCGGAATAGTTTGCTGTTAGGCAGAACGATTCGGGTGGAGGTATCGGAGGCTAATTAAGAGATTGGAATGGTTGCACTCTTTTGATTTTCTCAGAGAGTATTGGTCAAGCAATCCCCCCACTTGCTGAATTAAAAGCTATAAAAAGAGGCATGGATATTTTTCTGTCTTCTCGGTGGGCTTCAGTTGGTAGGTTGATCGTTGAAAGTGATTGCTCGTCTGCAGTGGAATGGATTCAGTCCCCGGCTCTGGCACCTATTTTTTTCTCGCCTATTGTTTATCAGATTTCGAGTCTTATCTGTGAAAAGGTTCATTCAGTAAGGTTGATTCCAAGGGAGTGTAATGGAGAGGCAGATAGCTTAGCAAAGAAAGGGATAGGTTGATTGTAAGGGTCTATTTGTGGTTTTCTTGACTAAGTGTGTAGGTTTTTATGTTGGGAGGAGTGTTTAAGTCTTATGTCAAGCAATTTAGTGTTATTTTTAACTTTTATGTAACTTTCAATATTAATAAAAGTTCCAAGGCACCCTTTTCCTCCTTCCTATGATTAACGACCTTTCTTCAAGGTCTTTAAATTAAGAAGGGGGTTTTTAACGAGGCCTTTCATTCCTATAAAAAAAAAAAACTGAAATTTTCATTTCAGAAGTTCCTTTCGTATTTATATCAGATAATTTTTGAAAGCTCATAACATCCTGCTTTTCATTCTTATCCATGTACGAGTTTGTTTTTTTAAAGCCCTTGTACGTCTTTTCCTTTTCATGACCCTGTTGAACATATATGGAGGGGACGTCGGCAACTCTATTTATTGCTTTTGAAATTTTTAATAATGTAGGAGCTTTCCCTTGTTAGCAGGGGAAAAAACGCAGCTAACCTTGTTATTGAGGATGGGAGCCTAGTTTTTTTTTGGTTGCCTTTTCCTCTCTATAATTTTACTCATTTATTTATTTATTTAATGTTATATGGCATTGAGCAGATTCTATTATGTTTCCTGATGTACCAATTGCTCTACGTTTGTCAAGCCATCTTCTTCTTGGAGTGGTGAGGATATATTCTAGAAAGGTGAATTACCTTTTTGATGATTGCAGTGAAGCCTTGCTTAAGATAAAGCAGGCTTTTCGCTCCACTGCAGTTGATTTGCCACCAGAAGAATCAACAGCGCCCTACCACTCAATCACTTTGCCGGAGACTTTTGATCTTGATGACTTTGAACTGCCTGATAATGAGATATTTCAGGGGTTAGTTCCTAATGTTTACATCTTAGGTTGCCTTCGGTAATATTGACCTCTTGATGCTTGTCTACTGCTTTGGTAATGTGAGATACACATTGAATATTTTCATAAGGTATCTATGAAAGTATTATGTGTTTATTAACATGTAGCTTTCTTTGCAGTAACTATGTTGATCATCACGTTAGCTCAAGAGAGCAGATTACGCTTCAAGATACCAGGGATGGGGTTGTTTTCTCTACGTCACAATTTGGATTGGATGGTGAGTACTGCTTTTGAATCTGATATTCTAGATTTAGCTACATTTGGTTAGCAAAATACTAGTAAATCTAAAATCCTTCATTTTGAATGCTTTCAGAGCGGTTTGGTGATGGTGACACTTCTCAGATTGGTCTGCTTGATGAGGTAATCTATCATTCTTTCCTCCCCATCATTTGATGATTAGTTTGGCAGTAGTTTACAATCACCCACGGTTGATTCTTCAAATCATCCACAATAATATCAACTTTCAAGGACCATGAATGAAACCGTTCACTAATCAATTTAAAGGTGATGCAAAATAAAACTACTGAACTAGAGATTAAAAAAGAATATTAAGAATAAAATGTGTGGGCTTGTTACAAAAATAAACATGACGACGGGAATATGCTTTAGCAAAGAAGAGGGACAAAAGAACAAATGGTTTTGTATATTAACAATGCTGTGACTGTGAGAGTAGATGCTGCAATGATGTCATCATAATATAGCTGAATGTATATACTTACCCTAAGTACAAGCATAAATATGCTTATGATCTTTTAGGGATGCGGATCAAGTGGGTCATTTTACTGACTATTTCATTGGTGGTTAACTACAGAAACCCTAACCATTTAGTTTTTTAAAGATGAAATATGCTTCCATGGATCCTTCTGTCTGCAGTACCTTTAAATTGCTGAATGGATGGTTTGATTCATGGTCCTTCAAAGTTGATATCTTGGGGTTGTGGTATTTAGCTGGTCTTTATTAATTGATTGAACCGATTTTTCTTTTTCTTGGTGCTATTTTCCACTTATGCTAATCGTCTACTGAAAATTCTTGTCTTAAGCAGGAGCTTGTCCTTGATAGGGTTGAAGCATCCGGACATGCTGGAGTGTCAGTGTAAGCTTCACACAGAAACATTCAAACGCATACCTACGTGCACTTTATTCTTTATTTGATCTTGTTGCATATTAATGCTTATGCCTTGTATGTACTTTATTTATCTTATTTTTCTTTTATTCATTTTTAAAGTGCGGTTGTTTGATTCCTCTCATGGTTTGATTGCAAAACACAGCCAATTGTTAACCAATCATTAGTTTCACTAGTTTATTTATGCAAATGTTTTGACAGTTTTGAATTTTATTGCTTGCTTTTATCTGACATTTTAGGTTGGATCTTCAAGGTTCAGATGTACCACAAAAGCAAGACCCAAGTAACTCAGAAGCTGTGCCTATGGATTGTCGTGGGGATCAGGTTCATTTTATATTCAACATAACAGAAATCTCAATTTCCTTTTAATTTAATCTAACTTCTCTCTATCTTGTAGAAACAATTCATGTTCTTGCTGTTTATTGTCCAACTTGCCTTGATAAATATGTTATGCTTGGTGTTAGGAAGAAGATCTCGCTGCAAATTCTGAATTTGTTGTGTATAAACAGGATCCGAGTTCTCCTGGATTAGTCAAAGTGTCAAAGTTGTCTGGTGATAATGAGGCACTGGCTGCTGGTGATCATGCAGAACCAGAACATGACAATCTTACCGAATTGCCCGATTCTAAGTCTGCAGAAAATGCTTCTAATAAATCAAATCTTCCCAATGGAGATAACAATCCCAGGGATCAGTCATTGCAAAATGAACTAAACCATGATGCTATAGTTTTTATGCCTCCTGAGAAAGACTGCCATATTGCAGACATGGAGAAAGAACAAACTAAACCACAAGGAAGTTCTCTCCCTGACGATGTTTCTGTGGAGTACACATCTGCTGTGGGGACTATAAGAGGACCTGATGGTTTGGATAGGGTGGAAGATATGCACAATGGTGGTATGCATTCAATGGATAGAACTGATAGGGAATGTGCAGAATCTCCTAGCTGCTCCAACGTCACCTTTGATTTGGATGAACCTGCTCGAAAAACATGTTCATGTAGTACCTGTGTGCCGGCATCAGATGACAATTTGGAGAATGAGCAAGCATCACATAAATATGAATCTAGGAATGATGCTGGAACTGAGAATAATTTGGAAGAGTCATCTGCCAAAGCAATATCATCAAATCCTTCTTGTCCAGTGGAATCGCCCAACAGGCCAACAATTATTGATGGTGAAGCTCAAGCTTGTCAGGAACCAAATGTCTCCAAAATTCTTAAAGAACCTGGTATTCATGAAGAGGTCTCATCTGTTCAATTTCTTGGGAGCGATAATTCCACTGCTGCCGAGCAAAACTCCATGGATCTGTCTCAAAGGGAAGGAGAAGTTCACTCAATTGGAGCTTCCATTGAGGTGCAAGGTTTGTTTGACAAGTCTCATACATGTTATCTTACATAGATTGGTGATCTTTTTAATATTATGTATGACAATTTTTTTTTCTAATCATAATGACTTCATTTTACATTGTTTCGTATTAACTACGTTCTGTGCAGGCCAAACTCAGATGTTAGAACCTGCCTTTTGTGGCGATCAGTTGGAAAATTCAAATAGTTGTGCTATGTCTGACTTGCCTGCACCCGAAAAGTTACTTTCTGCACCAGCAGAACCACTTGATAAACCATGTGATTTGCTGGCTGAGTCTGCTCCAGACAAAGAATTCCTAGCAGGGAATGATGAAATTGATGATGGCACCAAACTCATCTCAGGGAAAAAGCGAAGTATAACTGAAAGCACACTTACTGTAGAGAGTATAAATTCAGTCGAATCATTTGGAAGGCTTCAATCCCGGAGAACGGCAGAATCAGTTCCTGATGATGATGACTTCTTGTCATCTATTTTAGGTAGCAGCATTTTTTCTCTAAATGAACTATTATCTGCCTTCTATTGATTTACTAGAATAGCATGGATTGTTAGGGTGTTCTTCATAAGATTCTCTTTATAAATGACATTTTCATTGCTTCAGGTGGGAGAAGATCTTCAGTTTTCAAAATGAAACCAACTCCTTCATTTGAAGTTGCATCATTGAAGCGTGCAAGAGCTTCAACAAAACCTAGCGCCACCAAGAGAAAAGTTCTTATGGATGATACTATGGTTTTATATGGGGAGTAAGTTATTAACGTGTTATTATTGCTCCTTATTCCTTTCTCAATCGCACTAATTGATGTTCTGATGGTTACTCTCTTCTCAAATGAATTTGAACTTTGAAAATTCAAATATATTATTCTTTTTGCACAGTTATACTGTAGAATTTTAAGCAATAAGAAAGAGAGATGCCGCGTGCAGAAAGAGTAGAGAATTTGTTCTAATTGCTTACTGAAAAGAAGAAGGCAGCGTGTTTTAAATAGGCTGAAAATTACAGTAGTAGAATACAACTAGGTATCTTTTCCTAATCTTTTTCTCGTAAAAAAGCTTATTTTGTCTTCTTAAGAAGATAAAATGTAATCATAAAATATACGTAAATTACAATTAGAAAATATAATTCAGGATAAACTAAAATTCCTTATCTTGATAGTTTTGCTAATCTTGGCAATTTTCCACATATACAACATGGTTTGTTTTATATGAGCTCACCACTCTCTTTGATTTTATAAATTAAAATTCATATGATGAAACTCATTTACTTGAAAGCTTCTACCTGTCCATGTTTTCTTTTGCAACCTTTTCATCATTTGATGTTGATTAAAGTGTTATCTTCTCTGAGGCACATTTTTGTTTTCTTCTGTTGTCAACAAATTTTACGAAAGGGACTTGACATGTTGTACCTAGTGATTTCTATAGATTATAATAATCTTTTTAGTATGAATTTGTGGTTTACAATGCAATAATTTACTTTAGTTATGATCGATTTGTGTTTATTCCAATCAGCATGGTACATTAGGAAATATTATTGAATGATATTTATTGGGAATCTAGAACAGTTTCTCTCGCTCTTTATCTCTCTCTATCCCCCTTTTTTTAATTATGCATTTTTAAGTTTTGGATCTAGTAGTTAAGTACTGATAAATTTGCCTTTGCTTTTCTATCAAGTACAATACGTCAGCAATTGGTCAATACTGAAGATATACGTCGTATACGGAAGAAAGCACCTTGCACTCGCCCTGAAATTTCATTGATTCTGAGACAATTCTTGGGAGATGAAATCTTTAGTGAATCTATACTTACTGGTGAGATCGAAGTGCTGAGAATTCAATATATCTGCATGATTTTGTTGGGTAAATGAAATAAAAGGAAAGAAGTCCAACTTCTCCATTAATTGCAATGAACCTAATTTAATAGTTTGGGCGTTTTGGCATATGGAACAATGAAAATTTATTGATACAACTGTACTATATCTCCATATGTTGCTGAGAATAATATCGCTGTGTGTAAACCCACCCTATATGTTGCTCAACAGGAAAATTTATTGATACAACTGTACTATATCTCCTGAAGGCCTTGCTTAATTTGATTTGCTTTCACTGAAAAAAGTTGTAACTTTTAGATATTTGTAAGTCGTTACCTGGGACATCCTCGTTGAGAACAAGACTACCCTGCTACGACATGTGTTTTACCTATTAATTTGTACACTAGTTTCTATGGAGCATTTTCTAGATGTGGAGTTCAGTTTTGGCATTGACGTCATTTGTATGAATGTAAAAAGTTTTAAAATTGTATGGACTAAGATTTGACTGTGACCTGTCTTAATGGTTGTGCATCTTTCTGTTGATTTTATTGTTCGTTTGAAATAATTCTGTCTCATTAATTTAGTATTTTAACATTTTGATTAGAAGTTCGTTAGTTGCTAACAAATGGTGTGCCTTTCAGGTGTGTCAAGTAACTTGGCAGGTTTGCACAATGAACCATATGATCTAAGCCGTATCAGGATTTGTGAAGGTGATGAAGAGCATGCATCAAATGAAGTATCTAAGGATTCAGGTGCTCTGTCAGACCTAATACAGCTGAAGAAGGTGGAATTGAAAGGAGCTCTTTGCCTTTAATTCATGGAAACAATGAGCAAGCACAATCTGTTGGCACTACTTTTCAAACAGATAAGCGGCAGGGTGAACATAGTGATTTGAATGCTCAACAGAATAGAAATGCTGTAGATGATGTACTTCAACTTTTGCAACATGAACCTTTAGACCAGATCATGGAGATGGAAATTGACAGAGATAATTTTGAAGATGCTAATGCATCAACTCACTCTGTTGTAAATGAGTTTGGGGTGTCATCCCCTACTAATCTTGGTACTGAACTTTTGTTGGAAGGAAGTAAAGCCAGTACATCAGTTGATGTCGGTATAGCAAGCTGCTGTGCACGTATTGAAATTGGGACCAATTCACTTGCCACCATACAAGCTGACGAGTCTGTGAATGATGCTCAAAATGCATGTGAAACTGAAAATGATATGGTTAATGTAGTAGATGAGAGTACATTCTCGGATCATGATGATAAGGATCCAATCTGCAAGGATATTGAAGAATGTAAAGTGGATTCTACATATTCGGAAAAGGTTGATGTGGTTCTGACAAATGCTTCATTAGATAAGGGAGACACCACATCCTTTCAGGAAATTGATGCAGTCAATGATGAAATGACCTCCCTTGTGGATAATCAAGCTGTAAGTTATTTAATGCGTGTTACAGCCTTGTGTTTATCTACAGAATGTGTTCCTAACTTTTTCCTAACTGTTGGCAATTTATATCCTTGTGTAAATTCAAAGGGTGCTTAACATTAGAACAGAAAATATATTTTAATGTACGTTGGATATTTAACCTTTTTCTATTCTATAAAGCATGGTTGACGGTAATTCATTGAAAATATTTTGTACTTGAGGAAATATTTTTCTAAATATTTTTTAATTTAATTTGAATATTTAACTTTTTTCTATTCATAAAGCATGGTTGGCATTACAAGTTCTGATGCTTATCCCATCCCTCAACTTTGTATTCACGTTAACATGTTCAGTTATTGTGCTATTTTTATATTATCGTGTTGCCAATGGAATTTGTTTTTGTGGTAGCCTTTCTTATTTTATTTAAGTCGTTGGGGGTCCCCTAAATGACTATTTGGTCTTGTGGGTGCAGGAATTTGAGGATATTTCTGTTGGAAATGATACAGGTTTAATCGTATTGCCTTCTTTTGCTTCTACAATTCAGTGTTAATGGTCATTTCTTGAATATATATATATATTTTAAGTAAAATGAATTACAATTTGGATACATAAATTTTATATTAATTGTGAAAATTTCAGGCATAGTGGACTGTGGTTAGGGTTTGGACCATTCGTTGCTATGACCTCTCTCCTCTCAACTTAGTCAATCTTGATAGGACCATTTGATTGCTAAATATTTTTTTTGGGGGATAATTTTGATTCCTAAATATTTATTTTATCTTCCTTTTCAGAATTTCTGAATGTAGACGATGAAGAGCTAGGTGAGGATGATGATAATGGCATGCCATGCTGTGATGAAAGTCGTCTTCTTGAAAATAGTGGATGGTCTTCTCGTACCAGGTCTGCAGGCTCTGTAGTCATTGATTTAGCTGTTTTCTACCTTTTTTCATTAATTTCAACATTAATCTAGCTCTCCTTGTGAAAATAATTTCTTATACCTTCATAACTGGAAAGAGGCTAGCTCTCACTGAGATGTATTCTGATACCTTTCTTCCAGGGCTGTTGCCAAGTATCTTCAGAATTTATTTGAGGATGAAGCTGCACATGGACGTAATGCGCTTTCTATGAACAGTCTACTGGCTCAAAAAACAAGTAAAGAAGCATCAAGAATGTTTTTCGAAACATTGGTATGTCTACTAAAAGCACAAATTATCATCTACAGTAATGAGCAGAATTTCTGCACATATAATCATAGAGATTAATGTAAAGTTATCCCCTTCGTATCTTGGTATCATAAATCTACAGGTTCTTAAGACAAAAGATTACATACATGTAGAACAAGGGAAACCCTTTGATGACATCAGTATAAAGCCTCGATTGAAGCTCTTGAAATCAGATTTCTGATCCCTTTCCATAGGAAAATGCCTTCTTGTTCTGGTGCTGAGCCCACGGTACTAATTGTTTTGTTTCAACCAAAATGTTTGACTATATTTTTACTATACATGTTGGATGTTGATTAGCACTTAACAGCGGGGAGGGATAGAACATGTCAACCTCGTGTTTCATTGTAACGACTGGTTAGGAGAGGTGGATAGTAGTTGTGTGTGTGTGTGTATATTATATATGTAAAATATCTCAATTTGCAAGTGAAGGTTCTAATTTATTTATTTATATGTTATTTGTCTCCTTTCCTTCTATTCTGCTATTCCTCGAGGTTCTTTTGCAGTGATCAACAAAGTTGGCACCATCAAAATGTCTGAATCTGAACCAGCGGTCACCAAACCTATTTTCTTCAGCAATACAGTCATTAGTTCAGATCCCCCAAGTAGTAAGGCTAGCACTGGCTTCATCCCAAACACCATCTAAAGTATTCAACATTGTATGGTAAGCTGGAGGAACTTTGTCTGTGATCATATCACCGACGAACACGATAAAATAATCATCCAAGAGCTCTTTGAAGCTTTCCCTTGATAATGGAATCCTTGTGACTAAGGTACAAATAGAAAGTCACTCGGTTGCCAACTACTCTCAACTGGCATTAGGAGCACCAAAAGGTTCTTCTCAGCCCAATCATTCAACGACTTGAAAGGTCACTATCCTTTTTGGAGCCATGGAGCGAGACACTTAACTTGAACATGTTCCTCTCGCGGAGGGAAGTACACCTTCATTAGATTTTTTGACCTCCCTGTAACCACTAGATAAATTAAGGATTGTGTTGGTGCACTTGCTGGTTCAGTTGTGGTGCCAACCAGAGATCCATCAGTGAACAAGAGAAACACAACTACTAATATATTGGCAGCTTTGAAGAGTTCAAGTGAAACTCTTGTAGATGCAGCCATGCAAAGTAGGAATCCAAGTGAAACTCTAAAGCAAATTGGAACATGCACCTTTGGAGATTCCTACGGTTTTACAACACTGAATCCAGCCAAGATGGGATGTAGGTGATTTTTCGTGCAGATTGGATAACGAAGCAATATCTGACTATATTATCACATCTTAGCCGGATGGATCAAGATTTCCTTGGAAGATTTGGATTTGATTTATGTCTTCAACATCCTTCAACTATGTAGAGCAAGAAAACATTGAAGCAAGATATGGATGATGAGGGTGATCTTTATTCTTGGGAATTATTACTTCTTGAGGACAGAGAATATTTTATTATTTGGGTGATTGTAGTGATGAATTTTTTATCACAAGTTTTTAACATAATTAAAAAGTTACTCCCGACATTTGTATGAATAGTCACTTTGCCCCTATCCTTTTCTTTTTTGAGCATTTTACAACGTTTCAATTTTGGTCAAAATTGACCCTGTTAATTGGCTAATGATCATATTGTTGACGTGATACTCACGTATTCAATTGATGATGTTGTATCTGTCTCATCATCCAAAGTGATGATTGATGATGTGGCGTGTGTCACGTAATTAATTGGACACATGTGAAAATGTCACGTCATCAATATGAGTTGACCGTTAGTCAACTAACTGTTTTCATCCAACAAGGTTTGTTTTGATAAAAAATTAAAACATTGAATAAAATACTAAAAAGAAGAATATGGGGTAAAGTGATTATTTGTATAAATGTTGGGGGTCAGTTTGTCATTTTGCCTTTTTGTGGGGGGTTTTGAGTGATTTAAGAATATATTATTTGAAGAATTTGTGTTGAGGAATATTATTTTTTTATCTTTTGAAGTGGTTTGATAATTGCTTGCAATAGGCGAACTTGGGGGAAATGACTTCAACTGTGCTTGGGTGGGGATGTGATTATCCGATGGTAAATATATATTGGACTTAATTTACTGCTTGTACCGGATATTTGTAGTAGATTTCTTGGCAAAAGCAAGATTGCCTCTAGATACACTTGAGGATGACGGTAAATGGCTTAATATAGTTGAATGAAATTAATAAGATGCATTAACTTATAAAAGGACTAAAATGTCTTTAAGGGTACAAATTACTAGAATATCTTTACAAGTGTACAACTATAAAAATGTCTCTATGAGACTAAATGAATTAAAATGATGAACTGAATGCATAAAAAGATTAAATGACAAAGGTCTGAAGTTTGGTCTTATTGGCGATTGGCGAATGAGTGTTACTATTATGTGGCTTTAGTTACATAAGAGTATTTACTTGTTGTTTTTAGTGGTGTAGGTGTATTGGAAAAAGTGAGGTGAATTTATTGATGAAAATAATAATTAAATTAATTTTATATATTTTTTAACATTCTAAATTAAAAGATATTTATTATCTTTTTAAGTTTGAATGTTAAAAGGATAATTATATTATTTTAAAATGTTCAAGCTAAAATATATTTATTATCCATTTAAATTTGAATATTAAAAGATCATATTATTTTGAGTAAATCTCCTTTGAAAATCATGTTAACCTTCTAGATTAAACACAATTCAAAATTCAATAACTTGAAACATCTTGAAAATTTCCTCCTATAGGTTAACCAATCAAATGTACTTACTCATTATATCAAAAAGACCTAAATGTGAGATAATATAGATTAAAAAAAATTCATAAACGGAATTCACTAGGAAATGAGAACAATACTCTCTTACCATTGAGATCGCTCAATGGTTTCTTATAAATATAAATAAAGTTCCTTTTGTATATGATATATGATCCAACTACACAAAAAAATATTGGATCGTTAGACGAGTAAAAATAGTCGATTGAGATTAACACTAAGAATGAGAAGTTATCCACTAGGAAAAAATCAATAAATTAATCTCAATCGTCTATTTTCACTGTCCAACTATTCTAAATCTCTGTAAAACTATAAAAGTTTGACCTATATAAATGGATCCTAACCCTTTGAATATATTAACATATATGATATGAGTAGGGATGGGCATAAGACTCGAATTCGATGGGTTCCTACCCGACCCTATTGATTCGATTTAAAAAAATGGGGTTTAGGTTGGGTCAGATCGGGTTTTTAGAGGATAAGTTCAGGTTGAGTTCGATTTTAAGGTAAAAAATAACCGACCTGACCCAAAAAAATAATGTAATTATACTTTATATATTTAAAAATAATTACAATAATACATCTCTTTAAATTAATTTTTCAATTACATCCTTATTTTATCGAATAAAATTAAGAGTTTTTTTAAATACAATTTTGTCGAGTCGAAACAAATTTTATCTCAAAAAATAAATCAAATTTCGGGTTGGGTGAAGTCACCCTAACCTCGAACCAGATCAAATTTTGAGTGAATGCTATATAATTTTTTTTGATTCAGATCGATTTAGCCAAAAAAAAACCTTTTAAAGATATCTGAAGTCACCCATCCCCTACATATTGTATAACTTGAAAAAGAAACTTTTAAAGGTGTCTAAAGTTACCCATCCCCTAGATATGTGTCGACACCGTTTTTTGCCCGGGCGGGGAAAAACTTAGTACGACTTGGAGGTTTTTCTTTGAAAAGATTTTGAAATGTTTTGGAGTCGTCATCTACCTTTTGGGTTAAGTAGGTCGAATACCTAAAAATTTTCTTTTAAAGAGTTTTTAATAAAACATCATTTTAAAAGATAAACCAGTTTACTTATAGCCAGAGATTCATTTTTTTAAAAAAAAAGAGGTTTGGGATCGATTACTTGTGGGGAAGGATAAGCAACCCCACAACGCCCAGAATTGGTACCCCATCGATTATAAATTGTCTCTAGAGGCGAAAATCTAAGAATTCGAATATAAATTTAAGTTACGATCATATTATTCCAAATTCAACCATACAATTTTTATTTAACGGGAAATTCTAAGGATAAATAGAAAATATTCTAATATTTCCAATCGAATAGAAAATAATCCCTAAAATACTTTAGGACGAATATTTCTCTTTCCAACTGAAATAAAAAGAATATAATAATTTCCCCCAAGAATTTGAGATTAAAATAATTTGATTCGACTAAATAAATTAAACCAATTAATCAAAATTATATTAATCATGCTAGATGATAAAAGTTTAAACTAGAATGAAAAAAATATAAACACAATAAAAAGCAAAGGCCCACAAATAAGTATCACACTAATATAAGTGCTTTAATAAAATAAAATCATAAACATAAGGACCACAATGCAAGATAGCAAAATAAGGCAATTAATATGATAAAAAAACATGAAACATGCATATATATATATATATTTATGTGACTAAAATAAAATAAACAGAAACTAGAGTGCAATAATTAAAGGACAAAAATTAAATTGATGAAAATACATGACCAAAATATAATAAAACAAAAAATAGTAGCCAAATCAAAAATAAAAAAGGGGCTAAAATGAATAAATTGTAAATATCGCATCCACATCATAATAACATAAAAAACAAAATCCAAACAGTGGCTAAAATGAATAAACATAAAAAATAGTGACTAAATTAGAAAATTAATAAAATTAATATGCATATTCAAAATAAATAACAAAGTCAATGACTATAATGTAAAAGAAGCTAAAATATGAGGAGCTTAAAGATGATTTTACTCTGATAGTGACCAAAACGTAAAATACACTGAACTGGGAGGACCTGGACTGCGATTTGACCCTAAAACATATAACAAAGTAAAAAGCAACTAGAAGCTAGGGACCTGGTGAGTGATTTACCCATTTTTCATAAAACCAAAATATTTTCCCCGTTTACGTAAACGCATAGAAGCTTGTCAAAGCTTCAACACCTTCGGTTGTCATTCACCGACCCTCATACCGACCATCGGACCGGTGATCAACCTACACCGACCGGTGACCTCGACCAACGACAGAGGAGGATCGACCGACCCTTTGAGCGGCCAAAAATTTCCCCGTTCTTCCTAAGTCACTCTCTCGATCTTTCTCTCCCCCCATGCTGAAGAGGCTTAAAACTGACCCTCAACGACGACCACAACACCTTGGTGACCACCCCATGCTCCTATCGAAGATCGAGCCAGTCGAGGGATGCTAAAACGAAGGTCGAAGTGACCTTCTCCTCTCTCTCTCTCTCTCTTTGCTTTCAACCAAGGCCCTAACAAAGACCCCATACGCTCACTTCCAGCCAACCACAACTGACGCTGCTAGGCCACGAACCTGACTCTCTCACACGCCGACCACCGCTCAACGATAGCCACACCACCTCCAACCCATGAACCCACAAAAACCAAAAGCCAAGAACATCAGAAATAAAAAAAAAAGCTAAAATTATGAGAGAAGAAAAGTAAAAAAAACTATCTTTTATTCTATCTTTTCAGGGAAAGGGGTCTGTGTAATTTAACAAGGATTGATTGGGGTATTAATAACCCCAACCACTACAATATACTATTGTTTTTTACATAATAAAATAAAAATGAAAAAAATGGTTTTTACAGCTGTCCCTCTTTGCTCATTGCTGTGGAACAGGAATAGAGCAAAGATAGTAAGCACCATTTTTTATCTAGCCTAAATTGCTAAAATCTTGTGCTCCAATTTCTTCTTATTGGACGAATTCTTTTCATTATGAACTCTTCGCTGGTGATGTTAGTCCACTTTTTTCTGTGATGGAATCACCAAGGTTGATAAAGTTCTTCTCATTATGAATGTAACATCCTCAATACTGGGTTAGTGACCAAATTGTAAAATTTCAGGAATTGATGATTAAAGTGGGATAATTGAATAGTTCAATGATTTATTAGAAATATAATGAAGGTTATTTAGTAATTATTGAATGAAGTAAAGGGTAAAATAGTCATTTGACATGGAAGATTTTTATTTTCCTTTATTAGATAAGGAAGCCACGTGGAAGAGAAAAGAAGGCAAAATAAACTTCCAGAGTTCTTTTCTTCTTCTTCAGCCGTGAGTCACCATGGCAAAGGTAAGTTTTGTGGCTAGTTGATTATTTGTTAAAATAAAAGTTGGTTTATGATTATTAGATGATAACTAAGCTTAAGGAAAGCTTAAGTTATCTTAAAATCAAAGTATGATGGAGTTAGGAGGGATTAAAGATTTGAGGTTCTTGGGTGAAATCTTGAAATAGAGTTCATAACTAGAGTTAAAAGTTAAATTTGACTTGTCAATGGTCTAATTAAGAAGTTAGAAGCTATAGAATTGGAATTAAAACATATTGCAAAGTTAGTTTAATTCTTGAGTTATATATGAGGAAAAGAATTTTGAAGCTAAAGATGGTTTATATGGATATAAATTGGTTTAAGCATGTTTATATGAGTTGAGAACATGAAAGGGGTTGAAAGATGAAGCATTTGAGTAGATTTGAGTAGATTTTTGGGCTTAAAAATGAATTATGGGCTATGTGCATCGATGCACATTCAAGGTGCACCGATGCGTCAAGGGTAAATTTCCAGAAATTGTTCAGAGTGTATCGATGCACAGGAAGTGCATCGATGCACCCATTAAAAATGGAAACATCGAATGCAATTAATGCATCGATGCATAAGGAGTGCATCGATGCACATGTTAAGGGATGCATCGATACACTGTAGAATGCATCGATGCACTTCAAGGGAAATAGAATTAGACATTTCTGTTGGTCTAAGAAATGATAGATTAGTGTATATCAATTGGATACTAATATGTATCAATGTATGATTATATAGATATCGAGCACGAACAAGTCCCGGAGCAATTATCAAGTTATGATTCGATCGCAAGAGAGGAAATTATAAAAATGGATTGGAACTTAGTGAGGCCAAGGTGAGTGCGTATTATTTTTATATGATGTTTAATGGGAAATAAGACTTGCGACAAGTCTAATTTCTATAGTATTATGCATGAAGCATGAACATGAACATGTGTTTGTTATGAGTGTCTGAGTTATATGTTATGGTATGTGTTGGCATGTTATTGTATATGTATTTCATGGTTGATGTGAATATATGCTATGTTATGATGATATGATAAGAAATTATATGAATATAAAAGAGAAGTTATGTGATAAGATCTTTGAGATATATAGAAATGGAATATAAGATTACGTGAATACATGATATGGATAAATTAGGTAATAATATGGGAATATGGTAAAAAGCGAGTTTAGAAGAAATGATGAGAATGAAGTACTCAAGTGTAAAGGTTATATAAACAATAAGAATATGAGTTGGGTAAGTGAATAGTGGTGTGAACATTTATGTGAAATAGTAAACTAGAATTATATCATTGAATGAGAATTGAAACAAGATAGATAATATTGACCTATATGATGATATGAGACTTGAACATAAGTGATAATATGAACATATAAGATGAGTTAGATGGGAAAGATACATATGCTTAAATAAAATTATGATATATGGGTTGTATGATGGAAATCTATGTAGTCATATTAGAAAGTTATAGGCACTATATGAATTGAATTAGGTAAATAGATTAGATTAGTATATAAATGAAATAATAGAAGTGACATATGTTTATGAGTATGACAGATGTGATATGATCTAGGTGAATATCATAGAATGAGGTATAAGCTATATGATATGAGATAAGTTACTTTATACATATATGATATAAGCTATTAATCAGGACAATGAGATTATGAGAAGGAGAATATAAATGATGTGAATACAAGTATAGGAAAAATGATATATATATATATAGGAAGATGAATTATATGAATACACATTTAGATGATGAAATTATGGATTATATGAACATGTGAATATCTATATATATATAGGATGTAACACCCCAACCCGTACCCGACCTGGATATGAGTCTGAGGTGTCACATTGACTTTTCAAACTTTGACTCATGACAAAAACTCGAGAAAATTTAAAACTTTCATTAAAGTCGCAACGGTTTGTTTAACTCAATCAATTAGTACATGCCAACTATATTCAATATACAGAATACATCTAATTCAAGACATATTTTCTGATATGGTCTTCGGTAAGAAGTAACTGACCGGTCTTGCTCCTCTTCACTTTTCTTCTAGCTTTCCGGAACCTACGTGTGAAATACTCACACGCTAAGTCGATGACTTAGTGAGGCATAAAAACATATAACCACTACTAATGCATTCATAATATATACTTATTATATCATACAAAATCATACATTCTGTCATGCAACCACTATCCACTTGTACACACACATCATTCACATATTCTTATAACAGGTTTCATAGCACAAAACATGTAAATCATATGTAAGGTGTTTATTATTATCTCTTTATTAGTCTTATTTTCGTTCTTTATCTTTTTGTCATATGTTCTTGCATCAATTCCTCTTAACCAAGCTATATACACATCATTATATCACATATATCACTTCACACCATAAAGATTACAAACCAATCACATACTATCATGCAAGGTTCTTTTATATTATTTCCTTTATTAGCCCATGTACACATGTGAGAACCATAGATATGTGAGTCTATAGAGGTTGTGCACTAATGCTGTCACCACAGCTCGTATAATTGCACCGAAGTGTCACGTAGAATTGCACCGGAGTGCCGCGTAGAATTTCACCGTAGTGCCATATAATAATGTCCATAAGGACCACATATCATTCCTTAAGAATCATATACATATACTAGGGATCAAGTATGTGTCTCACAAGACTTCACACATGTTCCAAAGAATATATATATATCCCCGAAGGACTGCGTACACCCTCAACTCTTGGCATGCCAACTATACCCCTAGCTCTCAAGACACATAACATGGGCATTTTCTTTTATACTTATCATTTCACATAACACATAGTTCACTTTCACATATCACGTAGCTTATATAACTTTTCGTGTCATTTTACATTTCTTGACACCTTGCTTACATTCTATTATTATGACTTTTCATAGTTACATATACACATAATCTTATAGTTCATTCACATGGCTCATCATAAATTTTCATAAGATCACACCCATTCACGTAGTTCATTTCCATATAATTCACCTGTACCTATTTGGTTTCTCATATAATCACAGAGTCTTATAATATTTCATACGACCTCATACATCACATCACCTAGATACATACTCTATGTGCATATCATCACTTTATATCCAAATCTCCTAAGTGATATATTATTCTCAGTTCCTTTTATAGTTTAGTCTTATCTAGTTTTCCTCTATTCTCCATAAATCTTATAACTCTAATGCACAATTTCCCATAATTGATCATATCATTACTTACTTGTCTCATTTATATTTCTATTATTTATATAACCTTTACACATGTTCACCTAATTCAGTTTCACATACTTATCGCATATGCAAGTCTTCTAATAAATTATCATCAAAAGCTCCTATAGCATCTTCCTAGCTGTCGAAACGATTTTTTTCTAAAAGGTGAGATTTTGAAAACCACATTAATTCTTAATTATCTCTTTTTAATTTAAAAACAAATGTGATTTAAAAGACCTCTCGTTTCAAAAATTTTTGGATTTCCTTTACGATCGAAAAATACGGTTCAAAGAGTCACCACCAATCTTTGATTAGGGTGTGATTGGGCACCCAAAAATGCTTTGTCATTTTAAATAAAAATTAATTTTAATTAAACAACAAATTGAGGTCTGCGTTACCAAAATCCGAGTTCGGGAGTCGGTTACGTGTGGGGAAGGATTAGCACCCCCACAACGCCCTAAATCGGTACCTAGTCGATTAATTAACGTTTTTACAATGAACTTTACAAATTCGAACTTAATTTGATTTTTGATCCCATAAAACAAAGATATAAATTTAAAAACATTCAACAACACTCAAACAAATTAAATTAAAATTACCAAGTCGTTTTAGAAAGATAAAGAATGTTCGATTATTTACAAATATCGAGACCAGATCTTAAAGATATAACAACCTTTTCTCGATATATTTAAATAAACAAACATTTCTTTTTCTCTCGTTCCCAAATTTTAGGTGACGAATCAATTTTTTAGTTTCACTTTCGGGATACACTTTTATTTTAAAATCATTAAAAGCAGACCTCAAATCAGTTATGACTGCCCACTTGCAACAATTTTAAATTAAAAGGGTATTACCCTTAATCTAATTATGTAATATGTCAAGTTATGCAAATGAGGCTTTCATGCAAATTGTGAAAAAATATCATGCTAAAATTAATTAAACAAAAATTAAAAAAAATAGCATACAATGTGACATACAAAAAATTATATATATATATTTTAAAATTAAAAATTATAAATTATGCACATTAACATATTATATATACATGTGACCTAAATATAAAAACAAAATCATAACATGCTAAACTATAAATTTAAAAAGTATATATATTCAAGTTAAAATAATGACTAAATTTAAATACACATAAAATTAAACATGCAAATCGAAAATTAAACCAATGACTTAAATAAAACAACACGCATAAACAAGGGATCTACACCTAAATAACCCAAATTAAATGGTATCTATGTAATTTTCCTAAAATACTAATCCTAAATGTTTAAGGACTAAAAAGTAACATAAAAAAATTGAGTTCAAATGTCTAAAACAATAAAAGTTAGATACAACAATACTACTTGGGACCGAAATTAAATGCAGGCAAAATAAAAGGACAAAATTAAATACATGAAAAATAATCGATTAGGGACTATAATGAATTTAGAAGAAAACTCAAATGAACAATAGCTCAAATAATTCAAAAACATGACAAATTTAAAATGCTAAATTTCGAAAACATACTTTAAAAGTGACGGAAATGCAAAACAAGGCTAAGCTTAAGAGGACTGAAACCTAATTTACCATAAAGTTTGAGTGGCCAAAAGTTAATTTACCAAAATATTATTATACAAAACCTAACTTTACACTAAACCTAAGTAAATTGCACGCATGAATGCCTTCAGCCGTTCAAGCTTTGCTCTCCACTTTCCTTGTTTCTAACTCGACGCTCCACCCTCCTTTAAACACCACCGTAACTGTTATCACTCTCGACTCTTCTCGCTCACATGGCCGAAAGCCATGGTCGGCCATCACATAATGGTACCCTCTCTCTGCACCTTCGAACATCACTGAACCAGAAGGGGAAGCAAAACCGTATCCTAAACGCAATTAACCCAAGTCTCCCTCATCTCTCGACCACTCACCTCTTCAACCCTGATAGTAGTCCCGACGCTCGACCAAGGTAAATTCTCACTTTCACTATTCTTTTTATTTTATTCTAGTTTTTCTAAATTAAATCCCACATTTTCCTTGACAATAGAACCAACACATAGAATGAATGGAATCAACAAGACACCATTGGTGTTCGGGCAGGCTAGGTATGTCCTAATCTCTTTCAAATTTTAGTTTTAAACTACAATCACACATACATTAAAAAAAACAATAAAAAAGAACTAGAAAAATAAAGAAATTAAAGAATGATTCCTCGAAAAAACATACCTTTATTGCGTTATTTGTTTTTCAATTGTAAGATTACAATAGTGTTTCCTTTGGCACTCCTTTTGCACTTCTAAAATTATTGATAGCTAGTATATTTTTTTGTTGAAATGTTTTCCTTTATTTCATGTTCTCTCTGTTTCTTCTCTGTTTTCAAAACCAAATAAAAATTTTCTCCTCCCCCAATCTGTATGATTTCTGATGGTTAATCCCTCCAAAAACCGACCCTCACCTCCACTTTGCTTTTTAACTCCCAATAACCATTTTTTAGTTTTTTTTAGGATTTCACGTGGACTAGGCTTGGTCATTGAATTGGGCCTCCAACTACTCTGCTTCGGGTCTGTTCCGACTTAGCCCCGGATAAATTGAGCATCTACAATAGCTTCATAGATCTTTACCATATAATTGGTCTTACATATCCCTATAACCAGTTCTATCAATATCTCCTAATATATATATATCTATTAATCTCATATTGTTCTATAGGTCACTGTTATTTAACTTATCTCACATTTTATTTAATCCCTTAAGTTGATTCCACCAATTCCCTTATATCTAAATCAGGTAATTTATATATTGTTCCATATTTTATGTCACTTTCTCTTGTTAACACATAAGTCGTGGTTACCTTACATAATTTGTGATCCTATAACTTATATCACATGTTCATATAACAATTTTCCTATAATACATAAATCATTGTCATATAACTCATATCATATAAATTCATACCACATAACATATAATACGAACAAAACATATTCACACAATATCAAACATAATCATACTTCTACTCCTACAATCATATTGGAAACAGACTTGTCGCAAGTCCAATTTCCATATTCAATACGTATATTATAATAAATATGCACTCACCTGGCCTCACTAGTCAATACCGATCTCTTATCTTTTCCTTGATCGATCTTATTTGCCAAATATTTCGGAATTGCTTTACGCTTAGAATCTACATAAATGTACATTTTTAGGCAATTATTAGATACCTACACCTTGTAATTGGATACTAGCAACTTACACGAACCTATTAAACCAATATTCACAATTTTCCTTAGGGGGAATCAGTTCCCTCCTGTGGGGGTATCGGTTCCCCCATGACATTCTGTAAATTCTAGTTCGTTTGAGGGGGTATCGGTTCCCCTTGAATGGGTATCGATTCCCCTAGCCTAAAAATCACATTTTGAGCTCGAAAATCACTTCATTTTTAGTTCCACACTTCCTATTTCACTCCCTTTAATATTCTTAACCCAAATATACATACTTAAACTAATAAATTTTCATTCAATATCTCTTTAACTTAAAAATTCTAACACTTCTAGCTTCTTATTCTCATAGATGACAAGTCAAATTCAACTTCCAATTTGAGTAATGAACTCTATTCCAAAATTTCATTCAAAAACTCTTAATCTTTAATCTCTCCTAATTCCATAATCCTTTGTTTTTAAGATGATTTAAGCTTTCCTTAAGCTTAATTATCATCCAATAATCATAACCAAATCCTAAATTCAGCTAAATATCAACTAACAAGAGATCTTACCTTTACTTATGGCTTCACGGTGGAAAAGAAGAGAATGAAGAAGAGAAGTCTGGAACTCTCTCATATTTCCCACGTTTTATAATACTCAAAAAGGGAAGATAAAAATCTTTCCCATGAAAATACCATTTTGCCCCTTTAGTTCATCCATCTTTGCTATTTAATCCAATATTAAAATTCTTTACTTAACTCCCGAGACTTTTAATTTATTTCTAAATTAAGCACAAAACTTTCAAAATTTGCAATTTAGTCACTGACCCTGATTTGGGATGTTGCATAGGATAAGACATAAAAAATAAGATATAAGCAATGTGACAAGAAATGTGAAATAGTATAAAAAGTGGATATGAGCTACGCGATATGTGAAAGTGATTTACATGTTTATACGTATATGTGATTCAACTTATGTGACATAATCTACGTGCTATGTGAAAGTGAACTACGTGTTTATGTGAAAATGTGAAATGACATAAATGATGATGCCCGTGTTATGTGTCATGAGAGATAGGGTATAGTTGTCATGCCAAGAGTCGAGGGTCTACGCGGTCGTTCGGGACATATATGTATTCTTTGGAACATGTGAGGTCTTTTGAGACACATACTTGATCCTTGGCATATGTATATGATTCTTAAGGAATTTTCTACGTGGTCCTTAGGGACAACCTTATATGGCACTTCGGTGCATTTCTACGCGGCACTACGGTGCAATTCTACGTGGCACTTCGGTGCATTTATACGAGCTGTGGTGACAGCATTAGAGCACAACCTCTATAGACTCACATATCTATAGTTCTCATATGTGTACATGGGCTAATAAGAAAAAACAACAAATATATTACATTTGATTTGTATGCTTTTGTGTTATGAATGGTATTATATGATTTATATGATGATATGTGGATTGTATGATTAAATGAGGCAAATGTTGGTTAAAATGCTAGGTATAAGAGGATATGTATTAAGTGATATAAACGATAATAATATTGATAATGAAATAAGGCTAATGATGGAAATGATGAGTGATGAATATATGTGTGTATATGTTTTTATATGTAATGATATATATATTGCATATGTGTTATAGGGATTTGTTACATGAATAAGGGTATGAATGATAGTAGTAATTGTTCATGCATGATTACAAGTTATAGTTATATTTTATGTTTATTGCCTCACTAAGTCATCGACTTAGCGTGTGATTGTTTCACACGTAGGTTACCGAAGTGAGAAGAGTAAAGAGCAATGTGGAGCAAGACAGGTCAGATCAGAAGAAAGGTGAATAATATGTATTTTAATACATAAAGTTTTAGTTGGCATGTCAAAATAATATATTATATAAGCTCTGAATAGTTCGATAAAGGTTTTGAATAAGTTATATGTAATAATAAATTTTAAATTACTCACTATTTTATACAACTAAAGGTTTTTGAAAAGTCAATGTGACACTTCAGACTCGGATCCGGGTCGGATACGGGTTGGGGGTATTACAATGAACTTCTTCTCCCTCTTCGGATAAGTTATTCTCATTATGAACTCTCTGCTGAAAAATGTTGATCCACCTCCTTTTGTGATAGAATTGCCAAGGTTGAACAAGTTCTTCTCATTATAAACTTCTTCTCCCTCGTCGGACAAGTTCTTCTCATTATGAACTTCTTCTCCCTCATCAGATGAGTTCTTCTCATTATGAACTCTCCACTGGAATTGTTGATCCCTCGAGTGAGGTCTGTGTGATTTAACAAGGGTTGGTTGGGGTATTAATAACTCCAACTACTACAATATAATATTATTTTTTTACATAATAAAATAAAAATTAAAAAATTGGTGTTTACAATATTGTATAACTTGAAAAAAAAGAAACTTTTAAAAGCATCTTTAAAAAGTGTAAATCACATTCTCTTTATTAATAACATAACGTACTAATGTACATTACGTGGTCGATACAATACAATAATAAATAACGGAGCCGGTTATTCATGCAATACGAGAGACTTTGATGAAAATACGCAGTACGTAGGTTTTGGTAGCTGTGCGCATCATATTAAGTAATGAATAATATTATTATCTCCTGTGGCCACCGGAGCCACTCTCCCTCTGGCAGTTGAAATAAACGGCAGCCACCGGCAGGCCGAGATTGTAAAGCTCAGCAAAGTCTCTGGTGTTGAAATTCTGGCGCCACCCCGGCGCGTACACTGTTTGCCTCCCCGGTTGCCGGAACAACACGAACACGAAATGGTGGATGCCGACCGTTGGTCGTGGGCTCTCATAGCACACTACTTCTTGCCCTGAACATTGAAAAACAATAAGCAAAAGTGAAAATGAGGGCTAAAAGAAAAACCCACAAACTTGAGTGATATATTTTTGTGGATCGAGCTCTAATGCTATACAATATGATCAATGAAACGTCAGTTCAAAATTCAAATCGTAAATATGCATCGGGAATATTTTATAGCTTTAGGCTTCTTTTCTTTTCTCCTACTGTTTTCCCTAAATTAACCAAGACATGTATGGGTGGCGCAAACACTGTTTGTGGTGACGGAAAAAAGACGATTCTCAGTGTCGGCAATAACTAGTGATAACTTAAACCTAAGCAAACGAGTATATATACGCGAATCGACATATACACTATTATATCTTTAAAAATTTTAAATTCTTATATCATTAAAGTATATTTTTATAATTTTTATTAATAATTTAATTCATATTTAGAGTCGTAGTTGAGTCTGGACAGGAGACAACCGCCCAAGGCCCAAAATTTAAAATTCCACGTATAACTAAAAATAGTAAATTACTTTTCTAATCTTCCACTTATTATTTCATTTCTGTTTTAGTCTTACAATACAATTTTTTTTCAATAATTATTACTAGAGGCCTAAATTTTATGTTCACCTTCGGGCCACTAAAATATCATAAACAAACATGTTCATATCTTATAAAATATTATAATTTCTCGTTAGTAAATTTATAATATAAATTCTCATATTCTTTTAATATGAAATCTTGAATCTGTTCTTAATATATACAAATAATAATAAAGGGTGCAAAGAAGATACTAACCAAAGTTTACACCAGTAGTAGCTGGAATATCAGTTACCTACCTGAAAAGTTTGATTTAAGTATAAATGTAAATACCAGTGAACTAAACTACAACTTTTGTGACGGAATAAAGGATTTTGTCCTTTTCTTTAATTTTCACTTAAACAACCACTGTATGACCAATCACATCATATTCATAAAAGAAGAATAGTATCTTTTCTTTTTTCTCTTTTTTTCGACTATTATTTCACGGTATGAATTAAGTGATACTAATAATTAAAAGATTTATTATTAATTTTTAAAGTCTCAAATTCAAGCATAGCATATGTATATACAATTTAAACATTGTTTTATGAAGAGTAAAATTAATTAATTAAGTGATGATTGAGTAACTGTTGATGACTCTAGTCCTTAGAAATGGGAGAATGGGAAGACGGGGCGATCAATTTTCTAAAAATTTTAATTTTATTATATATTTTAGATATTTTTTATAGATTCTATTAAAAATCGATTTTCGTTCTTTAAAATTTTAAGTATATGTCATCTTAAAATTTTATAAATTCACCCTCTTAACATAAAATTATATATCCGTCCTTGTTAATTTTAGTATCGTTAATGCAGCCCTAAAGTTACTTAATAAATATGGTATATAGATTTTTTTTAATAGTCGGGGTGATTATAAAGTAATATTTATTCATATATTTATTTTGTCTATTGACAACGCACACATCGGTGGATCCACCCTTAACCTAGGGTGGGCATATACTCATCCTAAAATTTTGTTGTTTGTGCCTACCTTGAGATTTCATTCGTTTGTCTATCTTATACGAATTTTTTTTACTAATATATTTGTGCTTAGCCTTGAAAATAATTTTAGATCAACCATTGAACACACATATACCCTACAAATACAAATGTTCGAATTTAAAGTCTTTAGAGAGAATAACCCTCATTTACCATCGAGACCACTCAATTGATTATATTGTATATAGAATTATATATAGAGATTCTCGTGTAAAAATTAACGGGATTAGTCTCTTGATTAAACAGCTAAACGGATAAGGATAATTTTAGCTTTGAAGCTGCTTATGAGTTTTATCTTCTTGAAGCTGCTTTAATGAGGGTGGGTGGGTGGTGAGAGTTTATTGTTTTTTATATGGTTTTTCTTGATTTGAAAGTTCTCTTAAACGCTTTTATGGATAAGTAGCTAATTTATGGCTCTTTGGTTAGAATGTCAAGTGCATCAAAACTTTGAATTTTGAGTACTTGTGCTCGCATGCTTTCCTCACTATCCCTGTTCTACTTCTCTTTGCTTGTGTGTTTTAGTATACAACTTGGGACGGAAAGAAGGGGTGGATGGTGAATTCGTACTTGAAAATTTTAAATTCATATATATTTTAATTCGTATATATTTTAAATATATTCTTCCTATTTTTTTATTGATAATCTATTTTCTCTCTTCCTCAAATTTTTATTCAACCTTAAGTGAGAGAGAGCCAAACAAGGAGTAGGTAAAATATATATACATATGTATAGAGAAAGAGAACTCACCAGTGCAAATATTCTCTGAGATTGGGGTCACTTGGGCTGGGGGCATCAGGATCCACCATAACCTGCACCAGGCAAACTGATCATTAAGAAATCAAAAACCCTAATCCATTAGTATTAGTTCGTATAAAGGAAGTTACCAGAGTGTAGAAGTCCTAAGATCATCACCACCAATATCAACCCTGGGCTGGTTCACAACTCGAGAAGGTTTGAGCTCGACGCATTGCTAACTTGCCTAGTAGAGTAAGACACCTCGAGAGAAATAGACCTCGTAAAAAAGTCCAAAACATCTCCTATAACCCTACCAACTACAAGGGGATCTGTGCCTCTAGGCATGCTATTTGCCCTACCAACTACCAGGTGGTCTCTATCTCTGGGCATGCTATTGCTATTGTTATTTGCTAATGGAAGGAAAAGGGCTTAACTGGAGAATTTTGGCTTGAGTTTATTGATGAAAACAAGCTATACTTGAGTTGTATTTATACAAGAGAGCCATGGCATTTACATTTATTTTATGTACCATAAAATTATTACAATTTCGAGACATAAATATTATTTTCTCCTTTCTTACTTTGGTTTGACTAAAAAACATTTTTCAATGAATTATTTTAGGCTAAACTACGTTTTTATTCATCAAATTATCACTTTGGTTCCATTTTAATCACCCAACTTTTTTTTTCAAAATTATTGTTAATGTTACGTTTAGGTTTTGTCGAAACAGTTTCTTCCCGAATGGGGAAAAGGGGGTCTCGTTTTGAAAATATATTTTAGAACGATCGATCAATGATAAAACGTGATTTGAGGAGTCGCCACCAATATTTGATTAGGGTGTGATTGGGCACCCAAAAACGTATTTGCCATTTTAATAAAATATTAATTTTAATTGAAACGACAAACTTGCGGTTTGCGTTACCAAAATTTGAGTTCGGGAGTCGGTTACGTGTGGGGAAGGATTAGCTCCCCCACAACGTCCTAAATCGGTACCTAGTCGATTAATTAATTGTATTTGCAATAAAATTTACAAGTTCGAGTCTAATTTAATTTAAGATCCCCTAAAATAACGTTCTTTGAAATTTTGAATGAAAGATAATAATATTTAATTATTTCCTATCAAGAAGAACCGATCTCTCATACCTCGAAGCAACCGATTATTACTCCAATCGAAATAAATAATTATTAAAATTACATTCTAAATTTCACTATCAATTTCAAAATAATGACACCCAAAATAATTTTAAGAGTGAAAACGATAATATCTAATTATTTTCAATCGAGAATAAATGACATTTTATGCATTAAAATAGTCAATTATTACCCCAATTGAAATAAAGGGATAGTACTATTAAGTCTTAAAATTACATAGCGATTCAAATGAAAATGATAATATCTAATTATTTCCAATCAAGTATAAATGACCTATCGTACTTTAAAGCAATCATTTATTACTCGGACCGAAACAAAAAGATATTACTATTCTCAATGTCGATTCAAATGTTATTATTTTGAAAATCTATCGGGAAAACACATGCAAAAATAAAATAAATAAAAAGCATATCAAACAAGGAATTAATTATTGACTTTACCTATATTTAATGAGAGTAAGGATGTTCAATTATTTAAATATCTCGAGACGAGACCTTAGATTCGATCTAACAGTCTTTTCTCAATGAATTTGATTAAAAGAAAATTGTTTTTTTCTCAATTCCCGAATTTTAAAAATGAAATCGATTTAATTCGTGTCAGTAATTGAGATAGACTTTCATTTTAAAATTATCGAAAGTAACTTTCTTATATGTTAAGAGAGTCACTTTACAGTAATATTAAAATGATCGAATATTATCCTTAGTCAATTTATTTTGAATCAAATCAAGGGATGCTTATGAGGGTATCATACACAATCAATTAGGACTAAAATGAAATAATATGCAAACAACATGCAAAAAATAAATTAAAAATAAAAGTAGGCCTAAAACATAAATAAACAAACTCTCATGCCAAAGTTATAAAATATACAAGTGACCAAAATAACCATTTTCAATATTAAATGCTAAAATTACAAGGAATGAAAAATAAATAATACATGGGGCTAAATCGAACTAAATTAAAATTACATGGCCGAAGTAAAAACATGCAAAAATATAGGGGGATATACATAAAATATCCCTAAAAATAAATATCAGACATAAAAAGGGTAAATTACATAAATAATCCCTACAGGGATTAACATGCAAAAATGTGTTAAAAGTATGAGGACTAAACTTAGATTAGACCAAAAAATTTAACGCACGCGCAAAAATGGCTAAATAACAAAAATGTTCTCTGCCAATGATCATTATGTAAAAACACGAGTAAGTTAGGGAGACCAAAGTGTAATTTCCCCTAACTTAACCCTATATATACTATTTAAGATTTTATTTTTTTTCATTTCAAACCGTTTTTTATATAAAAAAATCTTTTTTTCTAAGTTGTGTAACACCCCTCAACCTGTATCCGACCCGGATACGAGTCCGAGGTGTCACATTGACTTTTCAAATCATTTACTTTGACAAAAATAAAATAATTAAATAAAAATTTAGTTTGACATTTTCAATAACCAAATAATTGCTATTGTGTAAAACATATTGATTTACAAAACTTATCAGAGCGTATTCGACACCAATCTTTTATCTTACATGCCAACTACATTTCATAAAATGCATATAATTCAAGATTTTTCTGATCTGAACTTCAGGAAGGAGATGCTGACCTGATGAGCTCATCTTCGATCCCTTTTTCCTCTTCTCGAAAATTACGCGTGAAACATTCACACGCTAAGTCGATGACTTAGTGAGACATTAACACTTAAATATAAAATCTCAACTCTAATTCATGCTCTACACACTTCATAGAACTATCATAATTTAATAAGCTCATAATACCTACAAAACATAATTACATACATATATATATCATACCAAATCATATATTCTTTGATGTACTAATTACATATAGACACACATATCATCATTTACATTCCTAATCTTTTATATGTTATCATCGCTTTTTTTATATTAACATTTTCTTCTTATCTTTAATACACATACACATCATATAACATCAAATCACCAATAAACATATAACATCACATAGAATTTTCGTATATTATATCTTTAATGGCCCATGTACACATGTGAGAACTATATATATATGAGTCTATAGAGGTTGTGCACTAATGCTGTCACCACAACTCATATAAATGCACTGAAGTGTCACGTAGAATTGCACCATAGTGCCGCGTAGAAATGCACCAAAGTTCTATTGTCTCTGAGGACCATGTAGAAAATTCCTTAAGAATCATATACATTTGCCAAGGATCAAGTATGTGTCTCAAAAGACCTCACAAATGTTCCAAAGAATACATATATGTCCCGAAGAACCGCGTAGACCCTCGACTCTTGGCATGCCAACTATACCTCTAGCTCTCATGACACATAACATGGGCATTAATATTTATGTTATCACACATTCACATCTTCACCTAGTCACATAGTTCTTTCACATAGCTCATTGTCATATAAATCACATATAACATATACATATAAATACATAACTAAGCATTTTCACGAAATATCAAACATAATCATACTTCTAATCATACAATCATATATTCAACATATTGGAAACAAACTTGTCACAAGTCCAATTTCCATATAAATACGTATATTCTAATAATACGCACTCACCTGGCCTCACTAGTCAATACTGATCTGTTATATTTCCCTTGATCGATCTTACTTGCCAAGTTCCGGAACTTGTTTAGGCTATGTATCTACATAGTAATATATTGATACTTATCAATATACTAATTAATATATTATAAACTATCATTTCTTAGGCTAAAAGAAAAGCTATTTTCATCTTTTAATAAAGGTATGCATCGATGCACTACACCATGTATCGATACACTACACCATGTATCGATGCATCCCTTGACGGGTGCATCGATGCACTATCTATGCATCGGTACATAAATCCCATTCAATGTTTGTATTTTAAGGGGGTGCATCGGTACACATTAAATGTGCATCGATACACTTTGCCCAGAATTCGTATTTTACGCCCGAAAATCATCAACTCTTCATTCAATTTTTCTATTTTAAGCCCCTATCATGTCATTAAACTCAACTACCACTACTTAAACCAACTTGTATTCATATAAACCATCTCTATCTTCCATATCTCATCATGATTCTTAAAATTAAGAATCTTATTAAACTTTCAACTTTTTTATTAATCCCTTCTAACTTCATAAATCTTTTATTCTTAGTGATGACAAGTCAAATTCCTTCTCAACTTTCACTTATTAACTCTTTTCCAGAAATTCATCTAAAAAAATTCATAACCCATGTAACATTCTCCATGCCGGGTTAGTGATTAATTTGTAAAAATTCAGAATTTGGTGATTAAAGTAGAATAATTATATAGTTTAAAAATAATTGTTAGTAAATATGAAATGAATTTAAGGACAAAATGGTCATTTGCAAGGAAAAATTATAATTAAAAATTTTATGGGGATATATTATAACCCACGTGGGGGTTGAGTAGGAAACAAAGGTTTCCAGAATTCTCTCTTCTCTTCTTCCAAACGTGAAGACCAAGTTTAAGGTAAGAATCTGAACCTTGGTAGTTTCTTTGATTTTTAGCATGGAAATTGAAGTTTGGATATTATATAAGCTAAAGGAAAGCTTATATGACATTAAGACAACAAGATAAGTGATTTTAGAGAGAGATTTGGAAAATGAGTTTTTAGATGAAATTTTGATATGGATGAGTTTTTGAAGTTTGAATAAGATTTTTGACTTGTCAATAAGTTAATTAAGAAGTATGAGGTGATAGAATTGAAATTAGAACAAGTTGGAATTTGAGTAAGATTCTTAAATTCTATGTGGATGATTAGTTTTTTTAGTTTTATAGGTATTGAATGGATAATAATTAGTTTAAGTAAGTGTATGAAAGCTAAGAGTATTAAAGGGAGTGAAATATGTATGTTTGAGCTGAAATGAGATGATTTTCGGGCTCAAAATAGGATTTCTGGGCTAGGGGAATCGGTACCCATTCAAGGGGAATTGATACCCCCTCAACGAATATGAATTTCCAGAATGCTAGAGGGGAATCGATACCCCCAGGGGGAGAACCGATTCCCCTATGAAAAAAAGAAAAGAAAGAAAGACTAAGCTATTAATTCCTTAAATTGGTAAGATATTAAAGCTTAATTTCAAGACATAGACATCTGATAATCATCTTGAAAATTATGTTTATGTAGATATCGAGCCTACACGAGTTCGGGAACAATCTACAAGTAGGATCGATCGAGGAAAAGGCAAAGAAACATAGGTGAGTGCATATGCATAGCATAATTATAGAAATATACTCAATTCTAGACTGGTGATAAGTCTAGATTTTATATCTTGGAACAATCTACATGAATTCATATAAAATGCATTATATGACATGAATATGCAAGAAAAGTTATGAGCTATGTGAAGAGGTAAGAATTTACATGTCTACGTGATATAGACTACGTGAAATGTAAAATCCCATGTTATGTAGATGAGAACTATAGGTATAGTTGGCATGCCAAGGGTAGAGGGTCTACGCGGTCCTTCGGGACAAAATTCTACGCGGTCCTTCGGGATATATATATATTCTTTGGAACATGTGTGAAGTCTGGTGAGACACATATGTGATCCCTAGCATATGTATATGATTCTTAAGGAATTCTATGTGGTCCTTATGGACATTATTATATGGCACTACGGTGCAATTCTACGCGGCACTTCGGTGCATTTATACGAGCTGTGGTGACAGCATAGTGCACAACCTCACATTACTCAGATACCTTAGGTTCTCAATATGATATCATGGGCCAATAAACTTATTAATACGAATTCATGAATGTTAAAGTAATATGCTTACAGGTATGGATATTGATGATGTAGACTACATTGATTAAGTACATGCTTCCATCTCATTTCATATCATTATGACATGGTCATTACATTGCTTTGTTATTATTATTACATTGCCTCACTAAGTCGATGACTTAGCGTGTGAGTGTTTCACACGTAGGATCCGAGAAAGTAGACGAGACAGGTTAAGCAGCTTGACAGCATTACTCCTGCAACCACCAGATCAGAAGCAACTTAATCAGTAGGTCATTTTGTTATGTAAATGGCAGTTGGCATGTAATTAAAGGGTTAAGTTGTGTATGCTCTGAATATTTTGGTAAACTTATGTTACAATATGTATATTATCGTATTTTCTTAATATAAGTTCAAATATTTTTCTATTATTGGTTAAGAGTTGTGTTTTAAAAGTCAATGTAATATCTCTGAATCATATTCGGGTCGGGTACGGGTTGGGGGTGTTATATTTAATGGTATCAGAGCTATGGTTTAGCCGATTCTAGGCATGAACCAGAGTCTATAGAGTCTTTAAATGGAATACATGCCAACAAATAGTGAGAACTTCTGATCTGGTATAGTATGAGTATGTTGTTTTGCTAATAGAATAATGTGTTTATTCTTATTAGATGTCCGGACATAATAGCTCCCGAAGTGAAGCGGGAGAAGATAGGCATGCTGAAAGCAGTAATTCACCTGCCCTGGCCAGGCAAGGTGAAGAACAGGCATCTCAAGGAGTGCCTGTGCAAGATCAAGATACGTTCTTCAGAACGTTAGACGCTATTTTGACGCGTCTTTAACCTTCTGCTCCACTAACTCAAAGAATAAATGTAGCAAAAGAGTTGAGAGGTTTAGGAACTCCCGAATTTAAGGGAGAAGCTGAGGAAGGTCCAGTGTCAGCGGATCTTTGGTTGAATGATTTGAAAATCATGTTAGATGGTCTCCACTGTTCCGAAGTGGAGAAATTAGATGGAACTGTATCTTTATTGAGGGGTCAGGCGAGGATATGGTGGACGAACGTCACCATGAGGATGTCAACCGACCAGTTGACTTGGTCTTTGTTTTTAGAAGAATTTAAAAACAAATATATTGGAGATCAGTTTATCTAACAAATGAAGCAGGAGTTTTTGAATTTGAAGCAGATGAGCCGCTCTGTATATGAGTACGGATGTGAGTTTAATAAGCTGAGCAGGTTTGCAGCTGAGCTTGTGCCTACTGAAAAAGATGCTTGCGAATGGTTCGTGGAGGGCTTGCGCCCTAGACTTAAAGAAATATTGATAGTATTAAACTTGTCCTCGTTCCAGGAGGTGATCAATCGTGCAAAAGCTCTTGAAAGGGCTCAGAATAAAAGATTTGGGGACTCAAGAGTTCAGACATCAAAGAGGACGACTACTTCCTCTAGCTTAGTACCAACAAAAAGGGGAAGAGACTCGGGATTTCGATCACAAGCTAGATCAGAATCAGTTGCATCGTCTGCTAGGGGAGCAAGTCAGGCAAGACCTAGACAGACGCAGTCAGTGGAATCTGGTGCTGGAGATCTACTCCGAGTCAAGGGAGACAGTGTCAGCACTGTGGGAAAAACCATTATGGGGCTTGTCGTATGGCTGCTGGGACTTGTTTTCGATACGAGATGCCGGACATTTTATCCGGGATTGTCCATTGATTGTTGGGGAGCCTGCACCATCTGGAAGAGTTGGTTCTTCCTCAAAAAGAGGACGAGGAAGAGGCAGAGGAAGGAACCCATCTGAATTCTCTGCTCAACCTGAAGTTCGATCCACTGCTCGGGTATACAATCTAAATACAAGTGAAACCGTGATGACCATATTATAGCAGGTACTAAATTTATTGGTACTGATTGATCCGGTTCTAATTATTCTTATATTACAAGTAAGTTAGTAAAGGAGTTGGGATTCCCTTAGAAGCTACGAGTAATGAGATTATAGTAACAACTCCGTTAGGCCATAGTGCCCGGGTGAATAAAGTCTGTAAGGGGTGTCCCATAAAGGTTCAGGGAATTGAATTCCCTGCTAATCTGATGGAATTACCCTTTAACGAGTTTGAAGTGATTCTAGGAATGGATTGGTTGTTTCATTATTATGGAGAGGTTAATTGCAGATTGAAAAAGGTAACCCTGAAAAGTCCAGGAGGAACAGAGATAAGTGTGAGCAGTGAAAAGTTTAATTCCTTAGCAAATGTAATGTCAGCTAAGAAGCTATTACTACAAGGATGTCAGGGTTTTCTTGCAAATGTGATTGATTCAAGAGCTCAAGAGAAAAGGTTAGAGGAGATTCCAATAGTTCGAGAGTTCCCTGAAGTTTTCCCGGCTGAGTTGCCAGGATTACCTCCGGATAGAGAGGTATAATTTCAAATTGAAGTAATGCCAGGAACCGCTCCAATTGCAATGGCACCTTATCGGATGGCTCCGAAGGAATTACAAGAGTTAAAGAATCAATTGCGAGATTTGTTAGAAAAAGGATTTATTCGACCAAGTTTGTCACCTTGGGGAGCTCCGGTGTTATTTGTTAAGAAGAATGATGGATCAATGCGTCTCTGTATTGATTATCGACAGCTTAATAAGGTGACCATCAAGAACAAGTATCCCCTTCCGCGCATTGATGACTTGTTTGATCAACTAAAAGGAGCTTCGGTATTTTCGAAGATCGATCTACGTTCGGGTTATCATCAATTGAAGATCCAGGAGAAAGATATTCCGAAGACGGCTTTCAGAACGAGATATGGTCATTATGAATTCATCGTAATGCCGTTCGGAGTAACGAATGCACCTGCTACTTTCATGGATCTCATGAACATGATTTTTCAGCCCTATCTGGACCAGTTTGTTGTTGTCTTTATTGATGACATATTGGTTTACTCGAAATCCATTGAAGAGCACAGCACACATCTGAGGTTAGTTTTGCAAATTCTCAGGGATAAAAATCTCTATGCGAAATTGTCCAAATGTGAATTTTGGCTAAACGAAGTAATTTTCTTGGGGCATGTGATCTCGGCAGTTGGGATTAGAGTAGACCCTTAGAAGGTTAAAGCTATAATGGATTGGGAAGTTCCTAAGAATGTGTCTGAAGTTCGGAGTTTTCTTGGACTTGCCGGTTACTATCGAAGATTCGTTAAGAATTTTTCGATGATTGTGCTGCCTCTAACAAAGCTAATGAGAAAGAACGTACCATTTGTTTGGACTTTTGAATGTCAAGAAAGTTTCGAAGTTTTAAAGAGAATTCTGACGGAAACTTCGATATTGGTTCAACCGGAATCTGGCAAGAATTTTGTAGTATACAGTGACGCATCCCATAACGGGTTGGGGTGTGTATTAATGCAAGAAGGAAAGGTGGTAGCGTATGCATCGAGACAGTTGAAACCACATGAAAGGAATTACCCCACTCATGATTTAGAAATGGCTGCTGTAGTATTCGCTCTCAGGATTTGGCGTCATTATCTTTATGGAGAGCGTTGTTATTTATATACGGATCATAAGAGCCTGAAGTATCTGATGACTCAAAAAGAGCTAAATTTAAGGCAACGTAGATGGGTAGAGTTCTTAAAAGATTATGATGTGATAATTGACTATCATCCCGGAAAGGCAAATGTGGTAGCAGATGCTTTGAGTAGAAAGACGTTTGCAGCTTTACGAGCTATGGATACAAGATTATCTTTAACGGGAGACGGTGGTCTTTGTGCAGAATTAACCCTTAAACCAGAATGGTTGGAACGAATAGGAGAATTGAAAAGTAAAGATGAAATGTGTTTGAAAAGAATTGAACAAGTAAAGAACAAAGAGATTAAAGACTTTGAGATTAAGTCAGATGGAAATCTATATTGTAAAGGAAGAATTGTAATACCCGACAATGACGACTTGAAGAAAGAAATATTAACAGAGGCTCATTGCAGTCCGTTAACGATGCACCCGGGTGGAACCAAGATGTATATGGATTTGAAGGATCGATTTTGGTGGTCAGGGATGAAACGAAGCATCACCGAATTTGTGTCTAAGTGTTTGATATGTCAACAAGTCAAAGCCGAGCATCAAGTTCCATCAGGATTATTGCAACCGCTTTTCATTCCTCAATGGAAATGGGAAAATGTTACGATGGATTTTGTTTCGGGGTTACCCTTGACCCCGAACAAAAGAGAATCAATCTGGGTAATTATTGATCGATTAACTAAGTCAGCACATTTTCTTCCGGTTAGAACGGATTTCTCTATGGAAAAGTATGCAGAGCTGTATATTAGAGAAGTTATTAGATTGCATGGAGTACATGTGTTTCCATAATCTCTGATCGAGACTCTCGATTCACTTCTAGATTCTGGAAATCTTTGCATGGAGCGTTGAGGACTCGTTTAAACTTTAGTACGGCTTTTCATCCTCAGACTGATGGGCAATCAGAGAGAACTATTCAGATATTGGAAGATATGTTACGAGCATGTGTTATTGAGTTTAAAGGGTCATGGGAAAAGTATTTACCGCTGGCAGAGTTCGCTTACAACAATAGCTATCAGTCGAGTATTAAAATGGCTCCCTATGAAGTATTATATGGAAGAAAATGTCGTACTCCATTAAATTGGTATGAACTCAAAGACCGAAGTGTTCTTGGTCCGGATTTAATTCAAGATGTAGAACAGAAAGTTCGAGAAATTCAGCATAACCTCAAAGTGGCCTCTGATCGGCAAAAGTCCTATTCTGATCTTAAAATGAAAGAAATTGAATTTCAAGTTGGAGATAAAGTGTTTTTAAAAGTGTCCCCATGGAAGAAGGTGTTGAGATTTGGTCGAAAAGGAAAATTGAGTCCTCGATTTATTGGACCATATGATTGTAAAGAGAGTAGGACTGTAGCATATCCAGCTAGCTTTACCACCTGAGATGGAAAAGATACATGATGTCTTTCACGTTTCAATGCTTCGAAGATATAGATCTGATCCCTCTCATATCGTGACACCAGAATAGATTGAGGTTCGACCTGACTTGACTTATGAGGAAGAACCGATTCAAATTTTAGCTCATGAGGTTAAGCAATTGAGGAATAAGACTATTCCATTGGTTAAAAATTTATGGAAGAATCACAAAGTAGAGGAAGCAACATGGGAGCGTGAGGAGGATATGAGGAATCAGTATCCCCATCTCTTTTCTTATTGAAAATTCGAGGACGAATTTTCTTAAGGGAGGGAGATTTGTAACATTCTCCATGCCGGGTTAGTGATTAATTTGTAAAAATTCAGAATTTGGTGATTAAAGTAGAATAATTATATAGTTTAAAAATAATTGTTAGTAAATATGAAATGAATTTAAGGACAAAATGGTCATTTGCAAGGAAAAAATATAATTAAAAATTTTATGGGGATATATTATAACCCACGTGGGGCTTGAGTAGGAAACAAAGGTTTCCAGAATTCTCTCTTCTCTTCTTCCAAACGTGAAGACCAAGTTTAAGGTAAGAATCTGAACCTTGGTAGTTTCTTTGATTTTTAGCTTGGAAATTGAAGTTTGGATGTTATATAAGCTAAAGGAAAGCTTATATGACATTAAACAACAAGATAAGTGATTTAGAGAGAGATTTGGAAAATGAGTTTTTAGATGAAATTTTGATATGGATGAGTTTTTGAAGTTTGAATAAGATTTTTGACTTGTCAATAAGTTAATTAAGAAGTATGAGGTGATAGAATTGAAATTAGAACAAGTTGGAATTTGAGTAAGATTCTTAAATTCTATATGGATGATTAGTTTTTTTAGTTTTATAGGTATTGAATGGATAATAATTAGTTTAAGTAAGTGTATGAAAGCTAAGAGTATTAAAGGGAGTGAAATATGTATGTTTGAGCTGAAATGAGATGATTTTCGGGCTCAAAATAGGATTTCTGGGCTAGGGGAATCGGTACCCATTCAAGGGGAATCGATACCCCCTCAACGAATATGAATTTCCAGAATGCTAGAGGGGAATCGATACCCCCTGGGGGTATCGATTCCCCCATGAAAAAAAAGAAAGAAAGAAAGCCTAAGCTATTAATTCCTTAAATTGGTAAGCTATTAAAGCTTAATTTCAAGACATAGACATCTGATAATCATCTTGAAAATTATGTTTATGTAGATATCGAGCCTACACGAGTTCGGGAACAATCTACAGGTAGGATCGATCGAGGAAAAGGCAAAGAAATATAGTGAGTGCATATGCATAGCATAATTATAGAAATATACTCAATTCTAGACTGGTGATAAGTCTAGATTTTATATCTTGGTACATGAGCATATTCTGTATTATGAGACATGACATGAATTCATATAAAATGCATTATATGACATGAATATGCAAGAAAAGTTATGAGCTATGTGAAGAGGTAAGAATTTACATGTCTACGCGATATAGACTATGTGAAATGTAAAAGCCCATGTTATGTAGATGAGAACTATAGGTATAGTTGGCATGCCAAGGGTAGAGGGTCTACGCGGTCTTCGGGACAAAATTCTACGCGGTCCTTCGGGATATATATATATTCTTTGGAACATGTGTGAAGTCTGGTGAGACACATATGTGATCCCTAGCATATGTATATGATTCTTAAGGAATTCTATGTGGTCCTTATGGACATTATTATATGGCACTACGGTGCAATTCTACGCGGCACTTCTGTGCATTTATACGAGCTGTGGTGACAACATAGTGCACAACCTCACATTACTCAGATACCTTAGGTTCTTAATATGATATCATGGGCCAATAAATTTATTAATACGAATTCATGAATTTTAAAGTAATATGCTTACAGGTATGGATATTGATGATGTAGACTACATTGATTAAGTACATGATTCCATCTCATTTCATATCATTATGACATGGTCATTACATTGCTTTGTTATTATTATTACATTGCCTCACTAAGTCGATGACTTAGCGTGTGAGTGTTTCACACGTAGGATCCGAGAAAGTAGACGAGACAGGTTAAGCAGCTTGACAACATTACTCCTGCAACCACCAGATCAGAAGCAACTTAATCAGTAGGTCATTTTGTTATGTAAATGGCAGTTGGCATGTAATTAAAGGGTTAAGTTGTGTATGCTCTGAATATTTTGGTAAACTTATGTTACAATATGTATATTATCGTATTTTCTTAATATAAGTTCAAATATTTTGCTATTATTGGTTAAGAGTTGTGTTTTAAAAGTCAATGTAATATCTCTGACTCATATCCGGGTCGGGTACGGGTTGGGGGTGTTACAACCCAACCTTAAAATCAACAATTAATCCACAAACAAAGAAGCTCACCTTTGAGCTTGGAGATACGGGAGGAGGAGAAAAGAAAGAAAACTCTGGAGAATTCTCTCATTTTCCACGTGGTTCCCTTATCTTATAAAAGGAATATAAAATTTTTCCTTGTCAAATACCATTTTTCCCTTTAATTCCTTTAATAATTACTAATAACTTCTAGGAAATATTTCCATATAAATCATTGAACTATTCCATTATTCTACTTTAATCACCAAATTTCCGAAACATTTCAATTTGGTCACTAACCCGGTATTGAGGATGTTACAAGTTGCCTCGGTCGACCCTTTGTCGGCCACCTTAAACCACCACCAACTACCGCTCGACCGCCGCACATGGCGGTTGGAGACCTTAAACTTTCCCAAAATACTCCCTAAGCTTAGATCTACCACCCTAGACCCTTTTTCTAGCCTAAAGATCGCCTAAACGACCATAAACAACCCTTCCAACCTCACCGTGAGATTCGATCGCCGCGAAAATAAAACCGGCCAACCCTCTAACTCAGGTAAGCTAATCGACCTCCTAAGCTCTCGGTTTTATTTACATGCAAGGTTTTTTTATTTTCTTTTAATCTCTTGGGTTTTGAAAACTGTAAAAAAATGTACTTCAAAAATTTTAAATCTTCTCTTTTATTGTTTTTTGATCTGGAGGGTTTGAACCCTTTTTACATTTTTGGTTCGGGTATTTATAAGCCCGATTTATAGCTTTTGCTTATTTTCGGATGAAATTATTATAACTGAAACAAGTGAATATTACGTGCTTGGCTGGTTTTCGGTTGCTTGCTTTGATACACGTTTCTGAAACTGTAGGAGACTCGACGCGTGGTTGGTGGCAGCATTTGGTGGCCGATGGTTGACGCAGTAAGGAGGTGGCCTGGGATTGGTGAACGGCGACGGTTGCTGAGGCTCGATCTAGACGTTGGATGGGTCCAGATCGGACGATTGAAATGAGAGGCAGCGGCTTAATCTGGGTTACATATGGTCCGTTGGATATTTCCCAAATCCAACGGCTAGGAGCTGTTGGCGACTAGGGAGATGGGTAAAACCCTAAATTGGCTTGGGCTTCAAGATGGGAGCCGTGTTTTTGTCTTGATGGGTTGAGACTTGTATTTTGGGTTCCGGGTTTAATGTTATGTAATTGGGTCAAACTTGTTTTTGGACTTGACCTGCAAAAAAAATGTATTTAATAATAATAATAATAATAATAATAATAATAAAGATAGTAGGACAAAAAACGAGTGTCGACAGGTTTCATTTTGGTCATATGTCATTAAAAAAATTATCGGAGATGTTGACGTGTCATCGTAAGGTAATGCCACATCATAATTTAAAAAAAGTCACAATAGCAGTTCTGTTAATTTTTTAAGGGCAGATTACCAAAATGAAGCCAAAACGTAGCATTAGTGATGATTTTGAGAAAAAAATACTTTGATGACCAAAATTGAACAAAAGTGGTAATCAAGTGACTACATGCATAGTTTACCTATTATTATAATTAAAATAATTTTAGTAATAATAAATTTTAGAATGAGCAATTTTGTTTCTTTTCTAAGTTTTTTAAGGATTAGTCTAGAGCGAGTGACACGAATCGATGTACACCACAAATGATATGTACCGATATGCATTACTAATATAAAATATGGTAACATTCATAAATGGTGATTAAATTTATTAAAATAATTTAATTTGTCATTGGATTTTTAAAAGTTATAAAAAAGACATTAAACCTCATATTTTATTTAAAAATAGGCAACAAACGTGAAATATTGTTAAGAGGGTGACAATGTAACACCCATAACTCATATATATCTCGTATTACGAGGTAAAGATGTCACATCAACTTAACAGCCACTTACTGAATATAAATGCTTAAAATTTTGTTTCATTTAAAACAACCTTTTTTTTTTTACAAATTTAAAAGTTGTTTCCTTTAACAAGCATAGTCCTAATATTATACTTTATTGTTCCAAACAAAGTTGATTTTTATGCAACAATTAGGCAGTTCCATGTTATTTCATATTTATATTAAACTGCCTAATATTGCTTGATTTAAAACCATTTAAAACCCTCCATAATATTTATTCTTAAATACGGTTATAACTAAAATTAACTAAAATTTAAAGTAGTCATAAATTACTATTATAGACCCTTTTTAGAATAAACATGATAAAGCAACCCAACAGATATAATGTACATGTCATTAATAATTCAAAGTTAAGATGTCTTCTTATTCTATCGATAGGTTTGATTTCCATAAGATGCTTTCAACCTCCTCACTTCACGTCCTCTACTTTATTCGACCCTACGCATGAAAATTTTCACGCGCTAAGTAAAACTTAGTAAGACAAGTAAATAAATCAGAGTGAACTATATCGGTAGAATATCATAAATAATTCAAGACATAAAAATAAATGTAAATAAAATCTTTAAAATTTCAAACCGAACTTTCCAAGCCGTATTTTTCCTCGTCAGAAACCTGAAAATCATGGTCTCATAATTTTATCAAAATCACAATAATCAACATCAACAATAGTATACTTTGCATATACTTTCCATTCAGACATATTTCGGAACTTTAATATTTCGTATTCATATTCTTTTTTCTTTCAGTCACTTTCAGAACTTTCCTTATTTTCATTTTTGTAACCTAGTGTATATTTATGAGAATACAAGTTACGTTAGTGGAGTGCGCACTAGACACTTTAGTGTCAATCGTAACTTAAACGAGATTAAGATTAGGCATCTTTTATTCTAGTGTTTGGCCAAAATTAAACAAGACGTGTATGTGTGGCGTAAACAGTGTGTTTAGTGTTGTTGGAAAAGAGGATTCGCCGTGTAGACAATAACTAGTGCCTACGTCGTTTGACAAAGCTCTACCACTAAGCTTATTTCATAAAAGAAAAAAGTAGCAGCAGGAGTGAAGAACAGAACATTTCATGTGAATCTATCAAGTGGCTTCCTTAACCAAGAGGAATATTGGATTTATTAAAGGTTTCGAATTCGAGCAGTTATATGTACATAATATATGTGCATTGACAATAATTAAAAAAAATATTGAATATATATTGTATGCGTGGCCGCAAACAAGATGTTAACAAAAGCTTGCACCAGTTGCGGCTGCAATTTAATTCTGATGAACTTACCTTCAACTTTCCTGATGGAATACAGGATTTTGCCGTTTCTTCAATAAGATTATGATACTTGTCGTCTTATTACAGGGTTGAATTTATTTAATTAATTTAAATTAAATGATGATCAAATTTATAAGTTTTTTAAAACATTTATTGAATTATTTAAAATTAGGGTCAAATTGGTAGAATGTATAAGTTATGGAGACTATAATTGTCATTATACCTACCTACATTATCAACTCTGTTAAATTTTAGCGGAAACTTAGCGGAAGACGACTAAATAGAAGAAAAAAAAGACATTGGTGATGATTTGTTAAAAAGTTTTTATGATCAAAGTAGAAAAAGGGTAAGGATCAATGAAATAATTTATTCAGTGGCTAATTCAACAAAAAATTTATAGGCAGGACCAATATAAATATTATAAAATTTTTATCTAATAAAATTTGTATATATTTAGATTAAATCTAGAAGAAATATATTAATTGGAACAATATAATTTTTTAACATAATTCATACATATTTTTTATTTAGGTTATACTAACTATTTAGCCACCCACCTATTATTTAATTTATATTTTGGTTACTCAACTATTTTTTTAAATCATACACTACCTTTCATTTTGGTTCTGCTTCGACCACTCACCGTTAAAAAAATAACAATATGATAATATGATGTTTTTTAAATTATTGTTCAATCTTGAAGTGACATTATCTGATGATGACACGTCAACATTGCTGCTAATTTTTTAAAGACGAGTGACTAAAACACAACCAAAATGTAACATTAAGCGTGATTTAAAATAAATAATAGTTGAATGATCAAAATAAAAATTAAACAATAAGTGAATGACTAAATAAGTAATTTACCTATTTTTATATTGGATGGGCCATAACCTAAGTAGGCCTAGGCCTAAATAGTCCCATGAGTTTACCCTTTACATTTGGTGCGACATCTATATATATATAATTTTATGAGAAAAGATCCAATAATATAATTACATCAATTTAGTATCGTTGAATTAAACTAAATTAATTACTAGAATACGCAGTTAAAAATAGAAAGATTTTTATGAATAAAATAAAAGGAAATGAATAATGAAATTGTGATAAACTTTATTTTCGATTATCCTTTTATATTTATTTAATGACTATGTATTTATATAAATTAATAAATCTAACTATTATTTTGTAGTAATATGATGTTTTATATTAAAAGTTATTTATTTTTCCTCAGAAAATATATGAATGGGTTGTAGGTCGGGCTCAAATATTGCTTTGGTAGTTCAGGGCTTAGGACGAGCCCGGCCATAAGATTTTAATTATATTGCAGCAGATCCCTGCAAATCCATCCCTCTCGAATCTTGAATTTGTATATATATTTTGATATAAAAAAGTGATGTTTAAAATAGAAAATTGAGTATTTTATTTTTTAATGAAACGATGGTTAGATAAAATGTTAATCTAAAAATATATTAATAAAAATAAATAAATAATATTATTGAATTGAACGAAGAAAAATAAATAAAGAATTAAAATTAAAGAATAAAATTGATTAATCGTACGTTGACATGAAATCAAATGAGTAGAAGTAGAATTTTGTTGGGGCATGTATGAACAGTTTCTTTAAGACAAATTTGTCATCTCATCGGTGCTTTGAGTAATGTTGGATGTCGATCTCTCAGGATACAATAACAAACAATCACAACAGTAGACACGACTGCAAAGATCAGTTGAACATAATCTTACATTTCTCTATCATCGGGAAGAATTAATTTGAAAGAATTTTTTAGGTGTTTTACTATTTTAAAATTCTAAAGTTGTAAGTTGTACTAATTACTTCTCAACTAACCTTTTAATAAATAGTATAATTCTTACTTTTTTTTTTAAGTTGCAAGTTGTAAGAATAAAATTGAAGGAATTTTTTTAGCATTGTGTTGATCCTTTCTTTTAATGTTTAATTCTTACCTACTTCATTGTTATCATAAAAATATATACATATCTGCTATACATTAAAAGCTTGTATAATATATATATAATCAGAAAATATATGTTTATATGTATGTGACATGAGTATTTTTTCTAATAGTTTGGATTGATTATATAAAATATATATTTATTTATACTTTATAAATGTAATTGTTCAAACTCAAATATTCTAAAAATATATATTATCTTCTACGACTGAAACAATATATATAATCACATTCCCTTTCATTTCTAACCTTAACATTATGAAATATATATCATCATATATATAATGAGTAGTCATAATCATAATCACAAGCGCATGCAGTCCAAATGCAATTTCAAACGTTACAAATACAATACAAACAGTGCAACTAATTCATTATTACAAGGCACCTATTGGTGAGATGTTTATGTTTTATTATCAAGGCAAGTACTTGCGAAAGAGGTTCTCAAACTTGCTCATTTCCTTGCTGGGTAGCGACACCAAGACATTGACACCATTGTTGTCATCAATATCAGGGAATAACAATATAATGTCCTTCCTTTGGAACACCACAGGGCAACTATACCTTGGCCTCCCCCATGGATAATCCACCTCGTCAAACCCTAGTTTCCACCATGAAGACACCAGAAACTCCCCGTCCGGGAAACCTTGGTAAATCTCCCCCCAGTCTATCGCTGACCTCGCGTACTCGTCCGTCATTCGGTTCGCACCCTCTGTCACCAGCTCTACCAATTTTGCAAACGGGGCTTCTTCTATATCCTTGCACTTGGCCCTCGCGTAAGCGGTTAACACCGCATTCCCGGTGTACGATCTCGGCAATGGTGGGATTAGCCTAGGTCTTATGTTAACAGCGTATAGCAACGTGGAAACCCTACCAGGGTCCGGTTTGTCCCATGATAAGGCTTTGCAATGCCATATAAGCGCCGTCACCACATTGAACCCGGTGATCCTTGCGTCGCCGTGTGCTCCGCCAGAGGGTTTGGCCTTCTCCTTTAAGTTGGTTATGTCATCGGAGGTGAGCCGGAAAACTTTGAAGTCTAGAGCTTCGGAAGAGGGATCAATGACGGGAGGGTTTGAGTCATGGAACTTGGCCAACTCGAGGTGGGGAAAGCTGACACACGGCGGAGATCGAGCGGCGAGGAGTTGGCGGTCATTGCATGGGGTCACAGCGAGGGGTTTGCCGGCAGCCAAGGCAGCCAGGTTGTCTAAGAAGATTTTGAAGCTTAATCCATCAAAAGTCACATGGCTAGTAATTAGGCCCATTGCAAAGCCACCACATTTAAATGATGTCACCTGTCAAGGGAAACTGATTGTTAGGGGTGCACATTCCCATATCATATATTATTTTATCTGAAAGATATCTAAAACTTTAAATCATTAAAATTATAAATTTACATTCGATTTTTAAAAAAAATCAGATTATTAAAATTTTAAATTGATACGAGAATCCAAAACTAAAATTTAATTTTACAAAATTTTAAATCAGATTATTATTATATTGTATTGTATTGCATTGTCACACACAATAAACAATTAAAAATTTTATTTTCTCGGCTAGAGTTTTAGTAGGTTATTCACATATTAGGCTACAGATGGCTAAACTCTAAACGTTCAATTTTTATTGGATTTTTAAATAATCTGAAATTAAAATCTAGTAGATATCTATCTGACCCAATTTTTCTTTTCTTGAATATCCGATTTAAATTATTATAAAATTTAAAAATAAATTATATATTCAAAATTTTAGATTGAATCAATGTATTAACCGATCATATCGATCTAATTCAAAACAATTCACATTTCTATTGTTTGTTAGTCTGTACGGTCCATTTTATTAATATTTCAAATATATATGTATATTACTATCCCTATTTTAATTGTTTTATTAGATTAAAATTATTTTTAATTAGAATTATAATCATAACAAAAGGAGATGAGAATGACGATTAATGTAAATTATAGGTGACCGTGTTTATAGTTGGAAACTTTAATTAATACTTGAAATGGAATATGCAAAGGATGTGGTATGCAGCCGATAAGAGCAGTATACTTTATTACTTAGGTTTACACCATAAATAATTAATGTGGACCATTTGTATGAATGTAATGGACCCATTCTTTTAAATACTCATTTAAAATTAAAATAAAAAAATAATATGACCTCTTTTTTAAAAAAATTAAAAGTAAAATAATGAAATTAAACCTAAAAAAATAAAATTAAGTAATATATAAACATTATATATCGATCAACTCCTCGATTATCATGTGAACAATCATTTTTAATAATTGCATCAGAAAAATCACTTTTAATAATTAATAAAATTAAAATATATAAATATTTTAAAAAGTATAATTAAGAAAATAAATAAAAAGAGGTTTTGTTACCTGGACAATACAAAGTGGTTGATTCTCTTGCTCCAAGCAATCCACGCTCTTACAAACCAGTTGGCCAAATGCTGGATTAGGGTAAACCAAGTCTCCGATATCGTCCAACGCGTAATCACTTGAAGCCACCGCGAAACCGATTCCGGCCGAGTTACAGTCGATCTCTAGTCGACCCGTCTCGGGGTTCGACCTCAACCTTCCGGCCAGGAAGTCGTATGGCACGAGTAACTCGGACAACGTGCGTTTCAGCATGTCGGCCACCGCGTGGGGCGGGAGGTCACTGTGGGAGGGGAAGAAATGGACGGTTTCGACTGGGAAATTGAGCACTCTGTCTATGTTTGATAAGAACATGGATTTTCTGTGGGATTTTTCGGGTGGAAATACAAGGGAAACGTCTTTGACAGTGATGTTGAGGTCTTGGATAAGTGTTGGAGGATCGTTGAAGATGGTGCACATTGCTTACCTTTCTTTTCTTTTTTGGGTGTTTTAGAACAAATCTGTGCTTATTTTTTGACTATGCTGTGTGTTTGAAGAAATGCATTGCTATATAATATATGTGAATCTACCCTGATATATAGCGAGAGACGTTTATTGTCCGGGAGAAACTACGTATTAGTCACCCACCTATTCTAGTGGTTCTATTTTGATCACACATTTATTTTATTTTTCAAAATCATACTTAATGTTACGTTTTGATTTCATTTTAGTCACTCTCTGTTAAAAAATAAACATAATTGTTGATGTGATAAATTTTTTTAAGGAAAAATTCAATGATGGCGTGGCATGACCTTATGGTGACACACCAATATCACTGTTAATTTTTTAACGATGGGTGATAAAAATAGTCAGGTGACCAAAATGAAATTGCAAGAATGTGTGGGTAGCTAAATACGTAGTATACCCTATTGTTTATTGTATATATAAATAGGGTTAAATACACGATTGGCTCCTAAAGTTGTTTATTTTTCTCATTTTAGTACTTCAACTTTTTTTAATCTTTTTCATATCTAAAGTAATAAATTGTTACCGCCATTAGTCCATAGTATTTAACCCTATTTATATACAATAAACAATTTTTAAATATGTATTTGTTGTATACAATTTATGCAACATAAAAATTTATGAAAACAACAACGGTAACAATTTTCAACAATATATAAACTCAAGATGAAATGAACTGATAAAAATACTTCAGATAACATAAACAATTATTTTCAAGACAAAATTCCAATAAAAATGCAATCAAATTCAAAAGATAGAACAAAATTCTGAAAATTTTCAATTTTAAAAGTCTAAAAATTTCATAAATGTATAAATATAATAAACATTATGTGAAGAACATTGAAGAGTATGGATAAGGGAAAGCATAAAACTATAAAATAATCATCTAATTTCATGGGGGACAACTACATGATTATTAGAGGGTCAACAAACACAATCAATTATGAAACCAATACCTATGCCAAAAATTGATTGCTACAATATCTGTTTTTGTACATCCACCCCTCTATTTGTGTCTCTCTATTTCTCCACCTTTTTTTTCTTTTTCTTTTTTGAGGTCTTTGACAACCAATAATTTCCTTTTAAATTCATCTAATAAATCAAACCCTCTAACCCTTAATTTAATATAATTTAGTCCATATTAATAATGTAAATAACCTATCCTCATTTTAACCCATGATACTTCTCTCTTAAATATTTGAGTTGTACACTAACATGTTATGCAATACATCTGTCAATGGAATTAAATTTATAATGAAAATTGATTGAATACATAATATAATATATAAAATTTGATTTTGTATAGATGTATATATTTATATATGGGATATAATTTAATTATACAATATAAATTTCTTTCAGTTTTACATAGATTTAGGATCGTTAGATGAGTGAAAATAAATGGATGAGATTAACATAAAGGAATTAGAAGATATTCACTAGGGAAAAAGTTAAGGAGTTTACTTAAGTCATCTATTCTCTATCATCCAACAATCCTAAATTTATGTAAAACTAAAAAGGTTTTATATCGTATAAAATTTAGACTCATCTCAAAGAATGATAACTTTTTACAGCTGTTGGAGTAAAATTAAGAGGGCGGTTGGATTTGATGTCATGTGAGTCACCTCTTTCATTGCAATGGTAGATTAATTTTGTAGCAATTTGAGGAAAAGAAGTAGCTGGGGCACTAAAACGAGGGAAAGTGAAAAGTAAGGACTATAAAACAAAAGTCACTGAGTTAGTTGTGCAAAAGATATATATGGCAAAGTTGTGTGTGTTAGCTATACAAACTTATAATCTTAAGGAAAATTAGACTTACATTCTTAACAAAGACAAAATTTCTTTAATATTTTGGGTTCAAACATTGTGTATACGTGAGAGTACAAGTATTCATTATCAAAGATTTATGAATTTTTAAACATATACTATTTTATATCCACTTTGTATTAATAAAAAAAATAAAAGTAAAAAGAGCTTTAATTGCTAATTGAAATAACGAATGAGTCCCTCCTCTTCTACAACGAACCAAATTCATACACAACCGAAAACTTTTAATGCTTTTAGACAGACAGTTTCAGTGTATCATGTTTTCCGCTTCACATTTATTGTTCTTTGTATGTATTTGATATTATGGTAATTGAGAGAATCGGTTCGAGTGGTCCTTGGAAATTCAAACACATTAGACGACCATGTTATAATAGACCTAATCCAAATGTTAATACGAGAAGTAAGGATTCATGATGTGATATCGGAGCAGAAAGTTTATCAATTGAGCTTAACAACAATAACCACCAAACAACTTCTGTTAGTACTAAACCTCCTGAGCAACTACCATGACAAATTTAAACCTTTGACTTTTTAACATTCATTATACTTTCTAACTCTTCGGTGAAAAAATTAGACACTATACAAAGATACCAAATTAAGACTTTGACGCAACTCCTGGAAACGAGCTGAGCCTGAGATCAGTGGTTTTGTGAAGACATTCACAACAGCTAACTAACTATTTTTTCCCAAACAAAATGCACATCTAAGTCTACATGTTTAATTTTGACATGTAGAACTACGTTGGCTGTCATGGTAACAGTGCTGGTGTTGTCACAACATATAATTGATGCCTAAGATAAGGTCACACCCATGTCTGCTAGAATTGCCTTAACCTAAAGTACTTCTGACGTCGCATCAGTTAAACTCTGATATTCAACCTCAGTTGTGCATCTATAAACAGACTGTTACTTCCTAAGGCTTCATGACAACAAGTGCTGCCCTATAAAAGACAGTATCTTAAAATAAAGCATTGATCATCTCGATCACGTCCCTAATCTGCATCCGTGAATGCCTTAGTTGGAGTTGTCCTTACTGAGGTGCTTTGATACCATATTGAAAAACATAAAATCATTTAACTAACCCATATAAATAAGAGTGAACAAGAACAATCAAAATGAGGGTAGAGTAAGATGAGAGAGATGCATGCACTCCATTTTGAACCAGATTCAACGTTACCGGCTATAGCTATTAGTAGATTTAAAGTTAAGCGAGAATAGAAAGATAAGCATGTAGGCTTTAAGATGATTTGACTCCGTCAATCAAATGACCTTTATATAGCCCCTATTTGATTCAGTGGATCAGCACTGAAAGTTTGACCCAAAGCGGATCAACCGGACTTAACAACAATAACGGATTTTCTCTTTTTTCCCATCTTTCATTATTTTCTCTCAACCTAATCAATCTTAATTCAGAAAAATCCACCAAATCACTCAAGATTTATCCTTTTTAGAATTTCCCATTTTAAATCTCAACAATTTATGTTTCTAAATTCATGTTTTAATCCAATTCTTCAAATTCCTAGTTTTAATCTTCAAAGGCAATCTCATTTTTTCTAACTATTTTCTAATTCATTTCAACATTTAGAATGGGTTTGTAAGTTCTAAATCAACATGTCATATTTTTAAATCTAAACTTTCATGAAACTAGAGCCCCAATGGTGTTTTTTAGAAAAAAGAATAGTAGAATTATTGATTTTAAGATGATTTTGACTTGTATTTATGTTAGAAAAGATTTTTATATGTTTAAATTTGTGTAATTTAGATTTGCATAAGTCAAGGTCTTTCTAATATAGAAAAGCTTATTTTCTTTAGTTTTTGAAAGTTCAAGATTTAACCTTTTGACTAGTGATGTTAGAATCATTTTTCATAGGTATTGCATGATGGTTTAAATATTTAAAACGAAGATAGATCACAAGTATTTGGAAATTGAATTCTTGATTATATAGTTAAATTTCAGTTATTAGAGAAATAGAGAAAAAAAAAGTTTAAAATACAAGGTACTCTGTTTTAATGATGATAAACATGTGCTAATGATGATGTTTAACCTTGTTTACAAGAATCGAAGGTGGCCAGAGCTCATACAGCGAAAGGTAGAAGAAATGACATTCTCGATTAGGCGACAATAAATGCGATAAGTTTTGATTTATGACTAAAAACATTTACGTTAGAGGGTGAAATTATAAAATTACAGGGATAAAAACATATTATCAAATTTTATATATAAAAGAAAAAGTTTTAAATATATAATAATTCAATTTTTTTAAAGGGACAACGGCACCAAACCGTCTTCTTGAACAATCCCTGAATAAGATAAGATGTACATTGATTGTGTTTTACATGCCCTATGCAATACGATGTGATACATTTATAAGATATGTTTTATAAGATGTGTAAGATATGGAACACGAAAATGTTCACAAATATAAGATATGGCATATGAGATGTACATTAGAATATGATATGGAATATGAGTTGTATATGAGAATAATATTACTATGATATATGATGAATGAAAAACATGGAATGTGGTTATGTCAAAAAGAGAGAGAGAGAGAGAATGAAATGTGATTTATGATAATGTGTAATGTGTAAATTTACTGATTTTATACACATAATTGTATATGACACAATACTAGCTCTTTGAGCTTTATAATGGCACATGCAAGTGAAATAAAGTGTGAATATGACATGCACTTGAAAGTTTAAAAGAAAGTGAACGTGAAATATATGTGACATGAACATGATAGTAATGTGAGAATGGTAAATACGAACAAAGATTCCTACATAAAATGGTAAATAGATATAAGAAATTGGATATATTAACGTTGTGGTCCTCTTAAAATTATTGAATATAAATGACACGTCATGAGATTTGATTACTCATACATGTTTATTGTATTTAGACGTCAAAACCTTGGGCTATGACGGAGAGAAAAAAGAATAATGAGCTAATGCTACATTCATGGGACATGTTTGATGTTTTGGAGATTGTTAGTATCATGCGACACTTTGATAGAGACATGGTCGACTCTTCGAGTCAATAGTAAGGCAATATAAAGAGATTCTTTTATCTAATATATGTGTGTATTTCATAAGTAACAAGAAGCCAATATATTAAGAACGAAAAACTTGATTTATATTGAAGTGCTATAAGAGCACAACTAACTTACCTTATTGGTTAAAGGAATTGTTGTTGTTTTTGAAGGTCATGGGTTCGAGCACCAGCGACTACAAGAGTAATTGAACGTCCATTATCAAATGATTGAGATTAATTAAAACATATACTACTTTGAAATTACATTAGCTTAATAAAAATAATAATAATGTAAATGATGAAGTGAAGTAACAAAGTTGATACAGGTGCATTAACATGATCATGCTAAAGTAACTGTTCATAATTGTGAGGTAAATATGTGGAATAAATGAAAACGTGCTAAAGTAATTGTTGTAATTGACATACAAATGTGACTTATAGTGCTTTTAGTTAAAGAAAGCATGAACATGTTATGATAATGTTAGTATATGTGTAACATCTTAAAAATTGGTCCAGTATTTTTCTGATGTTCCATTATTTAAAAATATTTTTTAAGATTAAATTATTAATATGAATATTTGAAATGAATCTAATAAAAAATTTAGTTCAAATTGAATATGAACTAATTTAAAAATTAAAATATTTATTTTGAAAATATATTTTAATTATCAATTTATTTATTTATATTTATATTTTATTTATATATTATACCGATTGAGCTAATTGCCGTACCATCTACGGTGCATATGTTAGGGTATTCCAAATAATTGTGGCTTGCACCGAATTATTTGTTGCATTAATTCACGAAAATTACGTGAAAGCAAATGATAAATGAGGCAGAAAATTAGTTGGAGAATATTAAATAACCATACTTTTAAGTATTTGATAAAGTTTGTCCCCTCAACCTCCTCCATTCAAACAAAGCAATCCCAATCCTAATTTCTTTTTGGTTGAAGTACACAAATAGTCCCCCGATTATATAATGTTGTTTTGTTAAATCCTTGACTATTAAAAGTTATAAATGGTCCATCGACTATAGAGTGTTGCTTTGTTGAGTCCCTCGACCATTAAAAATTATAAAATGATCATTTAACTATTCATTATGTTTCAAACTCGTCTTATTCAATTTTTAATCCGTCATGGAGGTAATGACGAAGAAATATTATGGTTTTGACTTTATTATGAGTAGATTCTTTATTTTCTTTTTTAATAGTATCACTTTAGATCATTTACAGTTAAGTGTATTTTGACATCTTACATCCAAGATAGATAGTTCTTTCTAAAAATATATAGGGTCACAAATTCAAATTTTGTAAAATTCAACATTGATATACTATCAAAATAAACATATGAATTAGATCAAATAACAAACATTATTATTATTAAAACACTAATTATTAAACCTCCAACGGCTCTTGAATTAGAGATTGAATTAATTATTCAACAGACATCTCTCAAATTTCTAAAAATAAAAAAACCTCATCGATTCATTAATCCATGATTACCAAGAAATTCGTACAAAGTTGACGAGCCAACCACAAAACACCTAGAAGATATATATATATAATATGTGTTGGTCCAAATGCAAAAAGCTGAACATAAAATAATCCCAAACACATGCTTGAATAACGAGGAAGAAACATGCATGTAAATGGAGCAAATTGTAGTGGAGAAACATGGACGGTGTGAATCAGTTTCACACGCATAATTTTATATAAAAGGCGTAAACTTTTAAAGAAATGGGAAAAATAATGAGAGGCTGATGATTTACCTCAAATTAAATAGAAATAACACCTGATCGTGTTATAAAATAAAGAAAGAACAAGAATAAGATGTGTAATAAAAGAGATGTAAAGTGTATTGAAAAATTTTACCGACCTCTATATTTATAACCATAAGTAGTAGATCGAATATATAACTCTAATAGAACAAACACATTTGACTCGAATAAATCTTGTTTTATGTTTGGGGGCTGATTTTTTGTACAAGTTGTTGCAGAATAAAATGAAAAAGCTTTTGAGAATAAAAGGAAATGAAGTGGGAAAACAAAAACTTAGTTGGTAGTAAAGGATTGGATACTTGTGCTTTGACATGTAGCTTTATTCCTTTTGAAAATTGAAGTCCCATGTTTCTGGTGTTGTAAATGTAAATGACAGAATTTTCAAGGAAAGTTGTTTCAACTATGGAGGAAACATCAATTAGTTTGATAGATTTGGTGTTCTCTTGGTCCATTCAAGATGCCCTTAATCCCAATCTTTACAAATCCCAGGTTCTGCAATTGCTTCTACACTTTTGTTCAATCTCATATCACCTTATCCTAATGTTTTATTTTTCTCATATATATATACAAAGTATATACCTACTAATTAATTACTTTGATTATAATACCTACTAATTAATTACTTTGATTATAATTAAGTATTCATGTGTTCTTAACTGAACTGAACAGGTGAGGAAGATCCCTGAGACATTCACATCTACTGCAGACTACTTTAGCTCCTTTACGGCTCCTCTTGTTGAGGAAACACATGCAGACTTGCTCTCAGCCATGGCGAGGCTGTCTCGAGCGCCTTCGTATCAACTCTCTTCCATTGAAAGGGACATAACCTACCGAGCCCCGACGGATTTTTCTTATAAGATTATTTTGCGAAACTCTAACCAGAGTGATTTAGTAACGTACAGACCGCAGGGTGGAGATCTTGCGGCACTTACCGACGTAAGACCAACATGCATCAGCGATTTAAACCGGCCTACTATGACTTTTCTTCTTGCATATGTCCAAGCCGTAGGCAACGATAAAATCTCCCTTTGGTTATCGATGCCGGTCGTGATTGAACAAAAGATGCATAGCTATAAAAAGAAGCATATTGATCTCTTTTTTGTATTTTTAACTAATGTGACAACCAATATTCGAATATGGAAAGCTTTGCATCCGGATCCTTTACGAAGGAACCTGCAGATGATCTACAAAGTTATTCATATGAATGCTGATGTAAGCAAGTGTACCGTTTCGAGCCGTATTTATGCTTAGAAGTCTTTTCACTTGGCTAAACTTGCTTAGATTTATGTTTCCTTGCAGTACGAAGAAGATTGCGCCATGTGCTTGATCGAAAACAACTCGGTTACCATTCTTCATTCGAATCTTACGGTTTAAATGATTCCCAAGAAGCTGCAATTGCAAGTTGCATTAAGACATGGAGATGCTGCCATCAAAATAGTGTCAAACTCATATGGGGTCCTCCAGGAACAGGGAAGACTAAAACAGTTGCTGGCTCTTCTAGGAATGAAATGCCAAACAATTACATGTACTCCGACTCTCATCACGGTGACGGAATTGGTGTCTCGGCTCGTGAGATTAATTGCAGGGACATCTGAATATGAAACCAACGGATTGGGAGATATTGGCTTTTCTGCATGGGAACATGTATGGTGCCTACTCATTCATCAATATTGCCTACAGAAAGGAGCAGTTTGGTCATCTGCATAGTAAAAGGAGCATGGTGAAAGCAGGGCCGGTCCTGACTTTTTCTTGGTTCGGGCAAAATTAAAAAAATGGGCCTTAATTTAAAAGAAAATTAAAAAAATATGCAATATAAAATTTTAATTAATTTTTTTATTAAATTAAATAAATATTAACTCATTACAATATCAAAAATGTCAAAACATATTTAAGCATATAAATACTTATAAAAAACATTGTCTTCGAGCATTTCTTGATGCAAAATCATTGATGATAGTGTCAACATCAAAGATTTCCAACATATTTTTCTCAATATATAACATAACTAGCCCATTCAATATTTCTTGTGACATTGTTGACCTCAAGTAATTCTTCAATAATTTCAGCTTTGAAAAACTTCTTTCCGCGGATGCTACCATTACCAGCATTGTTAATAAGATTCGATAAGCAATTGAAACATTAGGATAACAATCTCTAGCTTTAACAAACTCAATAACTTCAAGCGTTGACATGAATACATTTTACAAAGTCAATTGCAACACTTTAATTTATTCATCTGCATCAACATTTGACAAATTATTATGAGAAAAATAATCTTAAAATTATTGCAACATTATTTTAATTTATTGTCATCCAATGACTTCAACCTTGTAGAATCAATTAAAAATCCAAAATAATTTTCAAAAATCTTTAACTGCTCAAATCTACCTTTCAAAGAAGCGACCGCCATATCAACAACAACAACAAAATAATTAACTTTAAAAGACTCCTCTGCTGATTGCATTTCTTCATCTTGGTCATTCTCATCAAATTGTCTTTTTCTAAAAATACGACGTTTAGTCGGAAAAATTGGCTCTGTGTTCACATCTAATGCAAGACTTTTAGCAATATCTATACTAGCTTCGAACCCCTTATTTCTTTAGTTTTCAAAATATGACATTACACCTTCCAACTCCTTTATGGTAGTATCAATGCACATTGATTTAGATTGTAATTTCTTACTTACCGTGTTGATAGCAAATAAAATATCATACTAGATAACCATTCCAAGTAAGAATTCAAAACTTTGAAGGGCGCTAGCTAAACTTTCTGCTTTTGCATCATTACCACAATATTCATATAATTGTAACAAAGCTAACCTTATTTTAGGAGCATGAAATTTAATAGCTTTGACACTTTTAATTCGACTTTCCCATCGAGTATCAGATAAAGATTTCACAGTTTCCGGAACATTATCACATAAAATTTTCCACCTTTTGGTAGAACTTGCGAACAATGAATATATACGTTGCAAAATCCCCAAAAAAAATAGCTTTAACACAAGAATGTGCCATATCAGAAAGAGAAAGATTAAGATTATGACAAGCGCATGGCATATATAAAGCTCTAGGATTTATTTCAAGCAACCTCTTTTAAACACCTTGGTGTTTTCCTTTCATATTAGAACTATTGTCATATCCTTGGCCCCTCACATCATCAACGTTCAACTCTAGAGATTGCAATGTATTTACTAATTCATTGAAAAGCCCCAATCCAGATGTATCATCCACTTTCAAGAATTCTAAAAAGTACTCTTCTATTTTTACTTTGTTGTTTGACATATTTACGCATCACACTATTAGAGTCATTTGTTCTTGATGACTTACATCAGGGGTACAATCAAGAATAACAGAGAAATACTTTGCCTTCTGGATGATCTTTAGAATAGAAGTTCTAATACTATGGGCCAAGAGAGAGATTACTTCATTTTGAATGTTATGACCAAGATAATGATAATGAATATTTTCATTTTGAATACGTCTAATATGGTCTTGCATAGGCAAATCAAATTCAACAATCATTTCAATTAATCCTAAAAAGTTTCCATTATTCTCATCGTAAATTTTCTCACTAGATCCTCGAAAAGCTAAATTATTTTTAGCAAGACATTTTACAACACAAACTATTCTTATTAAAACTTGCCTCCAATGTTCTTTCTCTTTTGAAATTCCTTGTTGTAAATCTTTATCAAGTATTTGATTAGTTTTTAATCTCACTCTTAATTCACTCCAAATATTCATGTTAGTCATATGCTCAATACTATTTTCATGTTGTTCGAGTCTCTCACTAAGATGTTTCCAATCATTTACTCCATCATTTGCTAAATAACTCTTATTGTTTTGCTTTGTAAACAATTTACAACAAAAATAATAAACTTTGTCCACATGTTTAGAATATACCAACCATTTTCTATCGCTCATCTCTCCATTACTCAACTTTCTAGAAAAATAAGCATATGAAAAATGCCTAGAATTATTTGCTAAGGGAAATTTCAAATTCAATTCTCTTATAGGCCCCTTTTCAACTAAAATATCTCTAGATTTATTATCAAGATTACCCCAATTTCTAGGATCATAAATGTCTACAGCAGAGACTAAGTCTTGATCAATCCCAACATCTTCAACATTAGACTCATTTTGTGCATGATTATGGACATTTAAATTAGAAATGTCACCATCTATATGAATTAGAATATCATGGTAATTTGTATCAGTAACACCTAAATTGGTACAATTTGAAGAACTATCAAGATTATTTAAATTCCCAGCAATATCATTTAAATTTTCATTAAAAGGCTCTCTTTCTCCACTTTTAAAGAATTTATCAAGAGCTCCCTTTTGCGATTCTATTAAATCATATATTTGTTTTCTTTTTTTCATTTTTCACTACTAGACATATGTTTTTAGGCAACATTATATAACAATGCAACTAATGTAGAAAAGAACAATAACACCTGTAAATGGGAAGATCCTCGATCGAAGTATTTATACGCCAAATTCGCAACACCATAATGATTGAACTTAAAAGGAAGATGAAGTATATGCATATCCACGTTTGACATTTCATATCCAAAATTTATGAAACAAAAAAAATAAGTTTATCTATAATTTAGAAATATATAAAAATAAAAAAAAAAATTTGGAAACACGAACTTACTTAGGATTTTAAAAATATCTTTAATGACCACAATTGATGATAAGTAATTGTGATTTTGTGTTTGTGAATTGTGAGAAATATGAGAAATTGAAAATTGAGAACAATAAGAAATAAGTTAATTTTACTTCAATGTTCTCCTATCATTTATAGGGAATAAAAAGTAATTGTTATAAACATTATGATTAATGTAGTTTTTAACGTTATGATGAGAACAATAAGTCAATAAGAAATAAGTTTTTAACGTTATTTGTGACCCTCTTGCATTAATGTAAGAAAATAGTATATTAATATTTATGGGCCTGCTTTTAATTTAATTTATTAAAGTATGATAAATTAATATAACTTAAAATTATGGTGTAATATCCCAAAATCAGATTGAGTGACTAAAATGGAATTTTTGAAACTTTGAAGTATGATTTCAAAAGATTGTAAATGCAAGGAATTATTTGTAAATATTTTTTAGGGATTGTTGGTAATTATTAAATGAAGTAAAGGGTAAAATGGTCATTTGACAAGAAAGATTTTTATTTTCCCTTATAAGATAAGGAAACCACGTGGGAAGAGAGAAAAGGTTCCAGAGTTCTCTTCTCTTCTCTTCTTCCTTCTTCATACGTGAAGGCTTGAACAAAATGTGAGTCTTCTATTTAGATAATTTTTGGTTAAATTTAAGGTTGGGTTATGATCATTAGATGATAACTAAGCTTAAGTTATCTTAAAATCAAAAGATAAAGGAGTTAGGGAAGATTAAATATTTGGAGTTCTTGAGTGAAATATTGAAATAGAGTTTATAATGAGAATTGAAAGTTGAACTTGACTTGCCATCAATAAGAATAAGATATTTATGAAGTTAGAAAGGATTAATAACAAAGTTGAAAGTTTAGTAAGATTATTAAATTTTAAGAATCATGATGAGATATAGAAGATAAAGATGGTTTATATGGATATAAGTTGGTTTAAGTAATGGTAGTTGAGTTTAATGACATGATAGGGGCTTAAAATAGAAGAATTAAGTGAAAAGTTGATGGTTTACGGGCTTAAAATGCAAATTCGGGGCAAGGTGTATCGATGCACTCTTTAAAGAATAAGCATCGAATGCAATTAGTGCATCGATGCATAAGGAGTGCATCGATGCACCCCCTTAAAATGAAAACATCGAAGATGATCGGTGTATCCATGCATGGGTAGTGCATCGATGCACATGTTAAAGAATGCATCGATGCACTGTAGAATGTATCGATGCACTTCAAAGGGGAAATAGAAATAGACCTTTCTTTTGGTCTAAGAAATGATATATTAGAGTATATCAATTGGATATTAATATGTATCAATATGTGATTGCGTAGATATCGATCAAGAGCAAGTTCCAGAATGATTGAAAGATTAGAATTGATCCAGAAGAGAAAGTAAGCCATAGGAGTAATTGATAGCAAGTGAGGCCAATGTGAGTGCATATTCGATAGTATATGATGGTTAATGGAAATAAGACTTGCGACAAGTCTATTTCCTATAGTTTTGTGTATGAATTTATGAATAGTAACTTGTGTTTAATATGAGTGTGTATATGCTTGTTTATATGAATTGATTTGTTCTTGTATGTGCTATGTGATTTCTTGAAAGACAATATTATGTGATGATAAGAGAATATAAAATAAGTTAAGAAATTAAATGAGTATAAATGATAAGTTAAGTGATAATATCTATGTGAATATGAAAATGATCTATGTGCATATGTGATATATATGATATACAGGAACATATGTGAACAAGAGATGAAAATGATATACATGTTATATGAACACATGGGAAGTGTTATAAGATAAGTGACATATGAATATGAAATCATATGAACAATGATATGTACATGTGAATATGTGATATGATAGATTGCTAATGCCCATGTTATGTGTAAAGAGAGCTAGAGGTATAGTTGGCATGCCAAGAGTCGAGGGTTCATAGGTCCTTCGGGACATACAGTGGTCCATCGGGACATTTTATATTGGTCATTCGGGACAAATTCATAGCCCCTAGTGGGACCTCATACGAGCTGTGGTGACAGCATAGTACACAACCTCAATATACTCACATATCTACAGTTCTCACGTGTATGAATGGGCTAAAATAAAGGATATAATATGAGAAGAATGATATGTGATACTATATGTTTGTTTGGTAAAATGATGTATACATATATGAAAGTATGATAATAAGATGATAAGATATTGTCAGGATATGATAACCAAATATGAAATGGATATGGATACAGTTGTATATTTGGATCATGGTAATGTGGTATAGTAAAGGAAATAAGGATTTGTATATTTGAGTAAAGCTGAGGATTGATAAGAAGAGTTTGAGAATGTGTATATTGATGATCAGTTTATAAGACAAATGAAGTCATAATGTTGAGTTTGAACACTGGAATTTACAGGATGTATGAGAATAGAGGTGAAATTGATAAGTTAAGTAAACTAATTTTGAGATAATTTCGATTGGAAATGATGTATATGATTGGTAGAATAGGGCTTGTGCCCTAGATTGAACAGATGTTATTGACTAACTATCAGAGTAAAAGTGATAGAGTTATGAGATTGCAGGAAAAGATAAAGTTGAGTTAATCAATTATGATGTGAATCTCAATATAGTTGTGTATTCTGATTAGATAGATATTATGTAGAAAAGGATATAAGTACTTGCATGAAAACTTAAGGAAGAAAAATACAAGTATAAGAAATGATAAAGAATGAAGCTCTATATAAGAAATGGGTTATCAAAGTTATGAGAATGCAATGAAGATTTATACATAGAGATGAGAATAGGTGATAAGACAATAGTATGTGAACATGAAAGGAAATATATGATTTGTGTATAAGGAATAAATAAAGGAATAATGGAATAAAGAAATGAAAGGGATTAAATTAAAGGATCATATACGATAAAGGTTATATGGAAGTGTAGATGATAATTTTGATATAGAAGTAAGAAAAGTGTGCAAGGTGATGTGAAAAGATTCTTTAAAGTGTATGTTGAATCATATTTAAAGAAGATTTAAGGTCGTGTTCTTGGTTAAATGATGATGGAAAAAGAGTTTGGTTATGGTTATAAGGTAAGTAAAGATGGATGTTACTGTCTACGTGATGAGTGACATTATATGTAATTTTAGAAAGGTCGAGGAAAATGCAGCATAGAATGAGAGAAAAGACATGAATGGATTGAGGTTATTGGTTACTGTGTATATAATAAGTGACAGTAAATAAATGTATAAAGGAAAAAGGAAGTTAAATAACTAAAGGAATGAAAGGTTAAGTATAGGAGGCAACATGAGAACATTAGAAGGTATGTTCTTATTGGTATGTGCAATGAAAATTCGAGGATGAATTTTCTTAAAAGGAGGGGAGATTTGTAATATCCCAAAATCAGGGTGAGTGACTAAAATGGAATTTTTGAAACATTAAAGTATGATTTCAAATGATTGTAAATGCAGGGAATTATTTGTAAATATTTTTGAGGGATTGATGGTAATTATTAAATGAAGTAAAGGGTAAAATGGTCATTTGACAAGAAAGATTTTTATTTTCCCTTATAAGATAAGGAAACCACGTGGGAAGAGAGAAAAAGTTCCAGATTTCTCTTCTCTTATCTTCTTCCTTCTTCATACGTGAAGGCTTGAACAAAAGGTGAGTCTTCTATTTAGATAATTTCTGGTTAAATTTAAGGTTGAGTTATGATCATTAGATGATAACTAAGCTTAAGTTATCTTAAAATCAAAAGATAAAGGAGTTAGAGAAGATTAAAGATTTGGAGTTCTTGAGTGAAATATTGAAATAGAGTTTATAATAAGAATTGAAAGTTGAACTTGACTTGCCATCAATAAGAATAAGAGATTTATGAAGTTAGAAAGGATTAATAACAAAGTTGAAAGTCTAGTAAGATTCTTAAATTTTAAGAATCATGATGAGATATGGAAGATAAATATGGTTTATATAGATATAAATTGGTTTAAGTAATGGTAGTTGAGTTTAATGACATGATAGGGGCTTAAAATAGAAGAATTGAGTGAAAAGTTGATAGTTTTCGGGCTTAAAATGCAAATTCGGGCAAGGTGTATCGATGCACATTCAATGTGTATCGATGCACTCTTTAAAGAAGAAACATCGAATGCAATTAGTGCATCGATGCACCCCCTTAAAATGAAAACATCGAAGGTGATTGGTGTATCGATGCATGAGTAGTGCATCGATGCACATGTTAAAGAATGCATAGATGCACTATAGAATGTATCGATGCACATCAAATGGGAAATAGAAATAGACCTTTCTTTTGGTCTTAGAAATAATAGATTAGAGTATATCTATTGGATATTGATATGTATCAATATGTGATTGTGTAGATATCGATCGAGAGCAAGTTCTGGAATGATTGAAAGATTAGAATTGATCCAGAAGAGAAAGTAAGCCATAGGAGTAATTGATAGTAAGTGAGGCCAAGGTGAGTGCATATTCGATAGTATATGATGGTTGATGGAAATAAGACTTGCGACAAGTCTATTTCCTATAGTGTTGCGTATAAATTTATGAATAGTAACTTGTGTTTAATATGAGTGTGTATATGCTTGTTTATATGAATTGATTTGTTCTTGTATGTGCTATGTGATTTCTTTAAAGACATTATTAAGCGATGATAAGAGAATATAAAATAAGTTAAGAAATTAAATGAGTATAAAGGATAAGTTAAGTGATAAGATCTATGTGAATATGAAAATGATCTATGTGCATATGTGATATATATGATATACAGGAACATATGTGAACAAGAGATGAAAAGGATATACATGTTATATGAACACATGGGAAGTGTTATAAGATAAGTGACATATGAACAGTGATATGTACATGTGAATGTGTGACATGATAGATTGCTAATGCCCATGTTATGTGTAAAGAGAGCTAGAGGTATAGTTGGCATGCCAAGAGTCGAGGGTTCATAGGTCCTTCGGGATATTTTATAGTGGTCATTCGGGACTTCATAGCCCCTAGTGGGATCGCATACGAGCTGTGGTGATAGCATAATGCTCAACCTCAATAGACTCACATATCTACAGTTATCACATGTATGCATGGGCTAAAATAAAGGATATAATATGAGAAGAATGCTATGTGATACTATATGTTTGTTTGGTAAAATGATGTATACGTATGTGAAAGTATGATAATAAGATGATAAAGGTATGAAGTGAGGGATGATATGTGCATATATGGATAATTATTTTATAGATGAATATATGAAATGTGCATAGTAGGAATTAGTCTATGTATATGTGGGTGTGATGCTTGTATGTGATATGTTAGTAGAAATTGTTCAAGCATGATTACGAGTTAGAGTTTTATTATATGTTTTATGCCTTACTAAGTCAACGACTTAGCGTGTGATTGTTTCACACGTAGGTATGAGAAAAGAGAGTGGAATAGCGAGAAGCAAGACATATCAGTATTTTCCTTACGATGATCATATCAGAAACATATTGAACATATGTATTTTGTTTATAGAGTTAGTTGACATGTAGTTACAAGATTTAAATTGAATATGCTCTGATAGTTTTAAAGAAACAATTTGATTGTAATTATTAATGTAAAATACTCATTTTCTTAAACCTCGAACTCGGATACGGGTTGGGATGTTACATTTAATGGTATCAAAGCTAAGGTTTAGCTGATTCTAGGCTTAAACCGAAGACAAATGAGGTTTAAAAATGTGTACATGCCAACTCAAAGTGAAAATTTCTGATCTAATAGAGTAATAAGTATGTTGTCTTGCTAATAGAATAATATTTGTATGATATAGTAGAAATTGATTATAGAAATTGTCGAAGTGAATCGATAGCCGACAAATCTAATGGTTATAGCAATTCACCTGCCCTGGCCAGGCAGAATGAAAAGCGGAAACTTCAGAAAGTGCCTTATAAGATTAAAGGTTGATTTCATAAAGTTGAAATCATATCTGAATAATGATAGAAAGTTTTCACTATTTTGAATCGGAAAGGTGATATGGATTCGTTTTGTTATTTAGTGGATAAGATAGAATATGGTGAACACGTGTCACTATAAGAGCGTTAAAAGATCAAATGATGCAGTGAGAATTGGTAAAAGAGTTTGAAACGAAGGGATATTGTTGTGTATAAGCAAAAGTGTGGATATGATAAGAGATTGCATTTTAGAAAGAAAAAGTTAGCTTTGGCTAACACGAATATGTGATGGGAATATACTGGAAGTATAAGATTATAAGATATTGTCAGGATATGATAACCAAATATGAATACAGTTGTATATTTGGATCATGGTAATGTGGTATAGTAAAGGAAATAAGGATTTGTATATTTGAGTAAAGCTGAGGATTGATAAGAAGAGTTTGAGAATGTGTATATCGATTATCAGTTTATAAGATAAATGAAGTCATAATGTTGAGTTTGAACACCGGAATTTACAGGATGTATGAGAATAGAGGTGAAATTGATAAGTTAAGTAAACTAATTTTGAGATAATTTTGATTGGAAATGATGTATATGATTGGTAGAATAGGGCTTGTTCCCTAGATTGAATAGATGTTATTGACTAACTATCAGAGTAAAAGTGATAGAGTTATGAGATTGCAGGAAAAGATAAAGTTGAGTTAATCAATTATGATGTGAATCTGAATATAGTTGTGTATTCTGATCAGATAGCTATGATGTAGAAAAGGAGATAAGTATTTGCATGAAAACTTAAGGAAGAAAAATACAAGTATAAGAAATGATAAAGAATGAAGCTCTGTATAAGAAATGGGTTATCAAAGTTATGAGGATGCAATGAAGATTAGTACATAGAGATGAGTATAGGTGATAAGACAATAGTATGTGAACATGAAAGTAAATATATGATTTGTGTATAAGGAATAAATAAAGGAAAAATGGAATAAAGAAATGAAAGGGATTGAATTAAAGGATCAGATACGATAAAGGTTATATGGAAGTGTAGATGATAATTTTGATATAGAAGTAAGAAAAGTGTGCAAGGTGATGTGAAAAGATTCTTTAAAGTGTATGTTGAATCATATTTAAAGAAGATTTAAGGTTGTGTATTCTGATCAGATAGCTATGATGTAGAAAAGGAGATAATTATTTGCATGAAAACTTAAGGAAGAAAAATACAAGTATAAAAAATGATAAAGAATAAAGCTCTGTATAAGAAATGGGTTATCAAAGTTATGAGGATGCAATGAAGATTAGTACATAGAGATGAGTATAGGTGATAAGACAATAGTATGTGAACATGAAAGGAAATATATGATTTGTGTATAAGGAATAAATAAAGGAATAATGGAATAAAGAAATGAAAGGGATTGAATTAAAGGATCAGATACGATAAAGGTTATATGGAAGTGTAGATGATAATTTTGATATAGAAGTAAGAAAAGTGTGCAAGGTGATGTGAAAAGATTCTTTAAAGTGTATGTTGAATCATATTTAAAGAAGATTTAAGGCTGTGTTCTTGGTTAAATGATAATGGAAAAAGAGTTTGGTTATGGTTATAAGGTAAGTAAAGATGGATGTTATTGTCTACGTGATGAGTGACATTATATGGAATTTTAGAAAGGTCAGAGGAAAATGCAGCATAGAATGAGAGAAAAGACATGAATGGATTGAGGTTACTGGTTACTGTGTATATAATAAGTGACAGTAAATAAATGTATAAAGGAAAAAGGAAGTTGAATAACTAAAGGAAGGAAATGTTAAGTATAGGAGGCAACATGAGAACATTAGAAGGTATGTTCTTATTGGTATGTGCAATGAAAATTCGAGGACGAATTTTCTTAAAAGGATGGGAGATTTATAATATCTCAAAATCAGGGTGAGTGACTAAAATGGAATTTTTGAAACTTTGAAGTATGATTTCAAAAGACTGTAAATGCAGGGAATTATTTGTAAATATTTTTTAGGGATTGTTGGTAATTATTAAATGAAGTAAAGGGTAAAATGGTCATTTGACAAGGAAGATTTTTATTTTCCCTTATAAGATAAGGAAACCACGTGGGAAGAGAGAAAAGGTTCCAGAGTTCTCTTCTCTTCTCTTCTTCCTTCTTTATACGTGAAGGCTTGAACAAAAGGTGAGTCTTCTATTTAGATAATTTCTGGTTAAATTTAAGGTTGGGATATGATCATTAGATGATAACTAAGCTTAAGGAAATCTTAAGTTATCTTAAAATCAAAAGATAAAGGAGTTAGGGAAGATTAAAGATTTGGAGTTCTTGAGTGAAATATTGAAATAGAGTTTATAATAAGAATTGAAAGTTGAACTTGACTTGCCATCAATAAGAATAAGAGATTTATGAAGTCAGAAAGGATTAATAACAAAGTTGAAAGTTTAGTAAGATTATTAAATTTTAAGAATCATGATGAGATATGGAAGATAAAGATGGTTTATATGGATATAAGTTGGTTTAAGTAATGGTAGTTGAGTTTAATGATATGATAGGGGCTTAAAATAGAAGAATTGAGTGTAAAGTTTATGGTTTTCGGGCTTAAAATGCAAATTCGGGCAAGGTGTATCGATGCACACTCAATGTGTATCGATGCACTCTTTAAAGAAGAAACATCGAATGTAATTAGTGCATCGATGCACCCCCTTAAAATGAAAACATCGAAGGTGATTGGTGTATCGATGCATGGGTGGTGCATCGATGCACATGTTAAAGAATGCATCGATGCACTATAGAATGTATCGATGCACTTCAAAGGGGAAATAGAAATAGACCTTTCTTTTGGTCTTAAAATGATAGATTGGAGTATATCAATTGGATATTGATATGTATCAATGTGTGATTGTGTAGATATCGATTGAGAGCAAGTTCTGGAATGATTGAAAGATTAGAATTGATCCAGAAGAGAAAGTAAGTGTAACACCCTCAACTCATATCCGACCCGGATACGAGTCCAGGATGTCACATTGACTAAACAAAACAATACTTTAAAAAAAACCGATAAAACATTTGAACTTATTTTATTAAAAATACAATAATATACATATATTAATACAAGTTTATCAAAATACTCAGAGCATACACAACTTAACCCTTTAGTTACATGCCAACATCCATTTACATAAAAAATGACCTACTGATTAAGTTGTTTCTGATCTGATAGTTGCAGGAGTAATGTTGTCCAGCTGCTTAACCTCGATTGTCTACTTTATCGGATCCTACGTATGAAACACTCACACGCTAAGTCATCGACTTAGTGAGGCAATATAATAATATCAATAAATAAAAAGGAATTGCCAAAATGGGATGGGTTGCAATGATAAGATGTATGTAAACAATGCAATAACCAGAACCATGTTTCTTACACATATACTTATCAAATTCAAATTCATAAGTTCACCTTATTAAGTTCATTAGCCCATGGTACCATCCTGAGAACCTAAGGTATGTGAGTATTGTGAGGTTGTGCACTATGCTGTCACCACAGCTCGTATAATTGCACCGAAGTGTCACGTAGAATTGCACCGGAGTGCCGCGTAGAATTGCACTATAGTGCCATATAATAATGTCCATAAAGGACCACATATCATTCCTTAAGAATCATATACATATACTAGGAATCAAGTATGTGTCTCACATGACTTCACACATGTTCCAAAGAATATATATATATCTCGAAGGACCGCGTAGACCCTCTACCCTTGGCATGCCAACTATACCTATAGTTCTCATCTACATAACATGAGCTTTCACCATTCACATAATTTGTATCACGTAGACATATTATTTTTATACCTTTATCACATAGACATATAACTTTTTCTTGCATATTCATGTCACATAATGCATATGGTATGAATTTATGTCATGTATCATAATATGAAATGTGATCATGTATCAAAATATTGAATCTAGACTTATCACAAGTCTAGAACTGAATAGAATACATATTCATGCTAAGCATATGCACTCACCTAGATTTCTTTATCTTTCCCTCGATCAATCCTACTTTCGATTGTTCCAGAAATCGTTTAGGCTCGATATCTACATAGTAATTCATTGATACTTATCAGTATACTAATTAATATATTCTAAACTATCATTTCTTAGGCAAAAAGAAAAGCCATTTTCATCTTTTAATGGAGGTATGCATCGATGCACTACACCATGCATCGATGCATAAATCCTATTCGATGTTTGTATTTAATGGGGTGCATCGATGCACTCCTTATGCATCGATGGCATTCGATGTTTTTTCTTTTAAATTAATGCATCGATGCACTTCATGTGCATCGATGCACCTTAAACGATTTCTGGGATTTATCATTGATGCATCGGTGCACAATGAATGTGCATCGATGCACATTGCCCAGAATTGTTATTTTAGCACGAAAATCTCTTCTTAGTCTACTTAACACTTTATATTTCCCCTCTTTTTATATCCTTAACTTGCATACTCTTACTTAAACTAATTATTATCCATTCCATACTTTTAAAACTTAAAAATCCACTTCTCCATATAGAGTTTAAGAATCTAACCCAAATTCCAACATGTTCTAATTTGAATTCTAACACTTCATACCTCTTAAATAGCTTTATGACAAGTCAAATCCCACTTCTAATTCTTATTAGGAACTCTAATCCAAGATTTCACTTTTCTACTTCCTTTCTTTGATTCTTCATATTCTCCTCATCTTATGGTTTTAAGATAATCTAAGCTTTCCTTAAGCTTAGTTACCAACTAAGGATCAATAAACAACCTTAAATTCATCAAGAATTTGATCACAAGAAAACTCACCTTTAGCTTGGCTCCACGGCAGAGAATGAGAAGGAAGAAGAAAGAAATATCCAGAACCTTGTTTCTCTCATTAGCTTTCCACATGGTTTATTAAATATCCTTAAGAAACATTTAATTATTTTCTTGTCAAAAGACTCATTTGCCCCTTTAGTTCCCCATGCTTTACTAATTAATCCTACACCAAATATTTCAATCAATTCCTTCAACTTTCAATTTATCAACTTTGATCACTAAATATTAAAATTTCATAATTTAATCACTAACCCGGTATGGGGATGTTACAGTAAGCCATAGGAGTAATTGATAGAAAGTGAGGCCAAGGTGAGTACATATTTGATAGTATATGATGGTTGATGGAAATAAGACTTGCGACAAGTCTATTTCCTATAGTGTTGCATATGAATTTATGAATAGTAACTTGTGTTTAATATGAGTGTGTATATGCTTGTTTATATGAATTGATTTGTTCTTGTATGTGCTATGTGATTTCTTTAAAGACACGATTATGTGATGATAAGAGAATATAAAATAAGTTAAGAAATTAAATGAGTATAAAGGATAAGTTAAGTGATAAGATCTATGTGAATATGAAAATGATCTATGTGCATATGTGATATATATGATATACAGGAACATATGTGAACAAGAGATGAAAATGATATACATGTTATATAAACACATGGGAAGTGTTATAAGATAAGTGACATATGAATATGAAATCATATGAACAGTGATATGTACATGTGAATATGTGACATGATAGATTGCTAATGCCCATGTTATGTGTAAAGAGAGCTAGAGGTATAGTTGGCATGCTAATAGTCAAGGGTTCATAGGTCATTCGGGACATTTCATAGTGGTCCTTCGGGACAAATTCATAGCCCCTAGTGGGACCCCATACGAGCTGTGGTGATAGCATAGTGCACAATCTCAATAGACTCACATATATACAGTTCTCACATGTATGCATGAGCTAAAATAAAGGATATAATATGAGAAGAATGCTATGTGATACTATATGTTTGTTTGGTAAAATGATGTGTACGTATGTGAAAGTATGATAATAAGATGATAAAGTTATGAAGTGAGGGATGATATGTGCGCATATGGATAATTATTTTATAGATGAATATATGAAATGTGCATAGTAGGAATTAGTATATGTATATGTGGGTGTGATGTTTGTATGTGATATGTTAGTAGAAATTGTTCATGCATGATTACGAGTTAGAGTTTTATTATATGTTTTATACCTCACTAAGTCAACGACTTAGCGTGTGATTGTTTCACACGTAGGTATGAGAAACGAGAGTGGAATAGCGAGAAGCAAGACAGGTCAGTATTTTCCTTACGATGATCATATCAGAAACATATTGAACATATGTATTTTGTTTATAGAGTTAGTTGCCATGTAGTTACAAGATTTAAATTTAATATGCTCTTATAGTTATAAAGAAACAATTTGATAGTAATTATTAATGTAAAATACTCATTTTCTTAAATGATGAAATTGTTATTTAGTGGATTTCTAAAGAACAGAGTTTTGAAAAGTCAATGTGACACCTCGGACTCGGATACGGGCTGGGGGTGTTACATATGAGCCCTGGGCGGGTGCCCCTCTTTGTCACACCCCAACCCGTACCCGACCCGGATACGAGTCCGAGAGGTCATATTGACTTTTTAAAACAATATTCTTACAAAATAATAGAACATTTGGGCTTATATTAAGAAAATATTATAATATAATGTTGAATTATGTTTTGTTATAACAAATTTAAGGAAAGAAACGTATTTATGAATAGTATTATACTGTATGAATAGTATCGATACTGTTTAAATAGTACTATGAACAGTAATGAACAGTGTATCGATGCACTGCTACAGTACCGTGAACAGTGTACCGATGCACAAAAAACATCGAATTTAAAATGTGTATCGATGCACTGCTACAATGTATCGATGCATTGCTACAATACTTTCAGCAAAACATATATAAAACTCATAAAAATTTAACCTTTCATCAGTATAAAGTTACCATTTACATAAATACATTTAAAACATTACAAAACTCAATCATATGATTTTACAAATTCGATTAGAGCATATCGGATTCAAATCTTTATTTACATGCCAACCACAATCAGTATTACAAAATACAAACTATTCAATTCTTTTCTGATATGATCTTTGGAAAGGAGAAACTGACATGTCTTGCATAACTTTTATCAATCTTCCTCTTCTCGGAACCTACATGTGAAACAATCACACGCTAAGTCGTTGACTTAGTGAGACATATAAAACATATAATGATAATAATGATGCATGTCATATACATTTGAACATATAATCTAATTATTCTATCATGTCATAGATAATTCAGTTTAAATGATAATAGCATGATAACATGTAATAATGTAAACACTTTTGATACCTTTTGTAAGTCTATGTACATTACTCAGAACTTTAAGGTACGTGAGTACATTGAGGTTATGCACATATGTTATCACCACAGCTCGTATAGGGTCCCACTAAGGGCATGTGAAATTTGTCCTGAAGGACCACTTATAACATATATGTCCCGAAGGACCACGTAGAACCCTCGACTCTTGGCATGCCAACTATACCCTTAGCTCTCATATCATATAACATGGGCATTATTCTCATACTTCATATGTTCATGTATTCATGTCATTTCTCTTGTAATCACATATGTCTTTTCTTCTATCACATATCATATGAATCATATATCATTTATCGAATCATGTAAACACATATAACTTATGCATGCATTGTAAATCAAATAATATTTTAAGAGTCACTTCTTACCATAGTAACTCTGTCACTGGCTCATCGCAAGCCAATGTTTGTTCGATAATATAACTACAAATTAAATTGCACTCACCTTAGCCTTGCTTGCTTTGATTCGATTCTAATTTTTCAATTGTTCCGGAACGGGATTACGTTCTATATCTACATAACAATACATAGATCCATATCAATATTCTAATTGATATACTATAATCTTCCCTTTTCTAAACTAAAGAAAAATATCAATTTCCATTTTCCCTTTGAAGTATATCGATACACACTATAGTGTATCGCTACATCCATTCACTGGTGTATCGATACACTTATTGCATTCGATGTTTCTTTATTTAAGAATGTATCGGTACATATTGAATGTGTACCGATGCACTGTGCCCAGAAATTGTATTTTAAGCCCGAAAATTCCTCCTTTTCAATTTAAATTCTTCATGTTTCATTTCATTTTCTATTCTTAACTCAAGTACATATACTTAAACTAATTTCTACTCATTCAATACATCCTTAACCTCAAAATTCCATCTTTCATATGGAAATCAATAATCATACCAAATTTTCAAAATGCTCTAAATCCAATTCTATCACTTTATATTTCTTAATTTAGTTGATGACAAGTCAAATTCCATCTCAAAATTCCTTTATCAACTATTTTCCAGAAATTAATTTAAAAACTTCTTATCTTTAATCTTTCATAACTTCTTCATCTTTTGATTTTAAGACAACTTAAGCTTTCCTTAAGCTAAGTATCACTTAAGGATCAAAACCCAGACTTTAAATTAACAAATAATCAGACAACTCACCTTTGCTTGGCTTGAGCTTGAACACACGAGGGAAGAAGAAAGAAAGAAGAAGAAGAGAGTTTTCAGATAACTCTCCCCCCCCCACGTGATTCATTCTTATCAAGGGGAAAATATCTTTCTTGTCAAATGACCATTTTGCCCTTTAATTCCTTTGATAATTACTAACAACTTTCAGGAAATATTTCCAAATAAATCATTGAACTATTCAACTATTCTACTTTAATCACCAGATTCTGAAATTTTACAATTTAGTCACTAACCCGGTATTGAGGATGTTGCACTCTTGCCCCTGCCCATAGCTGGCCCTGGGTGGAAGTTGCGGTGATTTGCAACATAGTTGCTAGCCTCTTCAAAGGTATAGCTCGTGTGAACTACCAATGGTTTTCTATTGTATCTCATCCGAATTTCTTCCACAAACCGTTTTTTCAGTATTACTTTCCTACCTATCGAAGTCTCTAGAGTTCTTAAAAGATTCCAAAATTTCATATCCTCCATTCAACTACAACCACTTGACATAGCAGCCTAATGTGATATACCAAAGTTAAATTTGTTATTTAACAATTATATAAATTTGTCATGTCAACCTATAAATAACTATCATCGCTCTAATATATATATATATATATATATATATATATATATATATAAACTATCATGCAAAAGTGGATGTAAGATTCTCTCTATCTCTTGTTCATCTTTTTCGGATCATTTACTCTCTATCTTCGAAATAGAATTATTGTTTACAGCTATCCGTACGAAAAGGATGAACAGCCAAACACCATCATAACCCCATTTTTTCATCAACATTTTGAAATGGTCAAATTATGGGTTTGGTCCCTCTACTATTCTCGAGTTTGGGATTTAGTCCCCATACTTCAAGGTCAAGTTATGGTTTGTATAATATTCCGCGTTTCCTTTTCTTTAACAGGGTTCAATTCAACAAAACAGAGAGTGCGCATTGGGATTATATTACCCTACACAGCTCAAGTATATGCAATTCAAGAGAGGCTTGAAAAGAACTACATTGGATATTCAGACGGGCTTCAGTGTAAGCATCCGTTCAGTGGATGGATTCCAAGGGGTGAAGAAGTCATAATCATCTCTACCGTCAGGTCTAACATAAATGGATCAATTGGTTTTCTATCCAATCCACAAAGGGTAAATTTTCATTGACACGTGCAAGGTAATATTATATATTATGATTTTGGACCCTCTTGCTATTCTCAACTTTTGGCATTGCTTGTTTCAGGCATTGCCTTTGGATATTGGGGAACGAAGCAACATTGGTTAAAAGTAATTCCGCATGGACGAAACTAGTTATCGATGCTAAAAGAAGGGGATGTTTCTTTAATGCTGATGAAGATAAGTATCTTGGTGAAGCAGTTGTTACAGCCTTGATTAATCTTGAACAATTTGACACCCTATTAACCACGGATTCCCCATTGTTCAAGCATGCAAGATGGAGGGTTTTCTTTGGAGCATGAAATGGAGTGCTTATCAAGAGATGGGCATGCAAATGGCAACATCATCAGTTCCAATTCCCTTGGTGTTTATTTTGGTATAATTATCATTGCTATAGCCATTGCTATGTTTGTAACCAAATATCCACTTTCGCCTATATTCCTTTTCATTACTTCTTTTGTTTTAGTTTTTTTAATCCAACTAGGAATTTGTCATTTAAAGAGGGCTGTAAAGGTCACATTTTCTAAATATTAATAGAATCTGAATTTGTTAACTAATTCTAGGGCTGTAAATGTTAGGAGACAGATCGAGTTACTTGAGATTGACTCGGTCAAATCTCGATCAACACTCGAATCGAATGGACTCGACTCAAGTTCGACTCAGATTCTTAACGATTCAAAACGAACTATTTGATATTCAACTCGAAAAGCTTGCAAGCTACTCAAAAAACTAATATATTAAATTTTAAATTTTTTAAAATTAAATTATTAATAATATTAACATTTATATATTATTTTTAAAAAATACAATATATTCTGATTCAATAGAATCGAGCTTTAATTTTTTTTATTTCGAGTGAAAAATAAAAATTTTAAACTCGTGAACTTAGTCCAACTTCAAAAAAAATTTAGTTTGTGTCAAACTTAGACAATTTTAAACTCAAAATTTTTTGAATCAAGTCAAACTTAATAATAAAGTTTTCAAGTCGAATCGAAACCTAACTAATTCTCATAAAGAAACATGGATCATTCATCTTTTCTTTTGCCAAATTTACATATGGAGGTAATGGTAAGAGTAAGATTAGAGCTTTGCAAGAAAACTACTTTGTAAATTCACTTCTAAGCTTTCTAAATGTTCCAAAATCTGAACTTACATATCATCATCAACCAAAAGCCCATACGGACATAAATATTAGCATAAATTCCCCCTCAACATTAATTACAAAATTAAATTAAATTCTAATATATATTATATGCCTAACCTAGCCTCATATGCCACCCCAAAACTAATGTCCCCGAGCAGACCTCATTGCAAAATAGCTGGAGGATCTGACTTTTGCTCAAGCACTACTAATAGCTTCAACCAAGAATTTGTCAAAGCAGTTTGACGCAACCAGATTAGCACTACCCGATGTCAGTATAGTCCGGTAGGATCAAACAATCATCAAGGCCTGAAATAAAGCCAGGGGTATAATTGTGTGGAACCACATCAAAGCCCTCTACGTCAGATGCGAAAGCCTCATCCATGCTTGAACAGAAATCACTATCTACGCCATCAACCCAGCTGCCATCATTATTCACCAATGCCGGATCACATCTTAAGTTAGGATCATTGGGAGCAATTCTACCAGCTTGTTGAAATACTTGCTCAGCAAGTAAGTTGGATACATCACCATGCTCCATTGAAGCCTTCTTTAGTTTTGATTTAGGTCTGGTCGTATCAGATACAGGCAGCTTGTGCTTCCCCAAAGACTGCAATTTTTGTCCTGACCGATACTTGGGATCATTAGTTGGGAAGGCAGCTGAAGCCCAATGCAGAGCACCTTCGACACCAGCCATAGTTGCTACCCTGAGAAAAATGCCTCTATTTGGTTAGTAATCAACAGAACAGAACCCGGGTACTTAAAAATGTACGACCATTCTATCAACCAATGTAACCACATGCTACAGAACAATGACTGAAATTATCATCATCCCATTTTGATATTATATAGAAAGGCATAAGAGTTAGAGCTATAGTCTGAACTAGCATGCAAGAGATTCATAAGGACAATCTTTCAGACTAACAACAATAACTCCTAGCCAACGATTCACTACCAAGTATGGTACCTAATTTCTAACTAAAATAAGCAGCTATACCTGAAACGATTCTCAGCCAAAACATTTGAAGCTTTGAGATGAGGGTCTTCTCCAGCAGTCTTGTTTGTAGATGTAACAGGATTAGGGCCATATATTGATAAATTCATTACTGGTGGAAATGGAATCATAGAATCATCACTGTCCCTCTCGATTTCCAGTGTTATCTCCAAACTTTCTTCAATCGCCTGTGAATCCTCTCTATCAGAGAGGGAAACTGCTTCATTCCACTGTCTATCGCTGGCATCATGCAATGCAGCTGATAACAACTTGCTGCACTCCTGCAAATTTGAAAATTTCATCCGTGGTGTCATATCCTGTGAAGAACGCTGAGGTGTGTGGCCAATGAACGGACTTAGAAACCTTCCCCCTAAACGAACACCATTCCGAGATGATGAAACATTTTTTCGATATTCAGGGCGACGTGTCACCCTCCACACAGATGAAAGTAAGGCAGTAAAGTGCTTTTGAAGAAGTAACTCATGATCTGGCTGTGCAGCAGCAAAGTTTAACAGCATTCGCATGTTATCCTGCCATGATATAATATTGATGGATAAGGCTTCTAGCTTCATTGACTATCATAAAAAAATTAATTTGTTGAATGTAATTAAATATATGAACACATTAAGTCAACCGCACAATATGCATATATTGTCATCAGCCAGAAACACTGGTAAATAGGGGGGCAAAGGGGAGGAACCAGGGGAATTGGGGGTCAGAGGAAGTGCAGTAAAAGAATTTGTTTTACAAAAATAACCTGGTGGTGAGAACCACATTAAATATTCGCTAAGACCTTCCTTTTCCCAAAAATGAATAAATAATAAACATATGATATGCAAATCATTGTAGTTTTAAAACTTTAGACGTCAGAACAATGTTCACCTCAAATATTTCCCTATTTCTTGCTTTTATCCTCCTCGCCAACTTAAAAGGAACGAATAGCATACCTCTGTTACTTTCAGAAGAGCTTTTCCAGAGCCTACATAGCCGATCTTTTCATTACCCAAACTGTCTGGTGCAGCCAAAACATGTCTTTGAATTAGTTCCCTGAACCTCTCACAACAATGAACTGGATGACGATATCTACCCCTGTAAAAGCCACCAGCAGTCATGCTATAGAGAGCATCACTAACCAAACTCCAATTTGAACCATATTCATGCACTACCGCACATAAAATAGCATCCTCCTGTGCCAACCAAGAATCAGGTGACGGAACACAATCTTTAGACCAGATATTGCCCTTCTTTAATTTCTCTGGTTTTATCATCAAGACTCGTTTCATGGGCATGGATGTAATGGAAAATTTGCCTCCTGTTTTACTCCTGCTAGCAGGTTTCAGCTCAACCTCAACAGAATTGCTTTCACATGGGTTTACCTCTGCGCAATCACCATTCCTCTTACGAGTTGTACTTGGTTCCAATTCTCCCAGAGGCTTTTTAAGTTTTTTGGGCTTTTTCTTTGAGCTCTTCCCTTCATCACTATCATGCACTATCTCGACCTTCTTACGTTTTTTCTGCATAGATGAAGATGGTGATATGATATCAGAATAAGAGAGCTCTTCAGGCGATTCAACATCATCATCGATGGACATAGGTTCTGCTTTTGCTCCCTGTTTTGCAGGTTTTGCTTCAGAATTTAAAGACCCCTTCTTCAGAGACTTAAACTTGGCTTTCTTTGGCTTCTTCTTCTTAGATTTTGCCCTAGGTTCAGTAGTCATTTCATTCCTGTAAACAGATGACAGGTTAAAATTGAAATTTTGATCCAAAAGCCATATATAAGGATTTGACTCATTCCATCAGCAGACCTACTTCTCATATTTCAGGGACACGAATCATTAATTTGTAAGTGCCTTTTTTAGATCACCTTATTATCTATAAAGAATGTTGTGATTCATCCCTAATCCTAGTTAGAAGATAAACTTAGAAAGTTGCAAGATGTTTTAGCTGATAGAAAATCCAAATACAAGCTCATATTTAATGCAAAAACCATTGTTTTAAGGTACAAAAATCATGCAATAAATTCTAAAGCCTTGCACATCCAATCTTTCAGCTGTTAAGGGTGCTGATGGGATTCCTATGTGATAATCATATCATCCATTGCAAAGTTGAACTTGCAAATTTAACATATAATAGTAAGCAGTTACCACTACAGTTAAAGAGTTTTTTGTGTTAAAGCCTCATCTTTTAGATTTGCTAACATGAATTAATGCAGTTGCAGATAAATCTTGTATTACTCAATAAATCAAATCACAATCTTATTGTGTCATGCGCAAATAAAAAGAACATAAAAGTGATAGCAGAAAAGTTTTGGGTAAGAGTTAAGAGACATCTTACATTGCATCCAATTTTGCTTCATCTGCCTCTTCCTTCTCTTTGGCCTCAAACTCTAGTTCTTCCATTAACTACATGGTACAAATTTAAGAAAATAATATAAAATAGCTGCCTCAAATAAACTACAACATAATAACAAATTGTTTAAATGTCTGTACATAGAAATTTACTTACCTGATGTTGAACCAAAGCAACTTGCTGACGATATGCTTCTGTAGCAAAATCAGCATCCCATTCTGAAAATGGTTCATAGCAAGGCATTACTTCAGGATAGACACAACTAAGGTCATAAATTTATTTGCTTTTCATCATTTCAAATATTTTTATGTATAAAGTGGAACTGTATGAGGCTATGAGCAATCCCTGGTTTTGTATGATTAATAACCTTAAAGGTATGCAAATCATTTGCGCCATATAATTTGTTTCTTGCTGAGGAAGAATCACATAAAAGGAAACAATGTAACCGACCTAATTTTGCCACTGACCTTTTTAAAAAACCTTTAAAAGCTAATTGCTTCTCATAATAACATGCCAAGCAAAAAAAAAAAGTTTACACTGAAAAAGAAGACACTCACTCTCATACACAAGAGGTTCCTCATCATCGTCAATCTCAGCTTCCATTTCCTCCTTGTACTTCTCAATTCGATCAAGTTCCCATTCTTCTTCAAACTTCAATTCAGGTTCCATTGCTCCCTTGTCTATAATGGGGTCCCATAATTCCAGAAAACGGACTGCATATCGATCAATTGGTCTTAACTGGTTCTCGAGCAATGAGATAGCTTGTCCTCCTGCTGCAGCAGCAGCTGCCATCTTCTTAACATCAGCCAGCATATCAACATCATCTTCTTTGCTAGTAAGAATAAGAGCTTTGTCGTCAATAGGATCACCGGCATTCGATATCAGCCCATTATCTTTATTTGAAGTAACCATAAATCCAGCTTGATCAGTTGACTCATCAGCCTTCATGTCATCCTCATTTGCAAACTCGTCATCTTCCAGTTTGCTCATAGCTTCCTCTGTAAACTCCTGGTTGTCAACAGCCTCTTCCTGTTCAACTTTCTTCAATGCCATGTAATCTGCTTCATCTTCTGCATATTTCAAAGCAGCTTCGACATCAGCATTAGATACAGAGTCCTTGATCCCGTTGCTTTGATTTTTCTCTTTCTGACTCCTAACAGTAAGAGTCCTATGACCTGAAAACAATTCCATGGGATCAAGCTTCTTGAAAAAATCAGTATTATACGCTCCACTCTGTATAACTAGATCATCAAGGGCACGCTTCTGATTTGCTTTCTTCAAAATGTTTTCTTCAATGGTGCTCTCACTGATCAGACGATATATGTGCACTTCACGTGTCTGTCCTATTCGATGGCAACGATCTTGAGCTTGCTGATCCATGGCAGGATTCCAATCACTATCATAAAATATAACTGTATCTGCCCCAACAAGGTTAATACCTACTCCTCCACTACGGGTTGATAAGATGAAAAGAAAAATTTTATGATTAGTGTTGAATCGTTGCATTAAAGTTTGTCTCTCCTCAGGTTGAGTGGACCCATCCAGACGCATGTAAGTATATCCATATATATTTATGAAAGCCTCCAATATGTCAAGCATCTTGGTCATCTGGGTAAATATTAATGCTCGATGACCTTCAGACTTCAGTCTTCGTAGCAAAACCTCAAGCTCCTGCAACTTACCACAGTCAAACTGTATCAATCGCTTGTCAGGAAAATATACCTGCCTCCGGACAATTGCAGGTCTAATAGGTGTTAAGAGGGAAAACAATTTTTCAGCACATTGTTCTATATAAGATGGATGCAGAAACACAGAAGTTGTCGTTTTGCTGCACCAGCAAACAGGAGTTGGGGCCCGTGCTGCTGGGATTGCAAACATGAAGGACTCAACCAGATGAACCATTGTCTGGAAGCGTTCAACTGGAGAAAGAACAATCTCAGAAAGCTTGGAGGAGAACAAATAGGATCGGCCATCTGCTTTTTGTCGGTGAATATCAAATGCAGGGTGTTTCACAGTTAGCAGTTCCCGTAATGTTGTCGGGTAAATTGGTTTTTTCCGGCATCTCAAAGAATTCCACCAAGCAATTGATGTTGCTCGTTCTTTTGCTTCTCTTAGCCTCTCTTCTCTTAAAGCCTTCCTAATCTCTTCAAATATATTTGTCCCTTGCAAGTTATCCTTATGTCTAGACAAGGGTTTAATTTGCTCAAGATTATCCTGGTCAACACGTTCTTCTATTAAAATTTTCGGAGTAACCAGTGTTTCTACTTCATCACTCTCCCAAGATGTCATGCTAAAATCGAGATCAGTAAATAAAATTCCCAAACCCTTAAGATCTACAGTTGAAAATGGACGAGGGGAAAGAATTGAACAAATAGAACTACTCAACTGGATATGAATACCACCCATATCAAAAGAACTCACAATTGACCGTCCCTCAAATAAGTCAGGATGGTTACAGACTTTTCGAAGTTGCATGATCACACTGATCATCCCAAAAAAATTGGCACTAGCAAGAGTGGCTTGTGTCTCTGAGCTGGCAATGAAGTCTTCATACAAGTTACGCTGCCTTCTTGAAAGTCTACAGTATATGACATGCTCATGTTTCATTGGAAGCTGCTTTTCGACATCTCTTTTCAATCGGCGCAGTATAAATGGACGGAGGACATTATGCAAACGGTCAACAACCTCTTTGTTTACTTTTTCTTGTCCTTCTATCATACCTGATATAGGATTACAGAACCAATCCTTGAATTCTTGATGAGACTGAAAAATGTGGGGCATTAGAAAATGCATTAGTGACCATAGTTCCATGAGGTCATTCTGAAGTGGTGTACCAGTCAACAAGATCCGACGTTTTGAATTGAAGTTCAAAAGAGTTTGCCATCTTTGTGACTTCCAGTTTTTAATAAGATGAGCTTCATCCAAGATTAAGTATTTCCACTTCTTTCGCTTGAAGACCTTAGAATCTTGTATGACAAGTCTGTAAGTAGTTATGCATACATGAAATGAATTTGGTTTCAACCAGCCTTGCCTCTTCAATTTGCGCTCTTTAGCACTTCCAAAGTATGTCAGGATTTTGAAGGCAGGACACCATCTAAGAAACTCAGTTTCCCAATTGAGCATGACACTTGTAGGAACCACAATTAGATGAGGACCCCATATTCCCTTTTCACAAGCCAAGTGTGCAAGAAGAGCAATTGTCATGATTGTCTTTCCAAGCCCCATTTCATCAGCTAGAATTCCATTTAACCTTTTCTCATACATAGTAACAAGCCAATCCAAGCCAATATGCTGATATTCACGAAGGGGGTGTTTGAGAAGAAAAGGGAACTTTGTACGAACATTAGTAGTTGAGAATGTATTGCCTGTTGGTTGTGCTGATCTTGCAGCAGAAGCAGCATCAGCAATTCTATCCTCGCTTTCCTTTTCGTCTTCCAACTTTCTATCAGGGCTTGCTGCCTCCTCTGCAGGAGGATCCACAACTCCCAGGGGAGCACTGGATTCAAGATTTTCACCCTTAGAAATACCCTCCTCCCTTGCTTCAACATTTCGATGTGTTGGTGAATCCAAGTGGTCCTCCGATAAAGCTGAGGCATAATCTGATTCATCTCCAGACACACCACCAGCACTGATGTCCTATTTTTGATATAAGTGGATAATGAAGAAAAAATTAGATACAAAAAAGGTAATCTCAGGACAAAGGAAGAAACAATAGTTTAACCGACCTTTTTATACATTCGAAGCAATTCTTCCACAGGAATTTCACTCTCCTTTTGCAGTAAGGCAATCTGCATAAGAGCTGCAATGTTTAACCAAAGAACTACGACAAGAACTTCTACACACAAATTGGGGATAAAACATCTCCAGAAGGTCAGGAAATTGATACATAGAAATACAAGCCATGTTGAGTATGCCCATTACCTCATCCATAGGATCGCTAAAATCTGCTTTTGCCAGTTCCTCCTCCTCTGATAGCGTTGTCTCGTCATCCTAGTCATTGGGGGTAAAAAAAATATGAGAATCAATCTATCAAACAACCAAAATGGTCAAATAAAATTTTAATCAATTTCGACCAAGGAAAGACATACATCCATACAGACATCATATTTGACAAAACAAGAAAACATACATTCAATCAATTGATCAAAACAAGGTAATTTACGACCCTTCTGAGTATAACTAATGAATCAGAGTGAACAACATAATTTAAAAAACGTGAATAACCCATTCCCTCAAAAATATAAAATGGAAGAAGACAAAAAATTAAATGTGATTCAAGTATAACAAATTATGAATGCTTCTTAAGCATGGGGAAGAGAATAACAATATATATTTCAACAAAGAAGAAAGCTTCATAACAATAAATGTAGGGAAAATAGACCAATATGCTTTCCTATCTTGCAGAACAGCCTATAATTTGAGATTTCTTCAGGAAAAAAAGTTTTAAAAGATCAATCGGACAGGATGAACAGTCTAAAGACTCACTGTGCCTTGCTGCTGTTCTAGAATACAGCAGCTTATCTAGAATAATGCAAAGCAATTTATAGCAATCAAAAGAGAACCAATGGTACCACTAAAACAGTTAAAGCAACCATTAAATCTCTTTCTCCAACCAAACCTGTCTAACCAAACAATCTAACACAAACAGAATGAAATATTTTGAATAAAGTCTTTAGACAAAATATTAAATAAACAATCTAACATATAGACAGACAATAACACAAACAGTTTAGACAAAATATTAAATAAAGTCTTTGCAATATTTTTTTGTTAAGATATCTTGAATGAAATTAATTTATTTTCTTAAAACTGCATAATGTCAACTGATGGAGTAAATACAATATCATTGCAAAAGCAAATAAATATTCATAAAACATGCAGGAACAGAAGTGCAATCAGAATGCATACTTGAAAGTGGAAATCCCTTCCTTTTCAGGGACACTCTGGCGTGTCCTAATTTTTTTTTATAAGAATAGGAGGCCTTGTTAAAAAAACCCCTTCTTGATTAATGGAGCTCATAGGCAGCTCCTTAATCAGTGGAAGGAGGAAAAGAGTGCCTTGGAAATATATTAGAATCATGAAAAGTACATAGGAGTTACAACAACCTTCAAGTGCCTTGGAAGTAAAAATAAAAACATAAAAAACAGCCTTAATCAACACTTTAAAAATCAACCTATACCAGCCTTAGCTAGGGCATCTGCCTCTAGGTTAGCTGTCCTATTGACCCATCTAATAACACCTTCAAGATCATTAAGCCTAACAACAATCTCTTTAACAATAGCAGCGTAAACGGTTGGGCATATTTCAACTTTCTTAATCCAATCCACTGCCACCTTGTTGTCACTCTCAATAATCAAACGATCCTTGATCAGATCTCGAAAGGTGTCAAAAAACGATAAGCCCTTTTGAATAGCTTTTAAACCAAACAATCTAACACAAAATTAGCATGCGGGAGATCACCGATTATTTACTCTCATATTCCTTGGGCATAATATCAACTCATCATATCAATGCAACTAAAACCCAAAACCTGTTTTTTTTTTTTGGAAGTTGGAGTCTCATTAAAAACTCCCTTCGTATTCTTCAACATACTTAGAAGTATGTTGAAGAACATAGGAAGGAAGAAAAGAGTGCCTCATATTTTATTAAAAACCCAAAACCTGTTGACTGTTATATACAGAAATATGAAGCATATGACCAGGACTAGAAACCTTTTATGACAGGCATCCGGCACCAGCATTATACAAACAACATAACATAAAGACCAAAGGCAAACCAACAAGGAAAGGAGGAAGAACAATATCTTCCATCAGCGAACAAAAAGCAGAAGCAGCGAACTCAAATGAACACTATAATGACAACACCAATAATGGAAACTCCCCAAATAGCTAAAGCAAACAAGAGGTATAAGTCGGGCACATCTTTTCCAATTAAGCCTTCTTTATAACAGCAACAATTCTCCTCATTGATTAAAAGCAAAAAATTCCAATATAGGCATTCGAAAACTACAATGTATCAAGGTATGTAAAAAAAGCTGCTTAGGTACCAGAACAGACAAGAGTCCATAACCAGGAAAAAGGAGATACCATTTGATGTACTGCCTCTTCGCCAGCAAGGGTAAAATCACCATCCTCCTTCAGGTGATGAAAAAAAGGCAATAAGAAGATTATCATTTGATAAAAAGAAGACATAAAATCAAAGAAACAAAATAACAAAAAATAACTGTTTAACCTGTTCATCACTGAAATCATATGGTACATCTTTAGGTAGCTGCCCAGAGCTTTCTGACAGATTTCTGGGCGAAGATGCCTCAATATCTGGTGAGTAGTTTTCTGACTTGGACAAGACACCGTTGCTTTCATTCTAGCATCAGAAAATAAACATCATTTTGAGACAAGTACTTCCTTTGCAATTGACAAGAACAACCACAAACACATACAACTTACAGAACGACGAACAAGAAAATTGGTTGTCTCGACTTTACTGTAAGCAGAAACATGATTTTCATTGCCTGTGAAAATTAAAATTTTCAGAACTTTGAGTAGATCAATTGATCCATATGGCACAACTAACAAAAGTTATAAACAAATTATCAGCCTTACTACTATCATCATTCACCGATATTGACTCATTTCCATCCTCCCTCTTTTCTGGACTACCTTCTCCATCAGCTGTGAAAACTTACATTGATCAACATACTACATTTTAACCAAAAAGAAAAAAAAATTAACTAAAATGCAAGCATGAAAAGAAGGATGCAAATTACATGGATGACAGGACAAACATCAAATACTTCTAGTCTATATCATGTAGATTGTAGATAAGACTTGTAATACTGATTGTAAATAATTAGTTAGTTACTTAGGATAAGTCTCTAGTTTATCCTTAATTTAAATTTTAAGTAGACTTTTACTTAGGTTAGACTTCTTGTACATGAGGTCCTTTAAAAGGGAAAGGACTCTCCTTTTGTAACAGAGTTGAGAAATAGAAAACATAAAATTCTATTTCTCTAAAACTTACATTAATGTATTAACACGGGTGTAAGTTATTTTTACATATCATCATAATACAAAAAGGAAACATAACTAACAATGCAAGCACTAATCCATATCATAACATGACTTGGCAGTTGGCACATAAAATGAAAATCAAAAGAATCATCACCCCTTCCCCTCCCATTTTTTGCCACAGAGAATTATGTAGGGAAAGAAGAGAAAAAGCATATAAACGTAACATGTTACCTGTTTCCACAGCATAACGCCTGAGAAGCTCCTCAAGTGGAAGATCTATTTCACTATGCAAAGCTGCCAATTCTTCTTGCCTTTCTTCAGCAGTAATAAGAGCCTCATCTTCCTCTAGTGTTTGCTCGTCATCTTCCTAAAACAAGATCATCAAGAAAAAAATATTGTCACATGCTCAGACCACCAAAGCTTGAATGTTTACCGAAAAATAATACAAAAACAAAAACAAAAAAATAAATTGTCTACAGGAATTTCTATGGAGACATTTACACCCATAATCTCCTTTTTTTCCTGTTCTTTTTCTTTTCACTATTTTCTCTAAAGAAATTAGATAACTAGTAAAAAACATAAACTCCACCATATACTTCATATCACTCAATTCTCTTAATCTATTCTCTCAATTCTACAAGCTTTTCCAATTCTTTCTCAAATTCACAAATACTTCACAGCTGGGCTGTGACCCTCCATAAAGTTTGTAATCCTTTTTCATTACTCTCCCAATGACACAATATTACAGGGTACAATATATGACATGAAAGAAAAGATAAAAAGGAATTCTTCAAGAAAATCTTCACTGATTCTCCTTCAGAATATATTGAAGATCAAACCACACAGCTTGGCAATTTACAAGAAAAATAAGAATCATACTAAACTACAAAAAAATCATAGAAATTTTCTGTTTACATACCCAATAAATTAAGGCATGCATGTCATTAATAAAAAGCAGATCTTAATTAAAAGAAAAATACTTACAGATTCTTGTTCAGAGTGCACATCAAAATCTTCATCAGCATCTGAAATCATATCAGGAGAGGCTCCATGAGGCAGGCATTTAAATTACTTTGATTGATATGGCATTGATGAGGCAATTAAAAGTAATAATGAATCTATGAAATTCTGATTACCTGTATTCAAGTCCAAGGGTTCACCAGTCTCATTCATATCTGCTTTACCAGGAGAGTTTATTTGATTTTGAGCAGGATGTTGTTGCACAGGTTTGGACGGGTCTACTAAATTTTCTGCTAACATTGTTGAGTACCTAAAGTCCAAAACAAATATAAGTTCACTTTTCCTATGAAGGTATTGAAATTTAGGGTAAAAAACCAACCTCTCAGTTTGCCCTAAAAGAAACTCAAGTTGTTTATCCAGTGTCTTTTTCTTTTTCTCATCAAGCTCCATCTGATGCTTGTAAAGCACCTAGAACCACAAATTTAAATGGATAGTAAGATTCTTGATGCTAAGAAACCAAAAAGCATTCAGATTAGATCAATTGATAGTGACTTGCCAGTTTCTCTATTTTCATCCAAAATTTCTTCACGTCCTTAGAAATATTAAGTGCAACTTTCCGCAACCGCTGTTCCTCATCCTGATCACAATGGCATACTAGATTTAACAAATTAACAAAGGGTAGACTGACGTCAACTCAATCATATAAAAATGCCTTTTATACATTTACTAATACAAACAAAACTCCAGGAATAGTAAATGATATGTTAAAAGAACTACTGCTCCTTTAGTTTAGCAAGAGAAAAAGAAACCTTCAACTTCTTTTCTCCCCTGGTGGCCTGATCCAACATGCCCTTGCTGGCTTTTAATGCAACCTTCTTTGCCTGAGCCAGTTTCCATTTCCTCTCTGACTCGAAGTCCTGTTAAAATCCAATTTAGTTAGCAAGAGAGGAAAGCATGGAAACTGTTTCATATCTGCTGCAGGGAGAAGCATCCAGGCAAATAACATGAAGACATCCAGATATAAAGCACAAATGTCACAGTAACATTTTATATTTATGCACTGAAAAATGAAAACATTTGGAGGCATAAGTTAGTCAATTACCTTTGATAACCAAGCCATTTCCTCTAAAACATGATCCCAGTGAGATTTAGGACGTTGGGGCTCTCTATGTGCTTCAAGAGCCTAATATGAAGTCAAAACAAAAGATAATCAATACCAGAACACACTCTAGCAACACAATCTCTTACTGTAAAATCTAACCAACCTGAAGTTAAATCTGGAGGTTTGTCCACAGGCAATACAAAATCAGGACAGTCATTCAGTATTCTTAACTAACTATACCCATACATGTCAGCATGCATAATTTAAGAGAGAAGTCATCTTTAGCAGAATACAGACTCCCACATGCAACAATCATTCAGTCCATCTATATCACCCAAATACCAAAAGTTTTTTTCTTCAGAAGTAAGAAGCTATTGTAGTTACAGTTTAAAGTTAAAGAATTGACTTTCTTAAAAGGGTAGTCATGCTACTCCGGGCATAGCAATAACCAGTTCAAAACAATAATTTGCTCCAAAAGGAAAGGATGAAGAGGTATCAAAGGCAACCAAATGATCATCATAAGTGAATAAAAGATATAGAAGAGCAAAATCTTCGATAGACAGTGTTGAAGACAGGAATAGAGATAGTTAAAACTTAAAACATATAGCTGTTCGATTAAAGTAGTGAACTTGCTCACGCTATTGTACGTTTTAAGCTTTTCATAGCAAGACCAAGTATTGATGTTGAAAATAAAGCCATTATTTCTCTTAGCTCTAATCTCGGCATCTTTTAAAGAAAAATAACATCATTCAACATACCAAGGTTTGATGCTTGAAATCTAAATTATAAACAAAAGAGTTGAACATCTAACAAGAATATTGTTAAATTATGCTTTTTATTTCTTCAGTGTTCATTAAACAATAAGAAAAAACATTTTCAGCAAAAATGGATAGGAGATTTCCCTTAGAGTAAAACAAAATAACAAGCAAATGGGTAAAATTATTTAATCTAACAGGGTTTCAGACTTGAAGTTATTAGATAAAACATTTTATTTCTAGATTCCATTAGAAACTACAAGGTGATTAAAAACACACACATCTAATTAGCTATCAATTATCAATTCTCTGATACAATGTTTTCCATATATTTTATTCATTCGATATAGTTTGTCACAAAATAACAAAGATTTAACTTCCTCTGGACAAAAGCTAATTAGAAACTGAAATACAACAAAAGTTTCATGACAGTTGAGCACATAATCCAAATTCACCCTAAAAAGAATTGATCCTCCACTCAAGATTTGACCTTTAAACTTATTTACATTTACGCACATGCAAAGATGTGAACAATGCATAATGATACTAACAACAAGGCTAAAAACATATGAGACAAGAAAAGAGAGCTACAGAGGAATCAGACACTAGTACCTTTTGACGCCTAGCTTTTGTCTCATGCTCAAACTTAGACTTCAGTCCTTTAGACGCCATTATATCGCTTCGCTACTTAAATCATATTTTGCATGGGGAAGAACTGTGGGGGGAAGCCAAAAGAATAAATATATTAATTAGTAGAGTACCAGATAATAACAATTAATTTTGGAAAGCATGAACAATCAGAAACATTAGTTCACATTTGGCAATGGTTCATAAAATTCAAAAATGGCTTATTGTTCACCACTTCACAACAAAGAACTAAAATATATTGATACAAACATCCGTGACTTCAACCAGAACAAAACTTTCTCAGTCCACAAGGACATTGCAAACCTAAAAATGTTTTTTATTGGCAGACAATAAGCAAGCAATTTTCACTTCCTATGCACCATAATACATCTCAAGCCACACGATTTGTTGTTAAAAACTTTGAATCAACTATTTGATTGGCTCTAGTTCATCTAAAATCAAAGTCTTAAGTTTGCATGTTCAATACAATCACCTTAATTCACAGTCAAATAATATCTTCCTTCTTATTTTTATTTTTAAGAGAAAGGACAGGAAGCTGAGCTCTCTTGACATAAGAGAGCAGCCAATACTCACACGCAAGACTGCCAATGACCACTTGGAACCCCCTTTTTGGAGAGGCAAGAGTCCCAACAAAGGTGTGAGGCACCAAACCAACAAAACAAAGAAGAGTAGAAAAAATGCAACTTAAAGTCGGATGCAACTCAAGCAAAATTATTCCTCTAAATATGAGTATTACAACATCTCCATTTTAACTCCAAAAGCTTCATTACTTGTTGGCAGTCGCAACAAACAAGCAACTACTTTTAGCAAAATGCATGATAGTGTAAAATTGGTTCAACACTAAATAACTAGCAATAGTATCTACACACCGTCAAATCTGAAACTTGATATCAAAATTATTGACAAGAATAAACATAATCAACTGATTCATATAAGACTACTAAATCAACACAAATGATTATTTAATTATAATTACTATGGAACAAAAAAGAATACCAAGCATTTAGTGATCCATTAGGTGACCAAATAAGCACCAGATATGACTATTTTATCCAAAAATTGCTCTATCCATGCAGGAATATTCAAGCTCAATAACTCCGCCTAACATTAATTATAAGATATTTGCATGGAAATATTGGGGAAAAAATAGAAACAACAATAACTATGTTGCATGCAATTCATTCATCTCGAAAACACCTACTCCACAAAATACTTCATCATTCCAGGAAAAAAACCATTTTTGCTTAACTGCACCAAACAAAAAATTCAAAGTAATAACAAAAACAGCTAATTAGAAACAATTGGCCCAAACATGCAAGCCAGTTAAACCCCAAGTCTATTATCTTTTTAAAATTAGGGTATTCCTCAAAGCAACATCCGAAAGAAGGCCATAAAATGAATTCTCTGAAGCACCGTGACTTGGAAAATCAAAACTAACTGCATTCAAAGCCTTCCCTAACAATCAATAACAAAGACTCCAAACAATAACTAAATAAAAATCCAGAATAACCGAGGGACGCAATTAAAGCAATGTTTGTCTAGCCGTAAGCTTTAAACCAATAAAGAAAAAAATAACCCCTACACTGTTTCTTTGAGAGGCAGGTTAAAGCAAATCCAAAACAAGTGAAAAATAAATAAATGAAAAACCAGCTCATCCCACAAATTAAAGGAGCAGTTGTACATCTGTTTCGAGCCGAAACTAAGCGGATAAAGCAAATCATGAAAAAACTAAGGTGGGTTTTAGTTTCTAGCTAGAGATAAGCTAAAACGAGACGGACCCATTGCCATTTTTAAGCCATAAACATGCTGTGAGATTCGCTTTTGTTTTTATCAAAGGAATCGCAAAAGAAAACACGCGTATAAATATATAAATATAAAAACATATATATAAGAGATAAAGAAAGACCAGCCACGGCTTGAAGAGCAGCTTACGGTGGCTGCGTCGGCGGGATGCGGAGGCTTCGATGGTGGCGGTGATGGCCGAGATACGGAGAGAGAAACAGATCAGAGAGATATTTTACTTGTTTAGTAGGGTTATAATAAATCAGAGTTTTCGTATTTTATATCTGTGTTACCATTGTTATTTCTTGGATCCGACCAATAGTGTCCCTCCACCTGTCCCAAACTTTTCTAGCCCTTTCGCTTTTTTAACTTAATTTTACAGTTTTTCGATACGATCCCTACACTTCCATTTTTTTAACCATTATATCCAAAACGAAGTAACAAATCTCCTTGATTTTTTGGATTCCAATTCCAAACCAACATAATATATTTTTAACCAAAAGCAAATCATAGTTGTTCATTAAAACTTTATATTTAGCCCCATTATGTCCAAATTAAGGCCTTAGATGATTTTTAAATATTTTTATTGTTTAATAAATTAAATATTTTTTAATAAGACAATAATCGTTAATTTTATTAGAAATAAAAAAATATTCAAATTACAATAAAAATTTGTAGTCACAACAGTAAACTAAAACAAATAATAAGAACATTTTACTACAATCATTAACACAGGAAATTAGTTACTCAAGATAATACAATGAACATATAAGGAAAAGATTAAAAATCTAACAAAATAAACTCAAATAAAAAGTAGATACGAAAAGATCTGATCGTATCGATAAACGAATCACAAAAGATGTCAAACTATCGAAAAATCACCAACAAACCACAAATTAAAATGAGCAAAAAGTACCCAAGTGACGTTGTGTCAAGACTGTGCTTGTAAGAACACAAACTAAAACAAGATTGTCACCCTCCAATATAATATTTTGGGCTCATACATCGTGAGCTTTACACAAACCATTGAGACCACCCCAATATATATATTTTTTTTTGGTCACAAAGATTAGCACCGCACTAGCAGTGGTTACTACAGCCTCTCAAGTCAGATTGATCAGAGTTTATTATACTTTGGGCATCATGAGGCTGCTGTTGAAGCACATTGAGCCCCAAGTTAGTGTGGCGTCCAAGATTAGCTAGTTTATCGGCTAGTCTGTTAGCTTCTCGAGGTATATACCTGAACATTACAGTCCAACCACAGCTTATAAGACTCCGAATTCGCCTAACAATTGTGGACTCATGAGTCCGAGGGGTGGATTCCAAGCATCGCACAGCCTCAATATTATCCATCTCCACCACCATTTGTCGCAAACCTTGGTCCCAAGCGATCGAGAGTCCATCGAGAACCTTCCAAAGCTCGGCCTGAATAACTGAACAGCAGCCAATGTTTCTGGTATATCCAATGAGCCATCCGCCTTGGTAATCTCTTATAGCACCTCCGCTGGAAGCCTTCATCGTCATGGGATTCACAGCACCATCAGTATTCAGCTTGAAGATTCCTGCACGAGGTGGTTTCCAATGATCTCCTCTGCTGCCAACGCCATTTCGAGGTTTAACAATCTGCTGGTTCTTCTTGATGGTACCTGCTCAGGTTCTAGCCGCCTGAATAATCGCCGTTGAGGACCATATTTGGCCGCTGAAGACAAAGTTGTTTCGAAGCTTATCTCGACCTTGATTTGCTTAATAAATCATTTGCATAACGTGCATTTAGATTTATTCATGTGTACCCAACTGATGGGATATCTTAATCTCTTCACATCTAAGATACTTTCTCGCTAAACATATCCAGCGTTGAAAACTTCGTTCTTCCACAGCTTCCATAAATTTCAACATATTTATAACATCTAAATTTTTTAACTGAAACTAATAATAAAAATTGAAAAACTAATAAAAAATTAAAAAAATACTTATTTTTATTTTATTTGAGATTTTTGTTATAGGAATAAATTTGATAATAATATATGATAATATCAATTAAAAGACTAAAACAGATGAAATATAAATTATAAAGATTTTAGAGAAGTGACTAAAATGTAAATAAATTTGAAGGCTAAATTGTAAGTTTTATAAATGACAGATCTTTGTATGTCAATTTTCCCTAAATTATTTAGTAGTGGAAAGTGATGGAAGGCTAGATTTAAGTGTATTTTTATATGTCATAGATTTTGCTAAATGGTGAAGATTACAAATGTATGTATTAAAGAAAAAGTTATATTCATAATACTTATGCTCGTATGTGAAATTGACGATGTTTTATTTGTTGTCATTCCGGTTCTCAAGGTTTTGCATTGACTAATCCGGATTGATCCGGGTCACATACCTGGTTTTAGTGGGTGAGTCTCCCAACGAGGATTTTTTGTATACACAGACTCGAATTCGAGATTTGCTTAAGCAATATCAAGCTGATTACCACTTGAACCTACTCCGTTGATAAAATTGACAGTTTAAAATATGTGTGTTGTGTTCTTTGAATGTTTTGGAGTCAAAGAGGCGGTGGGTTCATCTAGTTAGAGAAAATGAGGGAAATCAAGTAAACGATAAATTAGAGGAGTACTATAAGCATCGATCTAAGCCTAAAATGTCTAATACAAGTAAATCAAATAGACCAAAACTTAAAATGGTTATATCCCATGTTGATATGATCGAAGAAATTTAAGTCTAAACTTGAATGACATGAACTAGAAATTAAACGAAATTTAAAATGATTTAAAATTCAATTCGATTTAATCCAAATTATGATTCACCGAATCAATCAAATATTTTAATATCTATTAAATTGATTTATTTCATAGCATGATGGAGGGGGTAAGAACAGTTATGGTTCTGCTAAAATCCAAATAATTTTTTAATCTATTGATAATGTTCACAATCCCTACAAACGCAACTGCTAGAACTCATAAACTCTATAGAAAATAATATTAGAAAAAATGGAACAAACTAAAGTTTTATTTTCGGTTCCAACAGAAAAAAAGGAAA